>NC_134019.1:12261372-12861372 GCF_040712315.1 Castanea sativa | reverse complement strand
CAATATTGTTTCTTCTAAGTGGGTGCTTAATTGCGAGTGGGAGAATGTGATAATGGCATTGGAACTAGCTCCACCATTAGATCTGCTGCCCAGCAGAGGCATAGCCTAAGCAACGGAAGGAGGTCCAATACCATTACTCTTAAGTGGATGTTTGGTGGTGAGTAGGCAAAGGTAACAGTGGCATTGAAACTAGCTCCACTGGTAGATTTGATACCTGGCAGAGGCATTCCCTAAGTGATGTCGTGCACTCCGAGTTCTACCTGCCCGGGGGACATATTTATCAGAAGTGGTGAGGCTTCACCTTTGTCGGTCACGCCGTGAATGATTCCATCCCTAGGCTTCGTGCTTTTGATGAGCATAATAACATGCTTGGAATGAGCTAGTTGGTCTGATCAGTGTTAGGTCCTTACACGTGTTATTACCTCCATGGGCCTCTATAAGTAAATGGGCTTGAAGGAGGGAGATGCCTGTACAATAGCCCCCCATTGATTCATACTCTACTTTTGGCGATGAATCAAGGATCCTGGTCAAGTCATGATGATGATTTCCTGTGCACAACGAACACCCTTTACACGCGGCTAGGGAAATCATCATAGTAGATTTCTCAAAAGTGGTGCCATGTCAGGTCGTCACATTATTAATTAAAATTTGACAGTTTGTAAACCGTGCCCACGTGTATGGGGAGGTTACCCAAAAGGAATTTGGGAGGGTTTTTCCCACTCCTCGCCTCATTAAATGCCTCAAGCCTTATAAATAGCCCATTCTGGGCTCCCATTTCACTCTTTGTGTTCCTTTCATTCCCAATCTTCTCTCTGCCGAGCATTCTTCTTCTGCGTATACACACTCCTCTAGTTTCTCACACCCTAAAGCCCAAAGTAAGTTTTTTCTATCTTTCTCTTTTCAATTCTTTTTTGTTTCATACTTTAGGAATGGGGTTTTCTCATCTTCTCGCTCCTGGGGCTGCCTTGGCTAGTTTTAGAGAGACCTTTGGTATCCCAGGGGATGTTGACATTGTGTACTACCAAGAGGGCGATATTGCTCTTGCGAGGGCTATTGACCCGAATGCAGTGTTTCTTCCATTGATGTCTATACTAGAGGGTGGGGTTAGATTTCCTATAGACCCCCTTATCATAAGCACCCTAGGGTTCTATGGTCTGTGTCCCAACAAGTTTACCCTTAATTTTTATAGAATTGTTAGTTGTGTCAATCGACTGAATCAGATATTCGGGCTGCAACTGAACCATCACGACATCAATTTCATGTACAAATTGCGCGGTAATTTTACAAGTGACCATTATCTAAAGACTAGAGATATGCGGGTCCGGCTTATCTCTTGTCTGCCCGATTCCAATAGAAACTTAGCTGGAGAGTTTGTTCAGGTGCGTGGCAACTGGCTCGCCGGTGAGCTACTTTGCCTGCTTTCACCACGAGAAGTTGGTCGGTACCAGAATCTTCACTTGTTCTAGTTTTGCGTCTTTTTTTGTGTATTTAATTGATTAGTCTTTTCTTGGGCTTGTTGCAAATCGAAAAGGTTTTTGCCGGACTCCCGAGTTATACACGTGCGAGATCTCAATTTTGTTCTTAGGTTAGAGATTTTTGTGCACGATGACAGGCAACTTAGGGCATCTCATTTGATCCTCTGCGTTAACCTAGTATACACCTCTTGGAAAAACTTCAGCCAGGTGCTTTTGGTAGACAGTTCGCTCCTGTCGTACATAGACGTCCGGCACAAAAAATTCCTTCCTCCTACGCTTACTACTAGCGAAGCTCAAGATTTTAGCCCTTGTTATACCACTACAGATGACATTGTGTCTGTAAGGGACGAGTCTGCCGAGCGTGTGTCCCAAAATCGAAAGAGACACGAAGCCATTGAACAGCCAGAAAACGCTGCCCCAATAGCCAAGGAAGAAGCTGCCGAACCAGTAGGTACTTTGGGCACTAAATCTGACCACGTGGAAAAAATGGTGAAGCATAGGGAGATGACCCTTGCTCGATTTATACCCGGGGCCGGGCCTGTGGCTCAACCTCAATCCCCCCAAGAGGAAGTTAGCTGCTAAGAAGAACAATCCCGTCCCAGGTGACGCCCTACCGAATACCACGCCCTACGCAAGGGGCGGGCCTAGGATCCAGGAGACGCCGGTTGTTACTCCACCAGTGGCTCAGGTCAGGACCTACGTGGCGTCTTCTTCTCAACTCGAGGTTGGTTGGCAGCATGCTTTTTTGTTGGGTGATAAGCTTTTACCGGAAACCACCAGCGTTCGGCTATGGGACAAGGGTGAAGGGGGACGGGTAGCTCAAAGTATGGTGCAAGGCAATCTACTAGACGATGAGACACTTGCTAGATGGCTACAATGGCATACTATTGCTGTAGTTTCCTATTCCCTTTATTGCATACGTTGTAACAGGTAGCTTTCTTCCCAGTTTCATCATTTTGTTACTATTCTATTTTCAGGCCGCGCAGTTGACTGGAGTTATGGACGGAAGGTTGAAGGATGCAGCCGAGGTCGTTGAGCAAGAGAAGGTGCTAAAGGTCGTTGCTGAGGTTACTGCCAGGGAGAAGGGACAGGCTACTGCGGCATCGGAGAGGAAAGCAATAGATGCCGAGAAAGCCTGGCAAGCCGTCGATAGCAAGCTAACCATCATGGAGACGAAGCTAGGCGAGACAGAGCTCAAGCTAGCAATGGCGAATAGCTTGAATCTAGCCCAAGCTGATCAAATCGCCGACTTGAAAGAATCCCTCAAAGCCTGTGAGGATAAATGGTACAACGCAAGCTTCTTGGAGGCTGAAAGCTCTATGGAACCGATCATCCACTAAGCTCAGCAACATGGATTCGGGGAAGAATGGTTAGCTGCACTTCAAGCGATGGGAGTGACTGAGGACTCCCCGTTGTGGAATCCAACACAGATCCCCTACCCAACCCCTACCCCTCTTGTTTAGAGTCGAGCTAATGTCACATATGAGGAAACTCCGAGTATGAGGGATCTTGTACGGAACATTGATGCTCATGTGGAAACGGCTGACCCGGAGGTTACAAGCAACGTCCGTTCTGAAGCTGAAGCTGCTCAAGATCAGACCCCCCTGTAGCTCAACCGGCCCAATACGGATTTGAGCAACACGCCCCCCCACCAAATTCTTCTAGCCCTATCGTATGATGATTCAATCCCTTTTTTCTTCTTTCTCCTTTTTTTTTTTTTACTGGCTTTGTGTTTGGTAAGCCTAGATCGTCGAGTTGTGGCGATAGAACAATTTCTCTATCATTTGTATGGTTTTAATTGGTATTGTTGGGACATAAATTTGTGTGTTTCATTCTTGTTTTTAAATTCATCCATGCTTGTTTGAGAACTGCCCACTTTGTATATGATTGGGGTTAACCTGATCATCATACCTTACTTTCTTACTCACGGTGGCTGGGAGCAACTTTTCTGCCCTTAGGATCTTTTGGATTAGGTTTTCATTGCTCGGTACAGAAGGTCGAACCTAGGATAGGTTTTTGCTCTTAAAGAATGATAGCTTAAGGCTTCCACCTACTCGGTGATAAAAGTCGAACCGAGGATAGGTTTTTGCCCTTAGAAAACGATAGCTTAAGGTTTTCACCTACTCAGTCATAGGAATCGAATCGAGGACAGATTTTTGTCCTTAGAAAATGATGTCTTAAGGGTTCCACCTATTCGGTGATAGGAATCGAACCGAGAACAAGTTTTTGTCCTTGGAAAATGATGTCTTAAGGTTTCCACCTGCTCAATGATAGGAATCGAACCAAGTGCAGGTTTCTGTCCTTAGAAAACGATGTTTTAAGGTCTCCACTTGCTCAGTGATAGGAATCGAACCGAAGACAGGTTTCTGTCCTTAGCGTGAATGAGTTGCCTTTGCCCTCACGATTCTTTCCATATTTCTTGACCGACAATAATAACTTAATAGTAATGGGGTTAAATGCACCTGCATGAATAAATATCGTCATATTAATACATAATAATGCAGAATTACATCAAGTTTACATCTTTGGAGAGTAACGGGTCAATGATAAAACGTTTTTAAGTTGTGAACATTCCATGGCCGGCGAAGCGGTTTTTCCTCCAAATCCTCTAAGTAGTATGCTCCTACATCTGCAATAGCAGTCACTCGGAAGGGCCCTTCCCAGGATGGGGCTAGTTTCCCTGCATTAATATCTCGTGTATTCCCTACAACCTTACGAAGTACTAGATCTCCCGCAAAAAACTGCCTCTTCCTCACATTTCTATTGTACCTTCGGGCGAGCTTTTGTTGATATTCTGCCAGCCGAATGGTAGCTGCTTCTCGGTGTTCCTCTAGCAAGTTCAGCTACTTGGATATTAGCTTCTCATTCACATCCGGAGCGCATCCTGTGACTTGGGCGCTACATAGGCTTACTTCAGCGGGGATGACAGCCTCTGTCCCGTAAGTTAGAGAGAATGGTGTTTCTCTTGTGGATCTCCTAGGAGTTGTCCGGTAAGCCCATAGAACGCTTGGCAATTCCTCGGCCCATCTACCTTTGGCGCCCTCTAACCTCTTCTTCAATCCGCTCACAATGGCCTTATTGGTAGCTTCCGCCTGGCCGTTGCTCTGCGGATATGTTAGTGTGGAATATCGATTCTTGATGCCGAGGTTGTTGCAAAACTCTCGAAAAGCTTTGCTGTCGAACTGTAGACCATTGTCTGACACAAGAGACTCTGGCACGCCAAATCTTGTTATAATTTTTCTCCATACGAATCTCTTGAAGTCAACATCTCGGATGTTTGCCAACGCTTCCACTTCTGCCCACTTCGTGAAGTAGTCTACCGCCACCAGCATAAATCTTCGATTGCTCGTTACTTGGGGGAATGGCCCAACTATATCTAGCCCCCACTGGGCGAATGGCCATGGGCTAGTTCCTAGGTTCAAGTTCCCGGTAGGTTGGTGGATTATTGGGGCGTGTATTTGACACTGCCCACACCTCCATGGTTGCTCGGTTGCATCTTTCCTCATCTGTGGCCACCAAAACCCTTGAGTCATTGCTCGGTGAGCCAATGAGCATCCGCCCATGTGACTACCGCACACACCCTCGTGCAGCTTAGCCAAGAGCTCTTCAGCTTAATTAGGGTGAAGACACTGTAGGCACGGTCCTTTGAATGATCTTCGATATAACTTCCAATCGGCAGATAACCATTGCCGAGCAGCAGTTCGTCGTACTCTGGCTGCCTCTTTTTCATCTTCCGAGGCTCGGTCTTCTGCAAGGAAATCAATGATGGGGTCCATCCAGCACTTCTCGGCTATGGTAACCTGTGCAACCGGTGCCTTAACAATGATACTCGGTTCAGCCACTAACTCCACCCTGATCAATTAAGGTACCATGTTAGCTATTGATGATGTGAGCATCGCTAAGGAATTGGCGTGTCAATTCTGTCCCTAGGCTACCCGTTCAACCTTAACATTTGAAAAATTAAACATGGTCTGCTTTACCAGCTGCAGATATTCAATCATTCGGGGGTTTTTGGCCACGAAGTTCCCTTGCACCTAATTAACTACTAGGAGAGAATCCAAGTAAACTTCCACCTCTTTGGCTCCCAAATCCATGGCAACACTCAGTCCGACAAGCAAAACCTCATACTCGACCTTATTATTAGAAGCCTTGAAGCCTAATCTGAACGAGTGCTCTAGCTTTAACCCTTCCGAGGTGATGACCACAATTCCAGCCCTCGCTTTTGCCATATTGGATGCGCCATCCACAAATACTTTCCATGGCTTACCCCCACAAGGCAAACAATGTGAGTACTTTTTGGCGAGAACTCGGCAATGAAGTCTGCAAGTACTTGTCCCTTCACCAAGTTCCTTGGCTTGTATCTGATGTCGAAAGAGCCTAGCCGAGTCCCCCACTTAGCTATCCTCCTCATAAAGTGAGATCTTCTCAACAATGACTGAAGAGGATACTCGGTTAGAACCTGGACGGTGTGAGCCTGAAAGTAATAAGGCAATTTTCAAGTGGAATGCATGAGTGCCAGCACCAGTTTCTCCAGTAGTAAATAACTAGTCTCGGCGTCAACAAATGTCTTGCTTATATAGTAAACCGGCAACTGTATACCACTATCCTTTAGTAGCACAGCGCTGGCTACATGCTCAGATACCGAGAGGTACATATACAGGTCTTCTCCTAACTCTGAGGCTGTCAACGTCGGTGCCCGTCCAAGATAGTCCTTAAGGTCTTGGAAGGCTTTATCACACTTCTCGTCCCATTGAAACCCCTTACACTCTTCAAAAGCTGATAAAATGATCGGCACCGATCAGCGAACTTGGAAATAAATCGGTTGAGAGCAGCCAACATGCCGGTCAATTTTTGAACCTCTTTCGGATTGCTTAGTGGTTTAAGACGTTTCACAGCTTCAATTTGAGGGGTTAACTTTGATCCCCGTTTGGTAATTAAATAACCTAAGAACTTGCCAGATCCTACTCCGAAAGTGCACTTATCGGCATTGAGGTGCAGCTAGTGTCGCTGGAGTATCTTAAAGGTTGTCAATAGGTTGCCCTACCTGCTTGCTTTTTATTACCATGTCATCAATGTAAACCTCGACCGTACGCCCAATCTTATCCTTAAACATCCTCGTCATCATTCATTGATAAGTGGCTCCCGCATTCTTCAATCTGAATAACATCACGGTATAATGATAATTAGCATCAGGTGTTATGAATGCAGTCTTCTCCTGATCCTCGGCGGCTAAAGCAATCTCGTGATAACCTTGGAAAGCATCAAGAAAGCTCATTCTCGGATGCCCGTACATAGCGTCCATTAATTGATCAATTTTTGACATTGGAAACGGATCCTTCTGGCATGCTCGGTTTAGATTAGTGAAATCAACACAAAGCCTCCACTTACCGTTCTTCTTCTTCACAACCACTGTGTTTGCAAGCCATTCTGGAAATAATGTTTCCTTTATGGCCCTTGCTTCCTTCAGCTTCCCAACTTTCTGTCTGACAGCTTCAACATGCTCTTTAGCGAACCTTCTCAGTCTCTGTTTCTTAGGAGGGCATAACAGATCCACAGTCAGCTTTTGAACTATAAATTCGAGGTCAACCCCGAGCACCTCATATGGACTTCAAGCGAATATATCCATGTTTTGTATAAGAAAAAGCAGTAACTCCACCATTTCCCGTCACTCAAGCTTACCCCTATCAGGAAACTCATTTCACCATCCAGCAGAATTTTTACTTTAATTAGGTCCTCGACAACGTTGGTACCCTCCATTTGGAGCTATTGTAATTGCTATAAGGGAGCCTTCTTGGTTGACTCCATTTGTTCGGTTTGTTCGTTAGCTGCGGCTACTAAGCACTGTTTGGCCACCTGCTGATCACCCCTTATCACTGTAATTCCTTCTTCAGTTTGAAATTTAACTTTTATGTGCAAGGTGGACAGCACCGCTCCCATGTCATGAATCAATGGCCTTCCGAGGATTTCTATGTATGGCGAGAAAGAAGCGACCACTATAAACGTCACAATTACCTCATTACCTCCCATGCTAACTGGGAGTGAAATCTGCCCTTCTAGAATCACCATATGTCCATCAAATCCCATCAACGGCGTATCATACTTGGACAAGTCTTCCTTTTTCAGTCCAAGCCCCCTGTACAAGTCGAGGTACATTACATCTACACCACTCCCCTGATATATCATTATTCCTTTTACCATGAAACCCCTTACACGGGCCATGACCACTAAAGCATCATGGTGTAGCTGAGTGGTGTCTTCCATATCATCATCATCAAACGCTATAGGTAGTTTAGTGTGTCTCAGCTTCTTCCCCGGAGAACATTCGTCCATGCAACTTTCTGCTGATACCACGGCTAATACCCCCTCATTGTGGGTGGTTAAAAGCTCTTCGGCACTGCATGGATGACTTCTATTACTCCCAAAGGGGGTGGGGGAGGGTTTCTGCGCAGCTGATTTGCTTGATTGGTCTCTTAATTCCTTGTTTCCACCAGAAACTCTTTCAGATGTCCCGCCTTCACCAACTGTTCCAGGTGTTCTTTCAATACTCTGCGCTACTCGGTGGTGTTTCCTTTATCTTTGTGGTAGGTGCAATACAAATTCTGATTTCTCCTTAATGGGTTGCCCCCCATCTTGTTCAGCTGCTTAAAATACGGCTCATTTTTTATTCGATCAATGATCCTGTGCATAGGCTCCTTGAAGGCCACATTAACTGCTCCAATCGCCTGCCCGGACTCTTGAATCCTTAGATCCTTCCGGGGTCTAGGATGGAAGCCAGTATTCCAAGGATAATTGATGATCGATGCCTTCCCCTTGGTCTTCAGCCGATCATCTTCTAATTGTTTATACTTTTCTATGCACTTCATCAACTGCCTCATATCCTTGGGAGGCCTTCTCATCAATGATTCTCTCAACCCGGACTCTTCAGGCAACCCCATCCGAAAGGTGCTTATCGCGATCTTTTCATTGCCCCCGCCGATCTCCTTATACAGCTCCCAGTACTGGTTGGCATAGTTGGAAAGGGTCTCCCCAGCCCCCATTTTCATCGATAGTAACGCGTCCACAGGCTATGGAACCCGGCTGCAAGTCATGAACCGTATACCAAACTCCTGGATCAGCTCCGAAAAACTATGGACCGAACCTTTTTTTAATCCGTTGAACCACCTCAAAGCAGTGGGGCCGAGGCTTGAAGGGAAGACCTTACACATCAATATGTCGTTATGGGTGTGTAAAGACATCATTTGAATATAGCGGCTTACATGTTCCACCAGGTTTGTCTTTCCAGTGTAGGAATTGAACAGCGGCCGTGTGAATCTGCTCGGCATAGGTGCGCTTTCAATATCTCTCGAGAATGGCGATCGAGCAACTTGGCGTAACGCCCAGCTCATTGCATCCATGGCCACATTTCGAGGTCGCCCCTCATCCGAGGAAGTCGAATCACAGTCCACATAATCCTGTGAATGATCGCGGTGTCGATGAGACCTGGATTGATGGGATCCTGCCACACGATGATTCCCTACACTTTCCAACCTTTCTCGTCGCTCTTCGTGGACCTTTCTTCTGTGTCTACCCCTTTCTTGCAACTCTAAATCCTACTGCCCTATGTAGGCGCTCGAGTTCCTGATCCCTCTGCTTAAGCTCCTAGTCTCTTCTGTTGAGGCGGCTGCGGCCTGAAGCATCAGACAAACGGAGCCAATTGTGCGCACCCAAATATGACTATTGGGCCTAAAATCTATTTGGGCTCTACTTGTATTATGGGCTTTCGAATTTCCTACAATGGGCGGTTCTATGTTCGGCAGGCTGCGTACCCAAATCCCCTATGTTCTCAAGATCACTCTCCTCCCTTTTTCCCAAGATGAGCACTTCCTTTCCTTAGTATCCACTCCCCAGAATTTCCAACCCCTTCCATTGAATCTCCCTTGATTATTTATAGTCAAAGTTAGGAGGATTGCCATGATCATTTCCCTGGTCAGTGGAAGGAGAGGTCCAATATTCTTTCTTCTAAGTGGGTGCTTAATTGCAAGTGGGAGAAAGTGATAGTGGCATTGGAACTAGCTTCACAATTAGATGTGCTACCCGGTAGAGGCATTCCCTAGGCAATGGAAGGGAGGTCCAATACCATTACTCATAAGTGGATGTTTGGTGGTGAGTAGGCAAAGGTAACAGTGGCATTGGAACTAACTCCACCGGTAGATTTGACACCTGGCAAAGGCATTCCCTAGGTGATTTCATGCACTTCGAGTTCTACCTGCCTGGGGGACATATTCATCGGATGTGGTGAGACTTCACCTTTAGCGGTCACACCGTGAATGATTACATCCCTAGGCTTCGGGCTTTTAATAAGCATAAAAACTTGCCTGGAATGAGCCAGTCGGTCTGATCAGTGTCAGGTCCTTGCATGTGTTATTACCTCAATGGGCCTCTATGAGTAAATGGGCTTGAAGGAGGGAGGCGCCAGTACAGAATCATTTTATGACAATATTACTATTAGACCCCTATTTTAAAATAGATGGTTGAATATATAGGGGTATTTTGGAAGTTTTAGTAAAAAATTCATTAAATTTAATTCCATTCCTTCTCATTCCTCCTAATTTCGGGGGGAATGAAAATTTGAGGCTTTAAGGGAATAGAGAGGAATGAGTGTCCCCTCTTACCTATTCCATTTCCTCCCACTCAAACTCCCAAACAAGGGAATGAACTTTCCATTCCCTCCATTAAAACTCCCAAATAAGGGAAAAGAAGAATATTCTAAAATTATTCTTTTCATTCTTTTCCATTCCATTCCATTCCCTCCTCCCAAACGAGGCCTTAAAGACGGTGAATTTATTCATACTTCTAACTTATTAAAGTTTTGTATACTTTCATTGTTTACACCTAAAAAGCACATGCACGGATACGATACGGTGTCACGGCAATTTTTGATAATGTAGAACACGAGTACGGAGATACTTATTATATATATTCAAAGCTTATAAAAATTTTTATAATAAAAATATTTTTTTAAAAATAATTATAAATTTTTTAGAAGAATATTAAAGCCTAGCTACTTGATAATGAAAAAAAAATTTGTGAAAATTTTTTTTTGAGAAACCAACCAAGAAGGCTACTTTAATTAAAAAATGAAAAATCCGACAAATACCAGTTATATAGATCCAGAGGAACATACTCCATCAAAACCAATAAAGGACTAGACAACCCAACTCTCTTAACCAAGGCATTAGCTAAAACATTATCTTTCCTACACACATGAGAGAAAGAAAAGCTCTAAAGTGAGCTAGCAAACAATAAAATGTCGTGAATAATATGACCACAAGATGAATGTAAAAAAAGTCTATTACTAATAGCTTGAATAGAAGAATCTGAATCACCCTCAAAGACAACATTACGAAGACCAAGTTCCCGAACAAAAAGAATCGTACACCTAGCTGCCAAAGTTTCAAGAGTAAAAACAGAATCAGGAATGAGAATTTGCTCTGCCAAAGCTGCAACCACCTCTCCATGCTCGTTCCAAACAGCCACTCCAATACCCACTGCTCTTAAATCCTCAAAAATTGCCCCATCAAAGTTCGCCTTCACAAAACTCGCATCAGGAGGCTTCCACCGAGGTCTTTGTGCATGAACCTTCTTGCTGGGATAGCACCGAACCTGCTGAAACTCCTACAGATGACGACGCGCTACACCAGCAACCTTATTCAGCTGCCAAACCACCTTTCCAACGCTCATATTATTCCGACGATTCCATAAAGTCCAGCAAGTCATCGCAAAAACCTCAGAATTCAGCGAGGAATAAAACACCAACTCAAGTAGGTCCCTAAACGACCTGACCCTGGAAAATTTAGAAAGTAAAGACGTGAAACAAGAACCCCACACCAAACAGATAGCCTCACAAGACCAGAGGGCATGAAGAACTGATTCCACGCCAACATGACAATGACTACAAACCGAGGAAGGAACAAATTTTTGCTTATGTAAATTAAGCATAGTCGGGATGGAATCTGTACAAGCACGCCAAAGGAAAATTTTCACCTTGTTTGGAATATTTAACTTCCAAAACTTTTTCTGCCCAGCTGTATCCGAAGATGAAGCCACCTCATTATCTTGCAAATCACATAGCAAATGGTAACCTGACACATACTAGTCCAAGATAGAGGCCAAAACAAAAAATCCTTCTGAGCAGAATGGCAAACCAGAATGGATTTTATCAGCTGATGGGTGGTGAACTTTCATATATATATATATATATATATATATATATTGTGGGGGGTAAAAATGCTTAAATGCACATTTGGGCCTTAGGCCTAGTTTGTTGGTATAAGTCTGTTCAATTAGAGTCTTTGAGGCCCAAAGGCCAGTTCGTGCTACAAGGAGCAGAGGAATTTTCCGAGGAGGAGTATCTCCTCGGACGGGCCCGATAAAGGCCATGGGACGTGCTAAAGGATTTACAGACAGAATTCTGGAAGATCTGTTGAGTAAAGGCGTGATCCAAGCACTCGTTAGAATGGGGAACATGTGAGAAATACTAGAAGAGAAAAAAGCTGCTACCACCACATTAAAGGCCCTGCACTTACCTCCCTGGCCACATAATGGAGGAATGACCTCTAAACAGTAATATTCAGTCTTCCAGCTATCATTTGAGGACTTCAAGAAGGTGGTCGATGGGACAAATATCTATGGGGAAGATTTGTGTTACACGTGGAAGAAACAAGGAAGAAGAAGAGGGCTATAAGAAGACGAGAGAGGAAAGAAGAGAGGGGACCTTTTTTTTAAATTAAAAATTGTAATCTTTTGCTTAAAGAAAAAAAGGCAATACGAGTGGTCCTCGGCTTACGTCCGATGAGAGTTTTTTGTCATTTTTATCTATTATTCGCATAGATCGCAGCATTCTATAATGTTTATTAACTCTTCAATATCCCTAACTTAGGTTTCAAACTCATACTCTACAAATTTCATTATATAAGACTCTTTGAATTTGAGTCCATCTAGGGATTGGACCGGGTACAAATTGTATACTTACATATATATATATATATATATATATATATATATATATATAAGACAAAATTTTGAAAAGAAGCATTTATTTACACGATAATAGGAGTGGCACGCCGAACAAACATAACTTTTTTGTTTTCTTTATCATTTTTTTTAACGACATTAAGAATAAATAACTTAATTGGACTACAGAAATATATTCTAAATAAAAGAATGTTTAATTAGATGCTAGTGGCCTAAAGGTTAAAATACAAACCATTCTTTAAAAAAAAAAAACTATGTTATGTATTTATTCTTTTATTAATCAATTTTAACATACACACTCAAAATTAAATAAATCAAAAATTGAAACACTTGGCTGCCATGCAGGGTATAGGAGCTGCTATGATTTCTTGTGAGTCTTAGGGTTTTCGGAAGTGGCAACCTGAAATTCACCCATTGAGAGTTTTTGTCTACAAAAATATTTCCTATTATGATCAACTCGTCATATCAAATTTATTTTTTGCTACACTTAGTTTAATTAGTTTGGTGATTTGGTTATGCCTCCACTGATTTGCACGTAATAAGAATAATTAATCAACTTGGATAATTAAATTAATTAATATGGGTCAATCTATAAACAAACAAAGCTGATTTTAAGTGTTAAGGATGGTCTCAAAATGCAGAGTTTCAGGTTAGGATTTTCACACTTCTTTTCCCCCTCCTAGCCATGTCTAGTTTGTGTTCTAGCTGTGTCTTGGTCATGTCTGATTTAAATAAATAAATAAAAATAAAAAATAAAAAAAGGAAAGGACACGCATGCAACCATGTCCCATGTGTATACTGTGTCCCGTACGCATACGACAAGCAAATTGCCGTGTCCATGCTTTCTTGTCTTACCTCGAAAATTATATCTTGCACCCGGCATATATGCTGGGTGCAGGATATACCGGCTCGTCTTACCTTCTAATCCCCTACATGTTGTAGTTGAAATTGAGTCTCTATATAGTAGGGGTATTGACTAAGTTATGTTTAAGATTTTTTTCGTTGCAATTTTTCATATCGTTTTAGCATAATTTCATCCCAAACAAAAAATAGGGTTAACTTTTTATTATCATAGATTAGTGGTTGAGCCCCCTAAACAATTAGACTATTTCAGTAATGAAATCTCAGAGTCTGCCTCTTATTTTTTTGGGGGATTCTTGAGAGCTTTTTATTATGGTTTTAGTAAGCCCTATAAAGATTAAGAGTTCATTCTAAAAATAGACTCTACCAAGAGATTTTTAATTCAGTAACATTAACTACATTTCCTTATAAAGAGAATCAAAGTTCAAATTCTCTCTCCCTCACTGCTTGTAACAAATTTTTTTTTGTAACAAATTTTTTTTTAAAGGATGCATTCCATTTCTTACGACTATCTTATCGCATCACTATATGCCTATGTTTAACACTCCATTTGTTTCACTATAAAATATTTTACAAAAACATTTTCAGCATTTTATCGCATTTGTTTCAACATAAAATTTGGTCAAACTTGAAAATGTTTTCCATTGAATGTAAATTTTTCTGTAAAATATTATAAAACAGTTTACCTTTAAAAATTCGTAAAAGAAATTTATACAAACACAATGTCCGTCCTTCCCATTTGGCGGCTGGGTCACTAAAGCCATTGGTCTGGTCATCGAAGGTGATGGTCCAACAACCGAAGCTAGCAGTTCGGCAGCTGGTGCCACCCGCTTTGGCCACCTGTACTGGCAGCTCCGATGACTGAACCTCCAGTTCTGTTGACTGAGTCATTGGTTTTGATGATTTGTGCTTGGAAATTTTTACATGTTACACTAAGTACCTGAAAATGTTTTCAAATGTAAAAACTACAAGTGTTGTTGAGAAGTGTTTAAGATCCTTTCCTTTCGTCTTTCTTCATCCTTATAGGATTGAGACTCGCTATTATTTGAATTTTTGCAGAGATTTAACCGTTTGGTTCAATCTACAGTGTCTGCAATACTTTTCCCCCCTACACGAATCATAATTAATGCACCACGTGTATTTTATAATTCCTTATCAAATGAAACTGTTCTCTACGTGTTATAAGCACATAAACCGTGTTCACGTGACTTTTATTTGAGTATAAACACCTAATAATGCTACCCACCTAAATTTTCATAATAGGCCTGACAATTCTTTAAATGGTTGAGAGTGTGAATGGTGAAAAAAAATGTTGGGACTATGACCATGAGTATCAGTTGTGTCCTCAACTCACAACTGATAATAAATAGTATATTTAGATGTTGAATGCCCAGCAGTAGTTTCTACATTTTGGAATAACTTGGTATTTTCCAATGCTAATAAGACTCTTTTTTGTTCATTTTCTAATGACTTTTCAATTGACTATTTTCAATAAGTGTAATTTTGCAGTCTTAATTTCAATTTCATCTAATGAGTCTGATCATGTATCATCAAAGGCTCCCAAAACAATAAATAAATAAAATAAAAACAAAAATATAAAACAAAAAACAAAATAAAAAATAAAAAATAAAAAATAAAAAATAAAAGGCAGTTACTAATGTATGTTTGGTTGATGATATCCAGTGGTCATGTAATAAAACTTCAATTAATAGTGATAATGCACAGAAAATCAGTAGGCTGAATACTCCGAACTTCAATGAGCTAGTGGTTGCTTGGAAGACCTGAAAAGAAAGAAACGCAGGATCAAAGGTGACCAGGGTGAACCGGCCAAGAACCCTCTGATACTTAAGTTAGTTTTTCTCTCAAGAACTCAAGAATTCCAACTTTAGGAGTAGTGGAAACTTACTTGTAATTAATGTGGATGAGTCCTTATATAGTGAGCTTTTGGAGTGGTTATTTGTCTAGTAACTTCCCCAATATTTGTGAAAGTTAGAAGGTTCAGACTTAACTTCCACAACCGTTATAGAAGTTAAAATATTCAATCTTATCTTCTACAACTGCTATGAGAAGTTAAGTACTTAATAGCGATGAATAAGGATTTGGTAGCACGTGGTCCGAGTTACAAGCTCTTGTGGATAAATCCATTTCTTGAAATTTATAAGTGTTAGGTGGTCGTCCAGGTCACTTCGTGAGCTAGATGACCCTTCTGGTCCTAGACGACCCTTTCGGTCTTGGACGACCTTTCTGGTCCTAGACGACCCTTCCAGTCTTGAACGACCCTTCCAGTCTTGGACAACCTTTTTGGCCTTAGACGACCCTTCCGGTCTTGGATGACCTTTTTGGTCTTAGACGACCATTCCGGTCTTGGACGATCGTTCCGGTCTTGGACAACCCTTCTAGTCTTGGACGACCGTTCCGGTCTTAGACGACCCTTCTAGTCTTGGACGACCCTTCTGGTCTTGGACAACCCTTTAGGTCTTAGACGATCCTTTCGGTCTTAGACGATCCTTTCAATCTTGGACAACTTTTTCGGTCTTGGACGACCCTTTCGGTCTTGGACGACCTTTTCGGTCTTGGACGACCTTTTCGGTCTTGGACGACCTTTTTGATCTTGGAAGACCCTTCTTTCAGTCTTGGACGACCCTTCTTTCAGTCTTGGACGACCATTTCGGTCTTGAACGACCTTTCTGGTCTTGGACAACCCTTCTAGTCTTGGACCACCTTTCTTGGTCCTGGACGACCTGGAGATAGTCCGATTCGAGATGGCAAAGGAAAATATCAAAAAAATGAAAGGGCAAGAGAGAGATTGTACCAATAGGTTGGTCAATGAAATCATGTGGTAATCAGAAGCTAACACATGGTAATCTCCTCGATTAACGAATCGACATAATCGGTTGGTCAATGAGATCATGAAACATAGCACAATTTGAGGCGTCGAAAACCGACCACAACAATGACACCACGTGGCATGCCAATTGACCAATGAAACATCGACATGTGTTAAAAATGAACAGTGAACAAGAACTTTACTACAATGACCAAGGCGACTCCTGGACAAAGGGGACAACTAATAGTGAACTAAAAATCAGACTATCTCTAGTTCGTCCATAGAGTCGTCCAGGACCAAGAAAGGTCGTCCAAGACTAGAAGGGTTATCGAAGACCAGAAAGGTCGTCCAAGACCAGAAAGGTCGTCCAAGACTCAAAGAAGAGTCGTCCAAGGCCAGAAGGGTCGTCTAAGACTAGAAGGGTCGTCCAAGACCAGAAAGGTTGTCCAAGACTCAAAGAAGAGTAGTCCAAGGCCAGAAGGGTCGTCTAAGACCAGAAGGGTCGTCCAAGACCGAAAGGGTCATCCAAGACTAGAAGGGTCGTCCAAGACCGAAAGGGTCATCCAAGACCAGAAGGGTCGTCCAAGACAAGAAGGATCATCTAAGGCCAGAAAGGTCGTCTAAGGTCAAAAAGATCGTCCAAGACCAGAAGGGTCATTGAAGACCGAAAGGGTTGTCTAGGACCAAAAGGGTCGTCCAGCTCATGAAGTGACCTGGACGACCACCCAACACTTACAAATTTCCAGAAATGGATTTATCCACAAGAGCTTGTAACTCGGACCACGTGCTACCAAATCCTTGTTCATTGTTATTAAGTACTTAACTTCCAATGGCAGTTGTAGAAGATAAGATTGAATATTCTAATTTATATAGCGGTTGTGGAAGCTAAGTTTGAACCTTCTAACTTCCACAAATATTAAGGAAGTTATTAGACAAGTAACCACTCCAAAAGTTCACTATATAAGGACTCATCCACATCAAATAAAAGTAAGTTTCCACCACTTCTATAGTTGGAATTCTTAAGTTCTTAAGATAAAAACTAACTTAAGTATTAGAGGGTTTTTGGCCGGTTCATCCTGGTCACCTTTGATCTTGCGTTTCTTTCTTTTCAGGCCTTTCAAGTAATCACTAGCCTATTGAAGCCCGGAGCATGCAGTCTACTGATTTTATGTGCATCATCAAATAGTAACAAAGGACAGATTTTTTTTTTTTTTTTTTTGGGTTAGCCCACCCTCATGGGATCGCAAACCTTTGTCCCACAGTTTCTTAGTTATATTTTTGACATTGCCTCTTTTACATCAAAAATAAATAAATAAAAAAATAAAAAAAGAGGAAGCTGTGACCTACCAGATCATAAGGCAAAATGGCAACTAATTAGATTAAGGGGGGGCGGGGGGAATCACGTGGAAGGTTGGATAAGGATTAGCCAAGCATTGGAATCTGACAAAATACTTTTAAAAGGAAAATGGGATACTGGAAAGCAAAGGATCAAGATAAAAGAAGTATAATCCACTCTTTGCTAAAATTTTGGTAACATTTTATTAAGTTAAAATTGAAAAAAATTTGTTGAAAGTAAGGTAAATAAAACTAAAAAGTAGCTAAAATATAGTACAGTGAAACTTATGAATAGTATTAAAAAGTACAATAAGACTTATAAATAATAGCAAAAATAAACTAAATAGTAAAAAAAACTGATTTTTTAAGCCATTATCAAACACAACCAAATAGAATGAAGAGGGTTCCAGTTAGCTCAGCTGATAAAGTCTCTGATGATTGTATGAGAAATTTGGGGTTTAATCCCCGCCTATACTAAAAACGGATTGGTGTCTTGGTCTGATAATAAAGAGCAATTATCAGAAGCGGACATCATAGGTCGCAACTCTCTCAAAAAAACAAAAAGAAAAAAAGAATGAAAGTTTAAATTAGGCGAAACTACAATGTTAGTCCCTCAAGTTTACCCTATGAGCACAATTGGTCCCTTAAGTTTCAAGTGAGCGCAATTGGTCCCTTAAGTTTTCAAAATGAGCGATATAAGTCCTTTTATTAACTCCTGTTAACAATATTGCTTACGTGGTTAATGGAATAATGACTTGGCATTTTTTTGAATAATGCAACATTTCTCTTTATTAAAAAATTACAAAATTAAAATTTACACGCAAGAAACAAAGAAGACCTGTTCCAAATTCAAATCCTAATCCTAACCCGGTTCCAAATCAAAAGTCAATTTACAATTTGCAATCTGACGTGAGATTCACAAACCCACGAGAGAGAGGGATTGACCAAACCCAAGCCCAGCCGCCGCCCTTCTTGGAGACAATGGCATCCTGCCTCACGCCGCACTTTCTTCTCCAAGCAATAGCCACTACCATGGTGGCCTCCCTCCTCTTCTCACATAGCTTCATTGTTCCTTCCTCCTCCCATCTCATGTATACAAATGCAATGCATATACAGCCCCCACTTTTAACAAAAGACAAGATGATGACTGTCAGATAACCACAGAAGAAATACATACTGACCAATTAAAAAAATTTGACCTGCCTGAAGTCTTTAAAACTAGAATTTGTGACCTAATGGACTTTAAAATCCCAAAGAGTGTTACAATCATATGTAAAAACCAGTCTAGAATAATCTAAGATTAGAGTTACCCTTTACAAATCACAGTCCCTATGCATATATTTAGCTGATCTTGGTCCACTGTGAATTTTATTTTAATCAACACAAAAGAAAACCTCATGAATAAAACAAAACATCCAATAGAGACCAAAGCAATGGAACACACATTTACATAATTCTTGTGCTCAGATGTTGATTCCAAACATTCAGAGGTTTATTCCAAACATGCTTAAAATCGACACAAAAGTAAACCTCATGAATCGTGGCAGTGGCTGTCGCTTGGAGAAGCAGGAGGCCAATGTCTCCAATGGAGGGCGGCGGTGTTGTGGCGGTTGGGCTTGGGTCTGTTCAATTCCTCTCTGTCGTGGGTTTGTGAATCTCAGTATTTCACATCAGATTGCAAATTGTAAATTGAGTTTTGATTTGGAACCGGGTTAAAATTAGGATTTGAATTTGGAATGGGTAATTTAATTTTGTAATTTTTTAATAAAGAAAAATGCCACATCATTAAAAAAATGTTAGGTTATTATTCCGTTAGCCACGTAAGCAACATCATTAACGGAAGTTAACAAAAGGACTTATATCGCTCATTTTGAAAATTTGAGGGACCAATTATGCTCACTTGAAGCTTGAGGGACCAATTGCGCTCGCAAAGTAAACTTGAGGAACCAACACTGTAGTTTCGCCTTTAAAATAATAATCATAGATGAAAGAAGAAAAGTAGTTCATCATTCTTAGTGGAGAGAGAGAGAGAGAGAGAGAGAGAGTCAAGAATTGACCGGTAGAAAGAATGATTAGATTATCATCGGCCACCTTCAGAGCGCCAGCCACAAGCAATGGTAAGGATTTCTTCTTCTTTGGAGTGGTTATTTGAATTTGTTTGTTCTCCGCTCTCAATTCTTAAAAATGCACTATTGCTTGTACTTCTCGTGGTTTGAAAAGGAAATTGGGATAGAGTTTGGGGGGAAAAAAAAATTATAATATCTTCTCATTTCTCAATTTGATTGCAAACTAATAAACTTAATTTTCATATTCAATTCACATGAAGTGAAGTTTTTTGGAGGGAAAAAGCTTATATTTAGAATACGTTTGGATGCAGCGTTTTCCAGCTGCGTCCACGTTTTTTTTTTTTTTTTTTTTTCACGCGCATATGTTACTGTTCATTGGCCATGAACAGTGATTTTAGGCCAATGAACAGTACTTTTTGGGATGAACAGTAATTTTTACACATTAAAAAATTATTTTTGTACAGTATTTTCAGTTTTCAGTTTTCAGCAATAAGTTCTATCCAAACGGACTCTTATTATATATCTTAGAATCAGTTTAATTTCGTCTTATAATAATTGAGGGCTTTTTTTGGGTTGGGTTGGGGGGGGGGGGGGGTTTCTATTTGTTTTATGTTGTGTACTTGTGTTGTATTTTTTTTTTTTGACAAAAATTAAACCCAAACCGATTTAGAGGTATTTCCTCCCATCCATTGAATTTGAATGATACTAATTCAAATCGCTGTATTATTTAAATAAATAAGTTACATAACTTATTAAAAAAGTTATATTACTAAAATTGGCAATGAATAGTTTTTATTTTTTTATTTTTTTTTTATCATTACACTGTGACTTCAAGGAAAAAAGCTCCAAGCCAATTTCTAGCTAAACCTTTATTTCCCATTGTTGCCTTTAAGTTGCACGGTTTCTTCTTCTTCTTCTTAATTAGTTTGGAAATTTTGTTTTATTTTTCCACATGGCATAATCTGGAGAGGTACTCATGGCCCAATAAGAGAAGCCAACAAAGAGTCAAAATGTCCAGGAAGAACTCTTACACATATATGGATATAGAATATAGAGTTTAAATAAGATTTTTGTTAAAATCCAACAGTTTGGTTATACTTACAATGGCTTTTATTTTATTTTTAGTAATAACACCCAAAAATGCTATGGACACATTCTTCACACAATAACTTTTATAATTATTGGAGAAAAAGTGGTTAATTCATTAGTATTAGTTGTATCCACAACTATGTGTCTGTGTGTGTTTCTTCAAAAAAAAAAAAATTGTATCCACAACTCAATCAACTATTTCAAGAATTCTAAAATTTGTTATGAAAAAAATTATGTACATATCTTTAATGAGATCTTGAGAACAACAAGAATTTGAGAGAAGAGTGCGCACACATATCTCTCTCTCTCTCTCACACACACACCTATATATATATACACATATATATTATTAAAATATACTTTTGGCCCTTATGTTGGATTTCATTTTCATATTTGTCATGAGGGTCTTTTTTTTGTTAATATTTTGATCTTGTTATATTGGCTTTGTTGTACAAATCTATTACTAATTAATATGATGGTTAAGTGTAACAACTGTCTTCTATTAACACAAGTCACTTACATAAAATCAAATGTCACCACCCACCATGTTACCAACGAAATTGGATTATATGGCTAATATCAAAACATAATCAGATATGAAAAGTCAAAATAAAGATTTTAAAACATAAAAGAAATAATAAAAATAACCGTAAACTTTAAAGGCCAAAAGTATTCCTTAGTCTCTCTCACCCTCTCTCTCTCCTTCTTCTTCTTCTTTATTTTTTTTTATTTTTTTTTAACAAGTGTACCACTTATATAAATTTCCTTCTTCAAATGCAGCTACGTCAACAACAGAGCAACCGGCATAATTAGTTGATATTGTTGTGGACCCAAGTCTGCAAAACCCTGATCATTTTCCCACAAGTTGAATGTCCCACAACCAATACAGATTTGGCACATGGAAGTAGTTCTTCTTCCTTTTTTCTTTATATAAAGTTCATCAAACAAGTTTTTTTTCTTTTTTTTTCTTTTTTTACATTTTTCTTTGTGCTCAAAATATAATATTTATGCTTAAATTATGAGTGAGGGATCGAGACTGGCAGCACAATAAAGTGACACATGTGCATCTCACATGACATCTTAACTCATCACTTTAACACCATTTGCTCTCACTGACAGGCTGGCAGCCCCTCCCCCAAACTACTTTAAACCTCTCTCTCTCTCTCTCTCTCTCTCTCTCAAGTAATTCTTTTTTAAAAAAATTAAATTCTCAATTAAACCTTAATGCACCTAGATTGCCAAAAGAAATTGAACATGTCTACCTCAAGAATTAACTTTTCAAACCACAAAGAGAATTCCCAAAGTCTACCAAAAAAGAGAAAATTAAAGAAAAATTTTGAAAATTTTACTGAGCAATAGTATAACTGCCCAAGAGGCTACAACCCTTAATATATACTAAATAATCCTAAGATGATAAGGAGATCTGTAGGAAAACCTAGAAAACCCTATAATTTATGCTAAACACAAAATTATGCTAAAATACGAAAAACTGCTAAAAATATTAAATTGAGAAAATTACATAATTAAATACCAAGTAGGCTGGGTTTGGATACCAATGCGCTTGCGTTTTTTGTGTGGGTTCCATGTACTGTTTACAGGACCCGCAAATATGAATTTCAACAAAAAAAAATTTAAAACTAGGTCCCACATAGTGCCGGCTCAACCATTGAGCCAAATAAGCAACCGCCTAAGGCCTCCAATAAAAAAAGGCCCCTAAATTTTTACCAATTGAGATGTTCTTATACCAATTGAAGTATTAATTAAGTCCTAAATATTCACCAATAAATAAAAAGTAGTTTTTTTATCAAAGAAAAACCAGTTAAAGAAAAATATTTTTATTGGATGGATCAATCATTTAATCTCTCACATAACAATATTAAAAGAACTCATTAATTTTACAAAAGTAAATAAATTTATACTCAAATTCTATTTAGAAATATCAAATATATAACTTTATTAAACTTTTCAATCATATTTTTTTAATATTTAATTACTTCATTCAATAAATAATGTTTATTTTAGTTGTATAGTCATTGAGTAATGCGATGGATTTGTTTTAGTTTGTAATTTTATTTTCTAAAAAAATAGATTTTGAATAAAAAAACCAAATTTTAAATAAATATCAAATTTTAAATAAATATTCTATTAATATTCAAAATATAAGAATAGATCTCACTTAAAGTTGTCGCTTTAGGCCCCACAATACCTTAAGCCGGCCCTAATCCCACAACACTATTCACACATTTAAAATTTATTTTGCTACAGTGTTTTCAGTTTTCAGCAATAAGTGGTATCCAAACAGATCCGTATTCTAGGAAACATCATCCTAGAATTGATGGGACCTTGTTCTTACTTATAATTTGAAAAGAAAAATGCTAGAGATATAAACTATTTTACCAATATCTTCTACAAATTACTGATGTGGTGAGTGATTATTAATAAGTAAAAAAATGATATTAATGGTGATTTTAGATGAAAGAAGTAAAAATTGGTTACATCAACAGTTTTTAAAAATGTTGTAAAATAATTTTTTGAAATTATAATAACAAAAAAAATTACCAAAATAAGAAATTTGGATAAATTGGAGGCCAAAATGTGGGATGTTGCTCAAAACATGGTGTAGGTCAAGGCTCTAAGAGCATCCCCATCAACGGGTGTAAAGATGTGTATAATACAAAAAGTGTCCAAATTTACACAAATTTCCTCCAAAACTACCCACATCAGTGGGTGTAAAGATGTGTATATTTATACACTTACTACAATAATCATGTAAATATACTCAGTTACTATAACTGTGTATAACAATATTTTATTATTTTTTCTCTCTCGCCATTCATATTCTCTCTCTTTCACTATTCACCAACCCAACAAAAAAAACACAAAACAAACACAGCATCCCAACGGACACAACAATCCAGCAAAAGAAGAATAAAAGAAGACAAGGACCCAACCACCAACCCAACACCACCCAATCACCACCATTGCAACCCATCTTCAACAGGTGATAATCCACCACAACGTTGACCCAAAATCAACAGAAAATCAAACCAAACCATCAGAAAAACCTAATTCAAAATCAAGACAAACCCACCGGATCTACCACCATTGCTACTGCTGGATTTGCCATTGTTGCGCTGCCGCCGCCAATTTGTCTTGCTGCTACTCGGATCTGCTTGCTACTGCCACCGAATTTTCTACCATTCGTGAGTTTTGGGTTTGATATATGAGAGAGGAAGAGAGTTCAACGAGTACTAGACCTTTTGGTTTGAGACATGAAAGAGGAAGAGAGTTGAGGGAGTCCTAGAGGCAGAGAAGAATTGAGAGAGAAAGGGAGAAACACAGTTGAGACTTTTTGATAATCACATGGTTGAGACTTGAGATGAGGATAAGATGAAAAAGATATTAAAAAGATAGATATTAATTAAATAATAAAAAAATATTATTTAAATAGAAAATATTGTAAAATAGATGAACTGATGTGGGTGTTTTGGAAAAATGGTAGTGTAAAATTAAAAAAATAAGTTCTTAGTGTAAAATAGACAAAAAAAATTTGACTGAATTAATGTAGTAGCTCTAAGGCCGAGAATTTTGATCCTCACAGAAATTCTGTTTAGGAAACAAAATTTCACGTGATTTTATTGTTGAATGAATTGATTTCTATTTGTCATTTTGTACTTCCAAACCTTTTGCAGCGTTACTTGTGACGGTCTCTTTGTTAAAGGAAATTGTACTATTCATTCTACATGAAGAGTAACAATTTAATCTCTCAAAAAAAAGAGTAACAATCTAAAATAGAAGAAAAAGAAAAAGAAAAATTATCAAAACTTGTTTGTTTACTTAAAAAAAAAAAAACAGATATTAAATAAGATAGAGAAACTTTTGGAATCAATTAAGAACTCTGGCCAAGAAATTGGGGAATAAAAGATACCCAAAAAAAAAAATCATTGCAGAGGGTGTGATGTGTTTTGTGGTTGGAAAATGCTAAAGCTACGAAAAATTTTACTACAATATATGTACAAATTAATGTGGCAATAGATGTTATTGGTAGACTAAGGGGTGGCAAATGGGCAGATTGGGTTATAAATAGGTTAAGTGTGTAATTACCCATTTATCCAGTTATGACCCATTTATTTATAAATTAATTATCAATTACCAATCCAACCTAACCCATTTAATTAGTAACCCACCCATTTAATCTAATATGATCCAAATATCTCTAAAACTACTTGAATACCCTCTTGACCTCCAAAATTACCAAAATACCTTTAAATACCTAAAATGACCCAAATACCCTTACACTTCCAAAATTACCAATATACTCTTGGACATCTAAAATTATCTCCAAAATCTCTAAAATGAGAAAAATGCCCATGAAACGTCTAAAATGACTAAAATACCCCCAATATCACTAAAATTACCAAATATGCTCAGAACCACTAAAATGACCAAAATATCCCTAAAATCTCTAAAATGAGCAAAATAACCATGATTTAGAGATCAAAATACTCACGATATCTCTAAAATCACCAAATATGCTAAAAACCCACTAAAATGACCAAAATATATCTAAATCTCTAAAATAAGCAAAATACCCTCAAAACCTCTCAAATGTTCAAAATATCCCTGAAACCTCAAAAATTACCAAAATACCTCCAAAACCTAAAAATGACCAAAATACCCCTCTAAACCTATAAGAAAATTATCAAAATACCCCTAAAACCTTAAAATTACCAAAATACCCACAAAACTTTTAAAAAATGACCAAAATACCTCTGAAACTTAGAAATTGACTAAAATACCCTTGAAACCTAAAAAAAATACCAAATTACCCCGTAACCTAAAAAATGACCGAAATACCCGAAACCTATAAAATTACCAAAATATCCCCTAAATCTAAAAAATGACCAAAATTTAAATTTTATGTTGTTTATTTAAATTTTAGATGGATTTCAGTGGGTATTAGTAGGTTTATCTATTAAGACCCATATAATTAAATAACCTAATAGGTCTTTACCTATTTAACCCAAATATTCAAATAGGCTGGGTTAAGACTTATCCAAATTAGGTGGGTAATAGGTGGGTTCATGGATATGGATAAAAATTGCGACCCCTTTTAATGAATGTTTAATTTATTTTGTGTTGATTGGTGAAACATCAATGTCATGTTCGAACACCGATAGGTACATGAATAAATCTTCTCCAGCTTCCGGGGCAGCTAGGTTCGATGCATTCACCAAATAACTCTTCAAATCTTGGAAAGCCTTCTCGCACTCCTGAGTCCATGGAAAATCCTTCCACTTCTTTAGTAGATGGTAAAATAGACGGCATCGATCAGCGGATCTAGAGACGAAACAGTTTAATGCCGCCAACATTCCAATCAACACTTGCACTTCCTTGGGATTGCTCTGTGGCTTAAGCCATTCAATATCAATTATTTTATAAGGATTCACTTCAATTCCTCGGTGATTAATCTCGTAACCGAGGAACTTGCCAACCCCCACACCAAAAACACACTTGTCTGCATTAAGGTACAACCGATGCTTCCAGAGCACTTCAAAGATATCAGCAAGGTCATTGACATGCCTCTGATCTTCCTTGCTCTTCACCACCATATCATCAATGTATACTTCCACTGAATTGCCGATTTTATCTCTAAACATCCTAGTCATCATCCTTTGATAGGTTGCACCAGCATTCTTTAGTTTGAATGGCATTACCGTGTAATAATAATTAGCTTCAGGGGAAATAAACGATGTTTTATCTTGGTCCTTTTGTGGCCTAAGAAATTTGATGATAACCCTGAAAAGCATTTAAAAAACTCATACGAGAATGACCATAAGTGACATCCACCAACCGATCTATCTTTGGCACTAGGAAAGAATCCTTCGGGCAAGCCCTGTTTAAGTCAGTAAAATCCACACACACCCTCCATTTGCCATTCTTTTTCTTCACCACCACGGTGTTTGCTAGCCACTCAAGAAAGAATACTTACTTGATTGCCCCCACTTCTTTCAACTTTTTCACCTCTTGCTTGATAACTTCAACATGCTCCTCAGCTAATCTCCTCAGTTTTTGATTTTTAGGTGGATACGATGGGTCCACATTAAGTCAATGAGTTATAAATTCAGGAATATTTTGAGACTAATACTTATAAGTTTTATCAAATATTTTCATTTTTCACTTAAAAAAAAAAACAAATTATCAAATATTTCACACATTGCATGGGTTTGCAACAAATTGAGTTTAATACTGGAAAAAAACTAGAGGGTTTATTATATTAGGTTAAATAATGATTTAATTGGGGTTAAGGAATGAATTTTAAAATCTTTTGGGAATCCTGTATGAGGTTATTTAACTCTTCGGATTAACCACCACACACCCTTGATGCGGTGGTCACTTCACAAGTATAAATGTTTGTAGGGTGTGGGGGGCAAAAGTCGGAGTTCAAATTTAGAAGGAAGCTTCACACACATATACACATAGATTATGCTAGAGTAGAAATTCTATCTTGTATAAAAAATAAAAAAATAAAATCTTCGGATTAACTTCCCATGGAGTTGTACGTTCAACCAAAAGGAAACAGAAAAAGTGGGGAACACAAATATAAAGAATAAACTAATCCTTCAACACAATGGCAGAGCTAGAATTTAACTTCAGAAGGAGGGCAAAACTTATATCTAATATATATATATATATATATATATATATATATATATATATATATATATATATATATATATTTATATAAAACAAAAGATATGAAATAAGTGGTGTTTTGGGTTGGGGGGAAATTGTCCCCTTCGAGCGAGGCTTGTGTAGAATGAATGTAATAGCAAAATTGAATGGACATATCAAGCTATCAGCTATACAAAATGTCAATTAGTACTTGGTTGAGCCTACTCGAGCAAGCCTTGATTGGGGACATGTGAGAGTACAAGGGGGTACGAGAAAGCTTGGTTGGATGCTTACTTGATGTTCGTTTGATAGGCTCTCAAGTGAGACATAAAGCTTTGCTGGAGTGAGGTTTGTCTCACTTTGAGCTAGAGAATCATAAAAACTGTAGATTTTACAAAATTTTGCAAAAAAAGTGAGGGAATGAGACTTTTTTTTTCTCTGACGACAAGTACAAATTTTATGGCTTGTACCAACATGAGTAACTTTTCAAAATAGCCTTTTCAAGTCATTCTTCATTGTCTCTGTATATATATAGCTCACATTTTAACAGAGATTTTCATTATGGAATTCAATAAGCCCCTTTAAGGATTAAAAATTCATTCTTAAATAGACGTGTTCTGTCTAGAGATTTATAATTTAGTGGTATTAACCAAATTTCTTTATAAAGAGAATCAAGGTTCAAATTCTCTTTCTTATTTATAATAACAATTTATCCAAAAAATGAAAAGGCGTGTTCTATTTCCTATGACCATCCTACTGCGTCACTATGTGTCCAAGTCTGAAATCATTCTAAAGATAAAAACTACCAAGTGTTGTTGTGATGTGTTCAAGATCCTTTCCATTTTTCTTTCTTCGTTCTTACGTGATTCAAACTCTCACAAATATTTGAATTATTGCAAAGATCCAACCATTTGCTTCTATCTACAATGGTTGCAATACTTTTCACCCTCAACAAATCAGAATCCGCGTATTTTATAATTCTTTGGTCCAACAACAACGGGTACAGAAGAGCCAGACCCACTTTTAATAGCCAATTAGATAACATTTTCCATGAAAAGCCAGTAACTTAACCCCTACTGGCCGAGTTTAGATCACCTACGAATATAACTCGAAAACATTTCATACTTATACATCATACTGAAATTCATAGTTTACATAACATTTTATAATAAAAGCATTTCCATTGTTTTTTTTAAACATCATATTCGTGGAATTAGTAATAAAATCAATATACTTAAATCATATGCATAAGGTTTTGAGAACTCACGAACGCATCTTTGTCTGAAACATAATTATATGTCATATCTTTAATCAAAAACCTTTTAATGCATAATACACTTTAAAATAACCTCATGACTTACCAAATGCTCATATAATTTATCCCTTACCTAAAAGCAAAGGAACCAAAAGCCTATATCAAAGCTTATTGGTATCAATTACTCCTTATCATAAAATTACGCATTCATCTCAAAACCTATATCCTAAAATCAAGAAAATCCTAATCCCACCTCAACAAGGTTCCGACAAATATATTATGCACACATCAATAAAGAATGTACCAAACTAAATAAAAACCAACATTCTCATATTTATATCATATGTCCAGAAGAGTCAACTTCATTTCAAAATGTGCTTTGAGATTAGGGCAATAATGCATGCATAAACATAATATTCTTTAAGCATGGTCATGTAACCATATATACTTATATGGCAACATACAACACGTTGAATAAGACAGTAACATGAAAAAACGGTAGAATGGTTTAGAATCTCTCATTTGAGTACTAAACCTCAAACCAAGGTATAAAAAATATATCTATGATCCAGACATATCAAATGATGAGCATATTAATTTATATCTCAAATCATTCATCCTAACTTTAAAATTAAATCCTCAAAGATAGGTATGTCGCTTACTATTCACTGTTTATTCCAATAGCACATGCTTAACTTATAAAATACAAATAGGCTATCAATTCACATCAAATTCTCATGCCAATTTACAGAGCCACTTCTATGGATGTCTAGTAGATTCCATATTGTTTTAAGAGCCAAATCATAAAACTAGAATTTACTAACAATCATACAAGACAACATGCTCGAATCTGTCCTGACAGAAGTTCATGCAACTTAGAAATTAAACCACTATTTTTATATTCATCCAAATGTTGTGAGACCACTTTCATTACAACCATATATGTCTTAGAATTCATAATAACTAATCCTAGTATCCTAATTCACAGAATATGATTTAATCCAGATTTTTCATGTTGTAAACACCAAATTTGTCATAGTGACAGCTTTGAAACATTTTCTTGTAAAATTATAAAATGATTGCAAATAGTCTTATTATCATATGAGGATTTTTATACAGTCATTAGACATTTTAGAAAACACTTATATAAAGTCATATAACCATTTATAGCAAAATTAAATACAACAAAAATCCCAGCAGTAACATCAAAAGTACTCACCCTAACTTTATCTTACTTCCTTAATCATATATATATAGAGGGCGTTTGGATAGCACTTTTCTGCGTCCACGTCCGCGTTTTGGCTTCATTTTTTTTTTTTTTTTTTTTTAAACCCAGCCGCATATATTGACTTTCAGCTATGAACAGTACACAAAATTACAGTTCATGGGTCCCACAAATTTCACTTTTCAGCAACTTTTTCATTAAAAATGGGTCTCACAATACTATTCACACATTTAAAATTTATTTTGCTACAGTGTTTTCAGTTTTCAGTTTCAGCAAAATAAGTTCTCTCCAAATAGACCAATAGTGTTTTAAGAAGCTTTGAAACTGTGTTGGTGATTTGTTGAAGGTAGATTAGGCTTTTCATTACTAAAAATTCCATATAGACTTGCAAGTTCACAATTTCCTAATTTCACAAGCCACAAATACTATTACTAAAAATTCCATGAAGAAATCATGTATTCTAAGATGAGAGTAACTAGAATCCTTACCAAGTTTCTAGTTCTTGAAGGGAAATAGAAGTAGAATCACTCTTGCATGAAAGAATCTCCCTTTTCTAGTTGCTAGACCCGAAATTATGAGAGGTAGAGCTTGAGAGAGTTTTTGAGTTTTCTAGTTTCTTTGAGAGAGTATGAAGAAGAAAAGAGATGGAGCTTTATCTTTCTTTTGGTGTGTGAACTTATGGGTTTGAGAAAAGGGACTCAAGAGAGCTTCTAGCTCTTTCCATAAGAGAAAAGAGAGCAAAGTGAGGTGAAAAGTTCTGATTTGTTTGGACCCATGGGAATAGAGAGGGTGAGAGTTTCTTGGATGTTCTAGTTACTTTGAGAAATTCAAAGAAGAGATGAGGTGGAGCTTGTTTATTGCATGGCCGACCAAGTGTTGGTCTTTGGGGTTTAAGAAGATAACATGTGTCAACATGCATGATACTTTGACATTATATGTGTTGAATTTCCATTGGTTGCATGTGTGGGTGGAATTTCCACTATAACATCTCATGCATCACATCTAATTAAAACACAAACTATGTATCTAATAACTTACATCACTTAATATAGTTTTGTACATACAAAGTATATATTTATAATACAATTAGTCATTCAATTATTTATGATCTTTACAATTCTTATTCAATGGCATTATAAAATAGAGTAATTCTTAGGTACTCCTGGAGCACGAAGAATGGTGCTCCCTCCTCTCACATTCATGGTAGGGTCTGCTCATTAAATTCATGGTGGGGTCCACCATGAATGTGAGAGAAGGGAGCACCATTTCACTATACTCCGAGAGTACCTAAGAATTTTCCTATAAAATAATATGTTTATTAAATACTCTTCTATTAATTATAGAAAGAAAGTAGCTTAAAATAATAATAATACTTGCCCACTCAAACACATAGTTTAACTATACAGTTGGGTCGGGGTGTTACAGATATGGTGGAGAAACATAGTAGAAGGCAAGGTGAAAGCTCATTCCCTAGGAAATGGGAAATGACGCAATGAGCATAGCTCTACGTCAGATTTCTAAGTCATCCTTCACACGAAGAGATAGGGCCAAGCTTCCCCCATTGCTTTACTCAGCCTACATTTACTATTTATAATGGGAGGACTAACCCCGTGGAACATGTGAGTCACTTCAACCAGAGGATGACCATTCACTCGAGGAATGAGGCCCTTATGTGCAAGGTTTTTCCATCCAGCCTTAAGCCAATTGCCATGAGATGGTTTGACGGGTTGGAAGAGGGAGGATGGCCATTTACTCGAGGAATGAGGCCCTTATGTGCAAGGTTTTTCCCTCCAACCTTGAGCTTGTTGCCAAGAGATGGTTCGATGGGTTGGAAGAAGGTTTAATAAATTCTTATGAAGAACTGACTAGTGCCTTCGAAGCAAGATTCATGACGTGTAGCAGGGTTCCTAGACCTTTGGACTCTTTATTATCCATGGTAATGAGGGAAGGGGAGACTCTTAAAACCTACTCTGATAGGTTTTGGGAAACATTTAATGAAATAGATGGGGATTTTGAAGATGTAGCCATAGGAACCTTTAAGGTTGGGCTCCCCACGGAACACGACCTGAGAAAATCTTTGACTATGAAACCTGCCTGAAGTATGCGTCAACTCATGGACTGCATTGATAAGCATAAGCAAGTCGAGGAAGACCAAACTCAAGGAAAGGGAAAAACCAAAATCTTCCTCCCCTGAAAAGAGAAATCCTCAACCAGAGGGGTATAATCACAGTCGACTTAGGAGAGAATTTGCTAACCAATTATCAAGGGCTAATGCACAAGTAGTTAACTTGGTGTTTAAGGAGCTAGTGTACCAGATCCTCGAGAAGATAAAGAATGAATCTTATTTCAAGTGGCCCAATAAGATGTAAGAAGGCCCATCCAAACGTAATCAAAGTCTTTACTACCAATACCATCAAGACAGAGGGCACATTACCAAAGACTGTAGAACCTTATGTGACTATTTAGACTAGTTAGTGAAAGTTGGGAAGCTGAGGCAGTTCATGCACCAGCCTTCGAGACAAGCAAGTTAGATCGGAGCAGGGTACCAAAGGGAAATTGCTACTCGGCCATCCTTGGGAACAATCAATTTGATTTTTGCCACCCCTAACCGCGATGCAAGTTCATTTTCAAGTGTTATGTCCATAGCTTCAAAACCAGAGCTTGAGGAGCGAGTTCGAGAATCTAAGAGGATTAAGTCTAAAGCACTACAAGCCTTAGGCTTCTCGGAGGAGGATAAAGTTGGGACTTTCCAACCTCATGATGATGCCCTAATAGTGGCCCTTCATATTAGGGGATATGATGTAAAGAGAGTCCTGGTTGATTGGGAAGCGGGGTTGAAATTATGTACCTTGACTTATATAAGGGGTTGAATCTCAAGCTCGAGGATTTAAGCAAGTATGACTCCCTTTCGGTCGAGTTTGATGGAAGGACTATGGTTCCTCAAGGGATGATTAGGTTACTCGTGTAAGCATGGAACAAAGTGGTGGAGGTGGACGTTATTGTGGTTGAAGTGTCATCTACCATGCATATAAAAGTTAAATACCCCATCGAGGGGCGAGTGGGTGGGAGAGCTTGTTGGAAGTCAAACAAGGACCAGGCAATGCCTAATGACCGCAATCAGACAGAAATCGTTGGATAAGACTTCTTCTACATTAGAAGAGGTCTCGTAGCAATTAGCTAACCCTGAGGGCAAACTCAGAACTGAACCACAGGGTTTGCTTTGTAAGGAGTTAGAAAAAGTGGTTCTTGGGTCAGACAAAGATAGGTATTTTCAGGTGGGGGCTGAACTATCCCCTATTTAAAAGGAGGAACTTATAGGTCTTTTAAAGGAGAACGTGGATGTATTTGCATGAAATGCTTATGAGGCACTAGGAATTAACCTAGACTTTATATGTCATCATCTGAATGTAAACCTTGCACAATTGTACCAAAAAGGCAACCACCTCGATGCTCTTCAAAGGAACATGCTAAAGCAGTAAAAGAACAGGTGAATAAGCTTAAGCGAGGAGGGGCAATTAAGGAAGCTTTTTACCCTGAATAACTACTAACGCTGTGGTAGTGAAGAAGAAGTCAGGAAAATTGAGGGTTTGTGTGGATTTTACTGATTTAAACAAGGCCTACCCAAAAGATCCTTTTCCCGTTCCTCAGATTGATCAGCTAGTGGAAGCAATGGTTGGACATCCTTGGTAAGTTTTCTAGATGCCTTCCAAGGCTATCACCAAATACCTTTGGCTTTCTCTAACCAAAAGACGACAGCTTTCTTAACCCTTACTAAGAATTACCACTATCGTCTGATGCCTTTCAGAACACCTAAATGACTTGGGAAGCGTGTTCTTGGTTCTTAGGAAGCATAAGTTGCGTTTCAATGCCTCTAAATGCTCCTTTGGTGTCAGATCGGGCAAGTTTTTGAGATATATGATCACTCATCGGGGAATAGAGGTCAATCTCAATCAAATCAAGGCCATAAATGACTTGCACTCACCTCGGAACCCCAAAGAGGCACAGAAGCTAACAAGAATGACAATTGCTCTGAATAGATTCATCTCCCAATCCGCAAATCAATGTCAGCCATTCTTCCAGCTCCTCTACAAATGGAAAAACTTTGAGTGGACTAAGGAATGTATTGTTGCTTTTGAAGAGTTGAAGCAGTATTTATCACACCCTCTTGTTCTCTCTTGACTCGAGAAGGAGGAGGTCTTATATGCTTATATAGCGGTCACTATTTTTATTTTTTTCTTAACAAAAAAAAATCGTCAAATTTTTCATGCATCTTGCGAGCCAGTGACTAGTTGAATCTAATACTAGAACAAAATCTAAAGGGTTTATTATATCACGTTGAATATTATTTAATTGGAGTTAAGGAATGAATTTTAAAAAAATTGGGAATCCTATTATAAGCTTTAAGGTTATTTAACTCTTCGGGTCTACTTCCTTTGGAGTTGCATGTTCAACAAAGAGGAAAAATAAAAAGAAGGGGAAACAAATATAAAGAAGAGGGGCAAAATGTGTGTGTATATATAAAATAAGAGGTGTTTTGGATTGGGGGGAAATTACTCGTCGAGTGAGGTTTGTGTAGAATGAATGTGATGGCAAAATGGAATGGACATATCGGCTATACAAAATGTCAATTAGTACTTGGTTGAGCCTACTCGAGCAAGCCTTGATTGAGGACATGTGAGAGCACAAGAGGGTACAAGCAAGCTTAGTTGGATGCGGACTTGAATTTTGTTTGATAGCATCTCAGGTGAGCCCATAAAAGCTTGCTAGAGCGACGTCTATCTCCCTTGACCTTGAGAGAGTTATAAAAACAATAGATTCTACAGAATTTTGCAAAAATGTGAGGGAATGAAACTTATTTTGTCTCTAACCAGTACAAATTTTAGGGCTTGTACAAACTAGACTAACTTTTCAAAAGAGCCTTTTCAACCGTCATTATTTATTGTCTATATATATATATATATATAGCCTCCATATTAAGTTTGTTTAAGATCATAAAATTCCATGTAATTTGCTTACTCGGGCAAAGAACAAGTATAAAACGAATGAGATATCACAAATTTAATGAAATTTCCCATTTTTCATTTTAATCATGGAAAAAGTACATAATTTTCTGTTGAATGCGTGCTAAAATTTTGTGATTTTCCATAAAAATTGGTACTAAGTTTTTTTTTTGCGTCTGCGTTTGGATAAACTTATTCTGCGTCTGCGTTTTAAGTTTTTTTTTTTTTTTTTTCTCCAACCGCAAGTGTTGACTAAATCTTCTGTGAACAATGCACGAATGCACTGTTCACGGACCCACAAATTTCACTTTTCAGCAACTTTTTCATTAAAAATGGGTCCCGCGGTACTATTCACACATTTTAAAATTATTTTGCTACAGTATTTTCAGTTTTTAGTTTTCAGTTTTCAGCAATAAGTTCTATCCAAACGGACCCTAAGTATACCATTTGAAATTTATAATTAAGCATGCAATTAAAATTCACAAGTAAAAAATGATTAATGAATTTAATTAGTTTTCATAAATTACTAGTACGATTCTTATTTAAGTCTATTTCTTCATTATATTTGGTCCTTTTATTTTTATCTCGTCATACATGTGATTTATTTAGAGATCAAGTTAAGCTCTTTTAATTGATGGGTATGTCAAATTTTATTTGTGAATTTCTAACTGTTGATTGAAAGTTTCACATAGTTCTTTTAAGTGTCTTCAAGTTTCAATTTTTAATCCATTGCACAATTGCTAAAACATTGTAATCTCGACAGCCAACATTCCAAAAACACCCATAAAAGTCTCTCCTTTTCTCCTCTACGGCTCTACTTCCTTTGAACAACAACCTCACTGCAAACTCCCAAAACGAAACCAAAAACCCCAAGCAAGAAAACCAAAACCCTAAAGCAAATCCAGAAAACACACGAAAATTCCATCTTTTTACATCAATTTGAAACTACAAACACAGTCAACTCCCAACACCATCTCTCCAACCTCCAAAACCCCAAAAACAGAACCAAAATATAGAAAGCTCTCCTTTCTACCATCAAGCCAAAAAACGCAGCGAAGATCCCTCCTTTTTTCCATTTAACAACAAACAACAAACAACAACAACCCACAACCACAACAAACAACGGCAGCAGATAATGAGAAGCAAGAAAGGCAGAGAAGAAAAGAAAAGCAGAGTATCAAGCATAATGAAGAAGCAGGACTGAACAGAGACGACCCAATAATTTTTTCTCGCTCTCTCTTGTTTCTTTTCTATTTTTTGCTTGAAATCTAATTTAAAAGTTTTTTTTTTTTTTTTTTCAGCCATAAACAATGCAGAACAAGAGAAGCATGGAAAAAGCAAGCAGCAGGAAGGGAAGCAATAGCAAATGGCAAACCAAAATGGGTAGCACCTACTTCCTATTTCATTTTTTCATGCTATGCTTTTATTTTTGGAATACGTGCTCACATGGTTATTTTAGCTCAAGTGTACGCATGAACACGGTAAGATTAAAAAGAAATGGAAGAGGTGGGTCAGTCCAATCTATTTGGGAACAAGCCCAGCTCTATGCATAGACCAACCCACTTTAAAAGCCTTAGGCCCAAACCAATAACCTTAATCAAGAAAACACCCAACTCATGGATCCATAAGCCACAAATACCTCTCCCAACATTGCTTTTTGATCCCCCACCATTTTCCAAAAGTATTATTTCCTAAATTGCCAAAAGGACCTCTAAAAATTGCACAAAGACTCTTTAGGCCGCAAAAATGCTTTTTCAATCTCATGTTTTTTCAAAATAAAATGTTCTCCTTTAAAATAATAAATTTTTTAAATGACACCTTTCTCGCAGTTTATAAGAATTTAATAAAATTGCAATTAATATGCTATGCTATGGAGTGAAGTTTTACTTAATTACCTATGCAATTTATCTTCCTAGTAAATGTCATATGCTCACATGTTTAGCCATGCACTTTTTATCTTGCTTTGTAGAATAAAATTTTCACATGTCTATACATTTTGTACATGTCTCCATGCTCACACATGTCACCTTAGGGCAAATTATACATGTAATACATCCACATGTCATCCTAGGATAGGTTTTATCTTTTTTTCATTTCACATGCACATGTCTATCATTCTTTTTTAAAACCAAATGCCAAAATTTTAGTTGTTCTTTAAATGGTCATGTTAAAGATTAAATTTAAAATAACATTGTAGGGTGCTTAACACCTTCCCTACTAGTGATGGATTTACTTATATATGTTTCATTTTTAAGTCATTCAAGACGTATAAAAAATGAACCGTTTGTAAGGAGTACTAGACACAAGTTGTAACATACATTACATTATTTACAAAATATCTCACCTTATATAATAATTGAATGTAAAATGCATTATATTTCCTTAAAAAATCATTTTAAAATTTAAAACACTTTCAAATAACAAATATAAATAGCTTAATTTAGAAAATCAAATATATTCTATCAACTATAATTTATTAGAAAATAATCGCATCATTTTAAGAAGAATTTGAGACTAATACTTATAAGTCTCATCAAATATTTTCATTTTCCACTTAACAAAAAAACAAATCATCAAATGTTCTGCACATTGCGTGGAAAATCTAAACAACCCTAAACTTTATAAGGTGTAAAATCCAAACAACCCTAAACATTATGAGGTGAAATCTAAGTTCTGATTGAAACGTTAGGATATAAAATCCAAATACTCCAAACTTCAAGAGATAAAATTTAAATTTTGAAACTTAGGGTGTAAAATCTAAACAACCCCAAACTTTAAGGATGTAATTTGTAATTTATCCTTCTAAAATAGACATGTTCTATCTAGAGATTTATAATTTAGTGGTATTAACCAAATTTCTTTATAAAGAGAATCAAGGTTCAAATTCTCTCTCCCTTATCTATTGTAACAATTTATCCCAAAAAAAAAAAAAGTGTTCTACTTCTTATCACTTTCCTACTGCCTCACTATATGTCTATGTGTCTAAGTCTAAAATCATTCTAAAGATAAAAACTACCGAGTTATGTTGTGAAGTTTTTAGGATCCTTTCCATCTGTCTCTCTACGCTCTTATGTGATTCAAACCCTCGCAATTATTTGAATTATTGCAAAGATCCATCCATTTGCTTCTATCTACAATGGTTGCAATACTTTTCATCCTCAACAATATATAAACCGTGTATTTTATAATTCTTTGTTCAAAATGAAAAGTGATCTACACGTTATGCACATAAACGTGTTGACATCACTTTTATTTTTTTAAGTATAAACCTCCAATATTGCTATTGACATAGCTTTTTTCACAATAAATTTAACAATTGCTGAATTGGTCGATTATGAGTTGTGGAAGAAAAGAAGTGCATCAATAAATATACGTTATGTCCATTAATTTCTTCAAACTTCTTTCCAAAGTCTTTCCCTGTCTCCATTAAAGTCTCAACTATTTCATCATGGGATCTTGAGCTCCTTTCATTTAACTTCTTTGAACTAATACTTTCAATAGGTATTTGTGTTTGGGAACTAGAACCATTTCCTTTGGTCTCTTCTATGCCATCTTCTTCTCAACTTCATCTAAAGCCTATAGGAGTTTGGCTCTTTGTCTACCATCTATCTCCTCAGTCGCGTCCATAGCATTGCCCTTTTTCCATTAGCCCAATCTTTACCAAACACAATTGCTACATCACCATAATAAGGGAAGTGCTTGTTCTGCAATCCTCTAGCATCTAGATGATCATGATATTATATATATATATATAAAAAAAAATATCAATTAAATAACAAAATAATATTGTAATTGATAGTTAAAAAACAAATGACAAACCCATCCAAAAAAAAATGACAAAAAATTATATAGGTTACCTTAACCCAATCTTCAAAAACTTGTTTCTCAACTACCATTATTTGCCCTTTTATCATTTCAACGAAAACTTAGGTTATGTTTAGTAACAGTTTTGGTTTTCTATTTTTAAAAACTTGTTTTTGGGAATATAAAGAAAAAATTATTTTCTTATATATTTGAAATCAATTACCTGTTTGGTTAGTTGAAATAAAAAAAAATAGTTTTTTGAAGAAAAAAAATACTAAAATATGTTGTTATTAGAATTTGAACTCTAATGCTAACTCAATTAATGAGACAGATTCATTAAATTAAATGTGTGTTTTTTTTTTTTACTTTTAAAAACTAAAAACTGAAAACAGTCTTTTAATTGTTTTTAGTTTTCTTCACAAATTGAATTTTGAAAACAGTTTTTGTTTTCTATCTATTTTGAGTCGCCAAACAAATTTTTTAGTTTCAAAAATAAAAAATTGTTTTTGCAACTATAAATTAAGGGGTAAAAACAATTACCAAACATACCCTTAGCATTTGAAGTTTTGAACCACACATATCAGTTATTGCCTGATATTGCCTTTTTAAAGTTTTGAATTTAGTTTCTAATTGATTTGCCTTCTGCTTTTAAGCATTTTCTTAAGTTGGCTTGAAGATTAAAATTGGCATAAAGAGTGGAATTTGATTTTTATCTGTGGAATGGGATTCTAAAAATAGCAGAATTTTATGCTCGGCCAAGTGGTGTAATCGAGTGTTCTAAAAATTGCGGAATTTGATGCTCGACCAAATGGTGTACTTAGAATTCTCTGCTGTTGGAATGTTTGAGTGGAAATTCCTTTCCTTTTCCGATAATATAAAACATAAACAGTTATACTATTCCATACCAACCATTTCTCTTGTTTCCTGGCTTCCTCATACACTCGATCTACCACTCTTTTTCGTATTATAAGCTCAACAAATTTTGGAAAATTCCAGGTGAGTCCACAATTTGACCTCACAAACTAGAGAGACAACTTATTTTTATATATATATATAGTGCTAATATTCTAGTGCTCCTGATTATTCCCTTAAAGATAATTATTATGAGGAATCTTATAGGAGTGACTCCAAAATAGATTTTTGACCTTTGAATCCAAAATTTCACAGATTTTATAAGGTTTTAGGAACTATTAGACCAACCATTTAGAATTTTAGAAGAGTGTGCTATTATTTTTTCTAATTTAATTTTAAAAAATTACCAAAAGGTGTACATTTACTTATGTAAATTTAAATTTCCTTCTTCAAATGCAGCAATGTCAACGGAGCAACCGGCACAATTAGTTGAGATTGTTGTCGACCCATGTTTGCAAAAACCAGATTATTTTCCTCAAGTTGAATTTCTTACTTCCAAGACAGATTTTGCACCTGAGAGTAATTTTTCCCCCTTGTTCTCTACATAAATATGATTACGATAATGTATTTATAAGAGACAGGCTCTAATCTCATTGACTCACATGGTCTAAGATAATTGGCTACTTAATTGAACATGTAACTAACTCATTATAATCTTAACTAACTAACTAATTAAAGGGCCAATATGTATAACTAACTAACTAACTAAAAGTGATGGAAGTATAGGAATTATTATGATATTAGAATATTACATTGAATATGAGATTGCTAACATTAAGAGAATGAGAAATTTGAAGAATAAATTTGAAACTTATAAATTTTAGTTCTACCAAAAGAAATTGGGAAAATATAATGCATAAATTGTTAGAAGAATATGGACCACTTTAAAGAAGAATAATATCAATAAAAAATACCAAAAATTATAGTAATATTATATATTTGTAAAAATAGAGATAGAGAAATTGCTTTTTATATATTGTTTAATTTTTAGGGAGAACAAATTATCTACAATAAAATTTTGAAAATAAATTATATATTATATCACATTTCAAAATAATGATATATTCTAAACTGTGTGGGTTTGCCACTAGTTAGAAATTAAAAGAAGATAAAAGAAGAAAAAAATATCTTAAAATTTTATTAAGAAATATTATGACAAGGGCGAAGCCAACATGGGACAGGGGGGTTGCGATTTCCCCCCTGACTCTGTAAAAAATGACCTATAGGTATTTGCTATACTCTAAATTCTTTTAGGTGAATTTATTTTCTTAATTTATTTTATTGAATCAAATTAGATATTTAAACTTTATGTATTTACATTAATCTCTTCTTTCGATATTATTAGTAACTATGAATTGGTTTTTTTTTTTTTAAATAATATGAAACATATATTTGTAGTTACATTTGTTTACAATTTTTTCATTTATTTTGTTACCATTACTGATTATTATATTTAGATTATTTTTGCTTTTAGTATTGTCTTTTAATCTTGCGCCCCTAAACTAAAACTCTAACTCCACTACTTGTCTGACAGTACCCAAGGGACTACAACAACTAATATATAGTAAAGAAATACTAGGCAATTAGAAGACTAGAAAAGCCTAATTAATGTTGGGAAAGAAATCAAATTATAACATTAAAAAAATTGTTTAAAAGGGATAAATTTCTAAATCTATTTTTTTGAGAATCAAATTTCTAAAAAAACATCATTAAATACTATGGATTCTGGGAATTTTCATAGAACTGGTGAGATCTTATTATGGCTTATAATTTGCAATTATGAAAAAAAAAAAAAAAAAAAAAAGAGTAAATTTGAAGGCATAAAATAAGGGAATTTTTCCAGAAAACAAACATAGATCACAACATTCTGTCAGTTTTCATCCTCACAATGGCACCCTTTAGAAAACCAAATTTCACTACGTGATTCTGTTACCGGCCTCCATGATTTATACTATTACTTTTCTACTTCCTAAACCTATTGTGACTTAATGCGTGATGAAATCTTTGTTCAAGGAAAGTTTTATGTACCATTCATTCAATATCAGTACCCCCAACTTGAAAAGAACTGTGTCTTAAGTTCTCATTGTTCGACTCATCTAGTGCCAGTGAAGATGATTCAAATAGCTTGACAACATTGAAAGCAGAGGAAATACATATTTCTGGCTAGAGTCCAACAACGTAAGCATTGTTATTAATATGCTTCATGATCTGAAACGGCCTATACATCTTGTCTTTCAACTTGTTATAGGTGCCAGCAGGAAAGTGATTCTTCCATATATAGACTATTACCAAGTCCCCTTGTTGAAGATCTTCTTCCGCAGTGACTTGTAGTGAGCCATCTTCTACTTACCATTGGCCGCCTCAAGTCATATTCAGACCTTTTCTTGTATTTCCTAGATGAGATCTTCAATATTCTTTAACATGATTTTGATTTAAAGAAACTAAGGTGGTCGTTTTCAGACCTCTTCTTGTATTGCCTAGATGCAATATGCCATAATTTTCTGTTGCGATGCTCGTTTCAAGATGCTTAGATAATGGCACCAAGTTTAGTTTATGCTTTGGGGTTACACAAGAGACTTTTATGTTCTTATATTACAATACTCAGATTTTTATATATATTACAAGTCTCTGATTTTTAAAACTTTACAGGGAAAAAAAGAGATCACTCCCGTGCCTTGTGTTTAGCTGCACTTAACGGTGACTGGAAAACTGCTAAGCAGTTCATAGATAAAGATCGTGGCATGCTTTATGCTAGATTGACAAAATCATGGGATACAGTGATTCACATAGCGGTTCATTCAAAATGCTTATCTTTTGTAAAAGAACTGGTGGAATATGGGACTGTGGAAGATCTAGCTATAGAAAATATAAATAAAGACACAGGCCTTAGTATTGCTGCTGTATCTGGAATGGTCGAAATTGCAAAGTTAATGATAGAAAAGAATAATAAACTGACAATGAAGCGTGGTAGTAGGGATTTGATACCCTTTGGCATGGCAGCTGAAGTTGGACATAAGGAAATGGCAGAATATCTCTACTCAAAGACTGAATTTGACTGTCTAGATCATTGTGAACGAATTAGGCTGTTTTTTCTTACCCTTTCCAGCAATTTGTATGGTAAGACTACATTACTTCGTGCTCCGAAATTTGTCACTTGTCAGTATGGCTATATAACTAATAACATGCTACCTTCAATCTTGCTTCTGTTTTAGTAATTCATTATATATCATATCCCAATATTTTCTGGAACTTTTAGAATTTGTTTAGGATATAATCTTGTTAGAGTACACTCCCAATCCCAGAGTTTCTTTCATGGACAAATTAACATGTTCTGCGGTGACTCACATACTGAATTTCTAATAATGATACTAAGAACTTCTGGTGGAAGTCAAATTTTGGATATTCCTTGCTCTCTTTCTCTCTGCTTCCAATTTCATAGCGTTACTGCTTAAAAAAGATGCACCTCACTTGACATAATTGTGGCTCTACAACAAAAATCTGTTCGTCTACAATAAACATAGTTTCTGATTACAATAAAAACTCTTTTCTTGTATAGGTTTAGCATTGGATATGCTAAGTAAATATCCAAAAATGGCTTGTGAACGAGATGATAATAATAATGGGAAAACAGCTTTGCATGTGTTGGCTCAAAAGGCTACACACACTGCCAACGGCAGTCCCCTAAAGATCGTGGCAAGATACACCAGCTTGTGTACGTTTCTCTAAACCCGGTCCAATTTTCACAATAGATAATTAGTGTTTAGCTTAATGTATACTCTTAAGTTCCCAACTCAGAGTAATCATTTCTACCCCCATTATAATTCGGGAAATTATTGTTTCACAACTTCACAATATTCACACTTTTCACACTAGGTGACCACAATTTCCAAAAAATATTTACATTCTACTCATGATGTAAAAGAGTGTGGACACAATTGGATGTAAAATATTTTAGCAAGGATCTATAACGCAACTTTTTGTCAACATTTCGCATCACTCCCAACATATTTTACATTCTTTTTTTGATTTACATACTTTCACTATCGTTCCAAAGAACAACTTTGCTGCTTCCCATTTCTCTTTAATAAAGGTAACTCTTTTCAATTGATACTTTTACCCTTCTTCTAGACTTCAAAGGTTTCTATAAGAAAACATCAATGCCAATATTGGCCCGGGATTTACTTGAAAGAATTTGGGAGCAAGTTCTGCAGCAATCAGATGAGGAAATTTCAGACCTAATCAGCAGGCCTTCAGGAGTACTTTTTGATGCTGCAATGTCTGGAAATGTTGAGTTTTTAGCTTTGCTTCTTTGCGAGTATCCTGATCTCTTATGGGAAGTTAATGAAAAAGAGCAAAGCGTATTTCATGTTGCTGTTTTGCATCGTCACGTACATGTGTTTAATTTAATATATAACATAGGAGCAATTAAGGATTACATAGTAGGAAATATTGATGTTGACAAAAACAACATGCTACACTTGGCTGCAATGTTGCCACATGTCGAAAGACTAGGTGCCCCACGAGCAAACCTTCAAATGCAACGAGAGCTATTGTGGTTTAAGGTATTCCTTACCACTAGATCTTCTATTTTTTTCTATTTCAATACTTTCTAGATATATCATTTCGAATTTATAATGTCAGGTGGAAGTTTAATATTTTATTTTCTGAATTTGAGCACAGAAAATGTCAGGTTATTTAAAATTTTAATGACATGACATTGGATACATTTGTAATATTTAATATGAACAATGGAATGGGTTCATTTCAAATAAAGAGGATATTAATACCATTTAAATCCATCTTTGATATGTCATGTAATATTCATTTTCTTGTGTTAATAAAATTGTCTATTTAACTTTTCACCCTGCTTATGATTCTAGGAAGTGGAAGAGATTGTGCGACCTTTTCATATGTATATGAAAAATTCAGAGGGAATGACACCCATAGAAGTTTTCAATAAGGATCATAAAGATTTACTTAAAGTAGGTGAAGAAGCCATGAAGGAGACAGCCAATTCATGTATGCTTGTAGCAACTCTCATTTCTACTGTGGTCTTCGCAGCAGCTCTCACAGTTCCTGGTGCCAGCAACAAGATATCAAATACTCCTTTTTTCCACAAAGAGCAGTGGTTTATGATTTTTATTCTCTCAAATGCAGTAGCACTCTTTACCTCGGCTGCATCAATTGTGTTGTTACTGTCCATTCTTACTTCAAGCTATGCACAAAGTGAGTTTGTGTATTCATTGCACGCAAGGTTGATGTTTGGGCTCACAACACTCTTCATCTCCATAACAACTATGGTCTCAGCCTTTATTGCTGCCATCTTTTTGATCTTTGACTACAAGTTAGAATGGGTTCCATATGTCATTGCTTCACTTGCCTGTGCTCCCGTGATTTTGTTTCTTGTGTTACATTCGAATCTTTGGGCTGATTTAATCCGCTCATATTACTGGTCTAAGTTTTTATTCCGACCAAGCAAGCAACGAATTTTCGAGTTAGAATTTTGAATTGTATGAGCCTGTTTAATACTTTCAGTATATTTTAGATTCCCAAATGTATGATGCTATTAGTCATATGGTTGTATTGAGCTACATCCATGGTCCACATGAATACCTTTCCTCTATCTATGTCACTAGCTGTTGTCAACCAATGTGAATTGCAAAACAGGTAAAACAAAAGTATGAAAAATTGTTCTTAATTTTTTTTGATGGTTTTACTTGATTTACTTGGTTGTTTCCCATCAAATTAAAAGCCCATCTTATTGTCTCTCATACATTATGGAAAAATATTATCAACAAAAACTCAATTCTTACATACTGATTGTTGTGGTGAATACTAGTAATGAGTTTCAAAATTTATGTTGTGTCTTTGGTATTACTCATAAACCTACATGCTCACATACGCAAAAACAGAACAGAGTTACTGAGCTCAAACATATCATTGAAACAACCCTCACCTTCCTGTCTAAAGCTACTATTCCTTCATCATATTGGTATTTGGTCTTATGTAGAAGTGGAAACTTGGTACTTGGTATTTATCTTTAACAAACTTGCATCTAATATCCTTCACTATAGTGTAGAAGTGGAAATTTTGCAACTAATTAGAAGCTGCCACTTGTTATTTAGTGAGTCCCATTGTCATTATTCAGAGACTGATGAGAATATTCCAAGTGTTATGAAAAGACAGTTACAAAGAACACTTAAGAGCCTATCACACCTCAACACATGTTAATATTTAATTTATATGATATAAGCAATCTAATGTTATTTTAATTTAAAACACTTTAGCTACTCAAATAATGTCATTTGTCCCTTAGAGAACAAGACATAAAATCCCTCCATTTAAACTATAACATGTGTTACCACTTATAGCCAATTATGCGTCATCACACCTTCTCAAGACTCCTTTAAATAAAGACTCTCATCAGTCTGGTAGGAGGACATTGACACACATTCAGAAGTCTCGAAGCTTTGCTGGAATCAAGTTCCAAAGCCTCCAAGAACTTCAACCTTTGAGTCTCTAGAACATTTAGAGAGAAATCATTCAAGTCATCTTTCTAAATCTCAAAGTGCATTGGAATCAAGTCCAAAAGTGTTCAGAAACTTCAAGAGATTGCAAGTTAGTGAAGATCAACGAATTCAAGCCTCCAAAGTCTCAAAGAACCTCCACTACAATCTTCAAAGACGAAGAAAACATAAAGAACATTCAAAGAACATACCAAAAACAAGAACACACAAAGAACACAAAGTACACACGGAGAACGTGAAGCACAAAGGATTCCTAACAAACACATAGTTATAGATTCATTGTAATTCTACTTCAACAATCTAGAGGAGTATTCTTTTGTAATAGGATTCAATTTTAGACAATTTTACTTACTCATACATCAATACAAATATGCATTTGTGAAACTATTTTGATTTTTTGATTTCCAAACTTGTAATTTAGTGTTTACATATAGCTTTCCATGGGAGTGTTTATTTCAAACAGATTATATCTCACTCAAAGCATAGTAATAAGGATATAACGTCCACAAAAATATATAACAACTATAGATTTTAAGGCATTATCAACCTCTATCTCGAACGTCTCCCTCCTCTTCTCCAGCTCCCTTGACTACACCAGTGATGTCATGGAAGCCTAAATAAATTACACGCAATACTCTCTTGATAAAACAAAAACTAAACTATTAGCTTCTGGCAGTAAACCTTATATTCACAAGAGATTTCCCTGAATTCATAAGGAGATAAACTGGAATACGTAGAGGAAGAGTAAAATCATAAACTACTATAAGGGTCATCACAAAACAAACAAGACATTATTTTGACTTTTAAACTAAAAGTTATTAAGGAGAAACAAATTTATATATTACTAAAAACTGAAGCGTAGCATTTAATGTTGCTACGCTCACATTGAACCACGTCAGCATCCATGTCATTCTCATCCTATTTCCTAAATTTATCCTACAATTTTAAAATAGATTTTTTCAATTTTAAAAGACTAATAAAACTAAAAGTATTTCCAACCTATCTCCACCATAAAGCCCAATTCTTTTAAATTTAATTCCAACATCCCACTTCTTCTAAATTTAATTATAACTTAAAGCGCAAACCCAAGCCTTCCAAACTGAAAACCCTTAGAAACCCAAGGTTACTAACTCTTGATTTCCTTCCCTTTTGTTTCTCACGTGTTGGCTCCCCTTCCCACCTTCTAACGGCAAAATCCTCACGCCCTTTGGTTTCTCACGAGTTCCTTCCCCTTCCCCACCTTCTAATGGCAGCCTCTCTGTTTTCCTTACTCCTTTCCTCACAGTATATAAATACTAACAGAAGCTGGATGCTTCAGTTCAGGTATCTCTAAATTCCAGTCTGTTTTCTGCTCTATTCTTTTTGCTTGATTGCTTGATGTTTTTTATTCCCTTCTTAAATTTTGTTACTGCCTGCTGCCTTTTAAGTGTTGTGATGAGACTCAAATTAGCTCATGTAGTCTGTGCAAAAAAAGGTAATATTGTTGCAGCTGAAACAATTTTTTGTGTATTTATTACAATGCCAAATATTGTAGCAGATCTCCTCTATGTATGAATCTGATCTCAATGTCATTTGGAGTTTATTTTTTGTTTGCTGTGTTATGGGATGTAGCAATTCTTATATTTCAGTTTGGGAAGTTTTTTAATTTGAAGTTTTCTTGATGTTAAATACCATCTTGGATCTAAGAATGCTTTAGTTTTGTGAAAAAAAAAAGAAGGTTACTTGGTGATAAGTTTATTAAGAGCTGCAATTCTCAAGTGGTATAATAGAACCTGCTGCAATTGAATCAGTAAGCCAATCAACTTTCAGTATTAAGGTATTCACTGCACACCTATACAAGAATTTGGTAGCTTTTAGCTGAGATAGAGAAAGAGGATACCCATTAGAAAAAGAAACGCCACATCCCCCAAAAAGTTATGAAACCTCGTATTGTGAAAGATAATTAAACAAAATATTTTTATATAGAACAGAAGTAAGATATTAAGATATTCACAAACTTCTCATGATATTTCCTATTTTAGATTAAGAAGACTATCACCCCAAAATAAAATGTAAGAACTCTTATGGCTATGACTCTTGTGACTCATTTTAACCTTGAAGTTTCTTAAGCCCAGCAAAGTATAAACTAAATGAGATGAGAGGAGCTAATTGCTAAACAGTCAAAACTTATTGTAATTAACAACTCAGCAAGTAGCAAAACTACCAAATTGACACAGAAGATAGACATACATATAACAAAGTCACATGTATTATGGCTACAGTCTAAGGTTTAGATCATAAACTATCCACTATAGCGTGACGGGAATAATGTAAACCACATATAGAGATTGACCTGCAGGCTGCAGCTATTCAAAAACAATGAATCTTAATATGTTCCTTCTTCACAATGCCAGCCTGCACAAGGAAGGTGGAAACATTCTTCCTCTAATCTCCCTGACGTTGTATAACCTCAACTTCATATAAGCCTAATAAAAATAATCACAGATTGGGGTAATTTTCCTTACCCTAATTTCTGAACTTTTCTCTACAGCCAACGGCAACAACTAAAAATACAAAAAATTGCAGACCATAAACTCAATACCCAAACAGGAAAACACAAAAGCATTAACCCTAAAAATTTTAACTATACATAGAAAATAAAATTTAAGTATACCTCAACTTGATATACAGACCTTGTAGCGGATGTAGATATCGACAGCTCGTACAAAGGAGGCAGCTAACAACTCCTTGCCATTAAAGTTGACAGTGGCCTTGAACTTGGGCCTGTGGTCGGACCAATTTGCCTCTCGCAAAAGGATACGGATAGGGAATGGAGTGTTGATTGAATTACTGAAATACAAAAGAGAAAGCAATGCGTCCAATGATTGAAATTAGCAAAACCCACTACAGGGCTCCAAACTCATCAATCTAAGCAAATCATTCAAAAGAAACACTCCCAAACAAAACATGAACAAAGGTGAAATACCTGAAGTGAATAATCCACATTCTGTCAGTATTTCTAAGCTCTTCTTCAAATATGTTGTTTTCTGATTCAATTAAATGAGAAGTTTTTGAAACCGTGAAAGATAACAAGAGCAAAAGGAGGGGAGATAGTGATGAGGTATGAAGGAGTGATTCACTTAAATAAGGAGAGGAAGAGACGAAGGATGGAAGAGGGAGGTTGGCGTTAGAAAGCTGAAGGTCTGAAGAAGAAGATGAAAGGGTTGGCGTTTAAAAGAATAAAGGGTTGGGTTTTGGGCTTAACGGTGAACAGCAACGTTATATTCATTTGGGTTTTATGGTGAACATATTTAAAGCTATAAAGAATAGGCGAAGAGATATGGCTGGATATCATTTTCTTTTTAATAGTATTTTAAAATCAGAGAAAAATTTAGTAAAAATATTTTAAAATTATAAGAGAAATTTAGGGAAAAAAAATTAGAAATGACATGCTAGTTGATGTGGCTTAATGAGAGCGTAGCAACATTAAATGTTACGCTTCAGCTTTTAGTAATATATAGATAGCAAAAACATTGTTTTCGGAGCTTTAACAAAAGAATTTGCCTAAATTTAGGTGATGCTCGAAATTCAAGTTTGAATCAGAATGTCATTTTCTTTCATCCTTCCAAATTTCATGCAATTCCAACATTGTCACGCCGATGGTCTCTACTGGCACCGCATTGATCTTGGGTTGTGATTTTTGACGCCCCTGCTGCTTCAGGTTGGCATGTACTGTTTATTCTACATCGCCCAGGGCCATCTACTCTCCTCCACATTCTGTGTCACCTCTTTCCCTACACAATTCAAACACACCTTTCTCAATTTCCCCTCCATTACCTACACATCCTATGAAAATCCGTTCTGGTATTTTCCAAGAGGAAAAAATGTTTTCGCTCTTTTATCATTGACTATTTAACCACCGGGCCTCCCTCTTATCATGTTGCTTCTAAGATATATTTCACAATGGCATCAAACTATGGATGCTTAATTTACAGCTTCAGAAAAACAGGGCACCTGGAGTTTAGCCATTTGTTGGGTGCAAATGGGTATACAAGTTAAAAGAAGACACTCTAATGGTAGCATTGCTTGTTATAAGGCTTAATGTGTTCTATGGGTTATCGTCAATAGTTTGGCCTTGATTTTGATGAAAGATTCAGCCCAATCATCAAGCCTGCTATTGTTTGCATCATATTATTACTTGTCCAATCTCAATGGTCTCTTCGATAGTTCGACGTCACCAATGCCTTCTTGCTTTGAGTTCTCAAGGAAGAGGTCTATATGACTCAATTACCTAGCTTTGTTGATCTGATAACCCTAATCATATTAGTAAACTTCATAAATCCAAAAATGGTATCGAGCAAGCACCCCATGCTTGGTTTGAGCGTCTCACCTCTCATATTCAAACTCATGGTTTCCATGGATCTATTGCTGACTCCCGTCATTATTCATCCATTGCAATGGTCACTCCATTAGTCCATTACCTTATTGCTTACAGGGAATGATATTTCCTTCATTGACAATTTAATCCATCAGTTGGGCTCCTTCAGGTATATATGTCCACCAGCAAAATTATGTCTCTAATCTCTTAAAACGTCATAGTATTTTCAACTACAAGCGTTGCAATAATCCTTGTGCTCCTGCAACTCAGTTCAGTAAACGCAATGGTAACCTCCTATTTGATCCTTCTCTACATTGTAGCATAGTTGGTGCATTGCAATATCTAACATTTACACGGCCTAATATCTCATTTGGCGTGAATCAATTTAGAAAATTTGTGCAAGCTCTGATTGATATTCATTTTAAGTGTAAATTAGCTCACAGGCCTCTTTACTAAGGGCCTCAATATTCAACGTTGTGATAAATTGAAAACTAGACTCATGATCACCCCGGGCCCTTTTGATCTATTGCAGTAAAATATAGAAAGCAAGGCATATGGCTATACTATATCCCTGGTAACATATAAGAAAGTGTTTGGTACATTAAAAACAACTAAAAAGCCTCAAGAAATGTTACTCATTAACTCAGATCAAGTACTTTTGTTTATAAAAAAGTCATTAACACAAAATAACATAATGTATAATTCAGTGGAACAATTCATAATAAAAAATAAAAAGTATGAACCTCAACTATAAGGGAACAAATTAATGGGCTCCCACAAGGACTTCTGCAGATTCCACAAAAATTCAATTGTAAAGCCTATGTTTGAATGGTCGGAAGAGATACCTTGACCAATATGTTGAGCGGATTGTATCAGCCCAAAGGTGAAAATGTTGCCAAGCGAATAATGCGACTATGACACAAGCAAGAGACACAATAACAATCGGAACCCATTCAAATTTATGATCATAGATCATAAAGATGGCTGCACCGTAGGCTAGCACCATTGTAGCAATGGAGACAAAGAGTGCCGACAGTCCAAACATCAACCTTGCAGGTAGTGATACAAGAAAATCGTTTTCAGCATAACGTGACGTAAGAATGGACAAGAACATTATTATTGAGGCTGCGGAAGAGAATAGCGCTACTGCATCCGATATGACAAAAATCAGAAACCACTTCTTTTCTAGAAATAGAGGAGCACCCTCTTCTAGAAATGGAGGAGCACCCTTTTCTAGAAATGGAGGAGGAGCACCATTGTCATTATTATTTCCTCCTGGTATAGTAAAGATTGCCGCAAATACCACAGTTGCAATGAGTGTTGCAACAAGCATGCATGAAGTTGCAGTGCTCTTCATCCACTTCTCCCCTTCTTTTAACAAGTCTTTGTGGCTCTCTGTAAACAGATCCTTAGGTGTCTCTTTATCTGAATTCCTCATCTTAATATATGAAGGTGGCACAATTTTTTCCACTGCCTATAATGGTCATTAAATTAAAGTTATACAAATCCAACATAATCAACAAAAAGGTCCAATTCAAACTTACAAAAAATTTATGAAATACGGTAGATCAACAAAATATATTGAAGAAATATACTAGTTATTAAAAAAAATCAATAACTATAAATTAATTTGTGTTATTTACTTACCTTAAACCACAATAGCTCTCTTTGCATTTGGAGTGCAGCTCCTGATACAATTTGGAGTCGACTAGGAGGTGGCAAGTTTCCAGCAAGATGCAGAATGTTATTATTTTCGCCATCCTTGTATGCTGCTATCAAATCTTTAATTGCTCCAAACTCATATATTAGATTAAATATGGTCCGGTGACGATATAGAACAGCAACATGAAACAAACTTCGATTATTATCATCAACTTTCCATATAAGATCAGGATACGAGCGAATAAGGATAATCAGAAACTCAAGACTACCTAATTCTGCAGCATCAAAGAGTAGTCTTGAAGGTTTTTTAATTAGTTTTGAAATATCTGAATCTTGCTGTTGTAGAACACGTTCCCAGAGTTTTTTGACTAGTTGATGGGCAAACGTCCGCATCAAATCCTCATGATAAATCCCTTTGAAGCCTATAGGTAGAATTAATATTGATTAAAATGTTATTTGACAAAAATTATACAAACTAAATGAGATGCCTATTCCAAAATAACAATTGACATATTTGCAGCATCCTATTATTTATTAAGAAAAATTGAAATTGCACGTTGACCCTAAACAGCTTTAGGGGAAACACAAATCAGCCACTGGAGATTAAAAATAAAACATTTTATACCCTTGAACTTTCTAAGGCATATAAGATGATCTTAATGCCAAAGGGAATATGTAGAAATGGATTTTTAAGGTGTAGAGTGGATACTGATTAAAGTGTATTTGCCTATATAGAGTGGCACCTTGATGCATAAGTGTATTTGCCCAATACTTTAAAGGGTTAGCACATAGTTTATGCTAAGAGATTTTGAGAGGGCTCAAAAAACTTACTTGAATTGATGTATCTTTTCCAGATTCCCAGCTGACTTTTGTTGGCAATTTTGGAAGGCTTTCGAGCCAATACATGCAAGGCTGTCTCATTGTTTGCATCTCGAGCCAAGGCTAATGATGTGTCTCTGTCCAATATTTTTAAAGCTAGATCTGTACACAAAACACAATGGTTCATTGTTAGAGTCATAAACTGCCTCTTTATTCTCAGAGATATCCAGGTGTAATGGAAATTAAGAAGAGGATGCAAAGCATGTTGAACTGTCTTACATCTAAACCAAGTGTGACAATTTTATTAAGTAACTTTCTGGGAGCAATCTTATGACTCCCTAATTTACATGCTAATTCAAATAACTAAGGTGTGACATACCCAATTGGATAAATAAGATTTTATGGTTTAAGCTATCTATGTAGCCTTCACACAGAATAAAGTTGCTTCTCAAATAAATACATTAATATGGGACAAATGAATAAAATAAATCACTACATTGTGCACGCATGGTTAAATATTCATTGCATTTAACAGTCTTGGAGGATTTTTTTTTTTTTTTTTTTGGGTAGAAAAACCTGTTTTAAATTAGAGAATCAAGTAACTTGTAATGCACAAATGTTACCAATTTTTCAATAGTTGATAGAATTACACTTAGTGGCCAAAACACTTTTTATTCTTTGCGATAAACAAAGATTCATTTCCTTGTGATCGCTAAATAAGCGCCATTAGCCTTGAATAGACAAAGTGAGCACCCTCTAAAAGGGCTGACTAGCAAGAGGCCAAAGCACAATAAATCATTTCCAAAATGCAATAAGGGTGAGGCAATTGTGGAAGGTTATTTCATGCCATAGAAATATATAGTTATAAGGGCATCATACCGTATAAATCAGCCGAGATAGTACCAAGAAGGAGGCTAATTCGTTCCTCAGGAGTTAGGCTTTCAAAATCAGTAACATCATAGAGATATGACACCATATCCCTGTGTCCAAACAAAGCTGCCATGTATAAGGGTGTCTTTCCTTGATTACCTCGAATCAGAGTAAGGTTTTTGTTTTTTTTCACCATCACCTCAGCAATTTCCACAATTCCTGATGCGGCAGCAAAACAAATAGCAGTGTTTTCATCTTTATTTTTCAAGGCTAGGTCCTCTTCTTTCATATGTTCAACCAGTTCCTTTACAAAAGCAGTGCGTTTTGCTGCAGCAGCAATGTGCAGAGCAGTCTCCCTTTTTCTCGTTATCCCAGCACGAACAACACCATGATCTTTGTTAATGACATCTTTAGCAGCTTTCCAGTCACCTTTGATGGCTGCTTCATATAATGGTACACATAGGGAGAGGTAGTCCTTTCTTCTTTCCCCTGAAAAATCTCAACCATGAGGAAATGTATTTGAGTTTTATAAAACTATATCCTCCCCAATATCCATTCAATTCCCCAATATTTCCCCTGCCTTTTTTCAATTTAACATGTACTTAACAATGTGTAATGCCACAAGATATAGTATATTATTACTTGCGTAGTAAATGAAACCTGCACCTTAACATTGTAAAAGGTCCATGGAGAGATTGATTATTGTATTACATGTCTCTGGAACAAATCAAGTGATTTTAAATGCACATCTTAGAAACATGATTTCTTAAGCCAAAGAATTTGCTTCCTTCAAATTTTCAGGCAAGGTTGAAGGTGGAGATGGAAAAGAATGTTTTAATCTTGACAATGGTATACATTGTGAATGTTTCTTTTGGTTAAGAGCTGCAGAATACTCCGAGACTTATTGAACCCAAAGTTAAGTCAGAAGATTACACATTTATACACGTGAAACAATACCCTAACCATGATAGGAAAATAGAAAAATCATGGAAAGAAAAAAAAATTACATCAAACTTGACAAATGAACAGAACCAACCAAAACAAGAAACCCTGCAAAAGACTGGATCCCAAACCCCCCATAATTGACCAAAACTGAAATTTACCTGAGATGTTTTTTAAATGCCTTGAAAGACAATTGAACTTTTGATTTGGGGGTCTCAAAATTTGTTTGTTGCACTACTTTAATTCTCATTGATAACTTTCTCTTAAGTGATTATGACTGTGGGTCTCATAACTCATCTCAAAACAAAAATCATGGCCGTTTAAGTTTTACAATGAAAGCCCTTCAATACCTTCTGCCTGGGCTTTCATCTATCTTTTGACTCCAAAAGAGTCCATAAAGCTTCTTAGTCAATGCCCACGCCAGATATAATGATATATGCTGTTATTTGAATTGTCAATTCTTCAGTAGCATATATCTATAGTTATGTTTCATGATATGCTACTACTCCAGTGATCTACTCAAAATTGGAAAATTTACATTTATCTTGCTCATATGAAGTTTGAACAGTGAGAAAGGTTGCCTTTAGTTGTTTCGTTTAGAAGCTAACTTGCAAAAATAAGACAATAGCTACCTTGCACTTCAGAGGTCATGAACTCTACACATTTCAGGAACAAAGGTATAGGTTTTAAGGGTGCTTTAACTAACTTAATATGAGCAAGATAAATGTAAATTTTCCAATTTTGAGTAGATCACTGGAGTACTAAAATATCATGAAACATAATTATAGATTTATGCTACTGAAGAATTGACAATTCAAATAACAGCATGTATCTGGCATAGGCATTGACTAAGAAGCTTTATGGAATCTTTCGGAGTTTATAGATGAGCAAGATAAATGTTATTTGAGCAATGCCTAAAGCTGATGCCCAAGGTTTGTAGCTAATCTATTAGCAAATATATGGAGTTACTGATGCAACACAGACTTGAATATGTGTATAGGGATTTAGGGAGAGAGAGCAGAACAATGCCTAGTCTTCACCACATAGAGGTTGTTTGAACTCCTAGGCTTTATCACCCAAGACTACTAGGAATTACTATCAAGAAGGAGAGGAAAATCTTAATTCAATTTTATTCATCAAATTCAAGATGTCCTACAATGTATTTTTGGAGTCTTTAAGTAGAGCTTCAAAGGTTAAAACTAATAAGAAAAGTAAAAATGTAATCAATTACATTAAATTCAGATATAAATCCATCAGCGTATTTCTGGTAGTGATCTCTGCATCAGTTGGCATGCAAACATACCATATTTATGTTGACCTACATTCAAGATATAGTTGGAATTTTATCAAATTTAAAGCTAAGGGAGCCAATCTAGCACCCTAGAATCTAATTTAGGGCTATCATTTTGAGAACTACAGACATGAGAATAACCTAAAACATGAGCATTTGGGCCTACAAAGACAACACTTCTACATTCCTAGCTAGCAAGACTAAACAAGTTTCATAGGCCATTAATAACGCCTCAGGGTAGATTCAAGGACTACTATAAGTACAATTTCTGCATTTACTCTCCTAAACTTATTTTTCACTCAACAGGCAGAGATTCATAAATGAAGGTCCTGAGTTTAAGTTGACTTTCTATAGGACGATGGCACATTATGAGCCCAAACAGGTACTACATCCATCAGCACATTATACAGAACCTTGCAATTATTTAATATTTTTCTGCAAAACAAACATACTTATATATGATATGGATACGTAAACTAAAATAACTCAACTATATAACAGTCTATCCACATGATCCAAAAAGTAAAGTGCCATCAAAGTTTGGGCTGGTCATCCACCAAAACCAATTGGGTGTGTGATTAGCATTGAGGACTAATATAGACTCTAGTCAGGCAAAAGCTCAAATCTACCTAGGAAGCTCAATTTGGGAAAATACTCAAGCACAGCATACAGATGTTTCTGCAAATAATACCACACAGAAGCAGTGATACTTACCTTCATAAGGAATTGGTTGAGTAGTCAATTCTGCAACATCCAAACGCACTTCTTCTTGCATTGGCATGGGTCCATCTGAAGTATCCATCATAGATGATTGGGGCAACAAATTCGCTCTTCCTGCTGTAGTCACCTCTATCTCTCCGTTTCTTTGAGAAGACATCTTGGTTTTGACTGTGCGATAAACATATAATCATATAAGAAGTAAATCAAGCACATGTGTGTGTGTGTTTGTGCATGCACAAGCATGTGTATGTGAGCACATGCTTGATTTGGAGCTAAATGTTTTCATATGACACAGAATTATAGAAAACAAGTTCAATAAAATGGGTTCAGACTCTAGAGGTAAATGATGGCTTTTCATGTCTTTATCTCAGTAATTAAATTTCATCTGTGATAGAACAAAATTATATCAAATGTGAACTATTCAGTCACTGGTGACTATATCTGGGCTGCATTACAATCAAATAACTCTTTTTGAGAGCTAATTGTCATTTTTTTCAATAAAACAATCTCAGGAATAAGGATCAAATTTTCTTGATGAATTTATTGGTAACATATTCAGTCTCTCTAGTTTGTTTTAAAGCTGATCTTCATCTTAGTCCACCATGCATTGGGGTAATGGTAATGTGATAGCCATTAGAATGTGAGATTCATGTAATGTGTGGCACAATCAACCAACCAAACATGATAATATTCTCAAATTCCTGTAAAGTTGCGGTAATGTTGACAACATTCTACAAACTGAACACCACCTTAATGGTTTTGGCTCTCAGATTTTTGACTAGTGATACAGGCAATTGGTTGTACAAACTAAACCAGGTAATATAAAGAACACAAAGACGAGTGTTATTACTGCTAACAGCCTATCACGGAACATTATTTTCACCTAGATCAACCATTGACGCCACTTTTATTATGCACTAATCACAACAAGCCACGTCAACAATTGGTGGAAAAAATTATGAAAAATGTTGTATTCTTATACAGTTATACTTATTAAATTTCTCCATTTGTTTCGACAAAATATGTTTTCCAGAAAACGTTTGTGGTATTTTTTGGTGTTTGGTACACTGGAAAATGTAATTCAACAGAAAACAAGCCCAATATTCCAGAATGTCACATACTCAATGAACCACCACAAATATATTCTGCCTATTTTCAAGGTCACAACCAAACCCCCCCCCCCAAAAAAAAGGCCGATTTTCTGGAAAATGATTTCTAGAAAATAACTAATAAGTCATATTCTGGAAAACATTTTCGGTTGAAACAACAACAAAAGGGCATAATTGAATGAGAAATGAGAATGAAAACGTCATGTATGACCTGAACAAGCTCTGCCATAATCAAGTTAAAGTCAACTAGAAAAATTCTTCTATTCTTCTGTGACAACCAGCATGAAAAATACTTATATTTCTTCTGAAAATGCTCTCTCTTTCCCATTCTTTATTATTTATAATAAATTTATTTACACACATGCATTACTGTTTGCAGCACAGGTAACAGAAGAGAATAAAAAATAAATAGCTAAAATATATAAATTAAAAAAAGTAGTGAACACTAAACAAATCCCACATTTTTAATGTTGCAATAAAGATATATATACTCAAGAATGACTATAACAATTGAAACAAATTACTAGAAACTTAAATAACTTACTTGTAGATTGTACTCTCTTACTTTGTCAGTCTTTGGGCAGCTAGACAAAAGCAGCAGGAATTTGATGGTTGAGTTTGATGAGTGCTTCAACAAGGCAGTACTTGATTGGTCGGAGTATTGAGTTATGGGAATTCACAACACAACCATGTAGTTGATGATTGCAGAGCTAATGCAAGAATGACGAAGACTTACTATATATATTACAAGTCAATGATTGAAGTAAGTGTTAAGAACATTCTTTAATAGAGACAAAAGAGTTTCTTTTCTTTTCATTCAGTGTCTACGCGTCTCATGCATTGACGCTTTCACACTCTCTCAACTCGGAAGGGAATTGAAATTATAAAATAATCACAAAAAATAAAATAAAGGAAAGAAAGGAGAAACAACCACAAATAATTGAGAAAGCTTGTAGAAATAATATAACTTTTGTGCCTCAACTCAGTGATTGAGATATAAAATTTGTAAGTTAACGTGAAAGTGATTTATTAGCACTTACTCTTCATGGAAAGAATCAGATTAGAATCTTCTTCTCTTTTTATTATGGAAAGGGAAACGAAGTCGAAGATGCAAAATGCCACGTTATCGAGAGGTTGGTGGATGTCTACTTGGACTTTTTTGCCACTGATTTAACAGGGAACTTCCGTAACATAACGGAAAATTCCCTTTCAAGAAAATAGGGATTCATTTCAAGTCTTTTGGGTAAATATTGGTAAAAATCAAGTTTTTTGGGGTATAGTCACTGTTTAAAGTAATTTGGAGAAATGAGAAGAGAGAGTGAATTTCGGCTACAGTGTTGCCGAAATTCGAAGAAAAGTATGAGAGAGAAAATCTAATCTGAGGAGAGAGAAATTTTGAGAATTTCAGCAACAGTGTTGCCGAAATTTCTTCTGCCCAGCCTGCCCGCTTCACTGAGTGCCCATGCGGTGAGTGCTCAAAAGGAAAAAATAAAAAAGGTTTGCGGCAATCCTATTGCCGAAAATGTGAAAAAAATTATTAAAAAAAAAGAGGAAAATCAATTGTGACAATGACATTGCCAAAATAGAAGGATTCTTATCTACATCTTCAATTTCAAGTACATATATTCTAACACGTGAAAGTTATATAAAAAAAATATTTTGATGTGACAAGACTTGAATAAAACATTGCTGAGATTCTTTGCTAAGAATCAAACAAGACTTGAAGAATAATTTCTGCAAGAGAAATATGATTGATGTAACAAAAAGCCTGGAACTCAGTTAGTCTCCGTGACAAATGAATTTTTTTTGTCTTTTATTTCACATCTTTGTAATAAATGGCAAGCCTTCCTTCTCACAAAACACTTCTACATCTCTGCTTGAAGTTTTCTCACAAAACACTTCTATCCGATTGTTCAGTTTTTCTTCAGTTTTGCTTCAGCATTCACAATTGTAAGTTTTGGGTTAATGTAAGTTTTTTTACTTTTTGCTTCAGCGATTATGATTGTTGTTGTTGTTGTTGTTTTTATTCAAATTTTAGATTAATAAATTTTTTATGGTTAGTACTACAAATATTTTTAGTATTGTTGTTATTTTGTGTTTATTTATTATTATCTAATTGTGTTTTTCTTTTTCTTTTTTGCAAGTATCACTCTATAATTCTCACTCTTTCAGTTGGTATCACAATTATCGTAAGTATCTAAACTCTCTATCTAATTAAATTTACGTATATGTTTTGTTAATTTTGAAATTATTTAATATTATTTATTGTTATTATTAATAGTAGTATATGACCACAAAAATTGTAATAAATTGTATTATTGTGATGTTTTTATAGTCAATTTTACTTTGTTATTATCAGTTATTACATCATTACTTGGAAAAAACTATATTGCATAATATGTTTGTTGATTTATAATAAAGATATGTATGTGTATTTTTTTTTTTTTTAGTACAATAAATCCTACATTTGTGTTTCGTGGAAAAATTATATGCTTTATGTATGGTTATATTAATGTTATTATATTTTATTGTTGTTCTTTTGTTCTTAGAAGATATTTATGATTATCTGATTATGTTTTTTTTTTTTTTTTCCTTTATTTTCTTGCAAGCATCACTCTATAATTCTTACATTCCTTCACTTCGTATCACAATTGTAGTAAGCTTCTCAGCCCCTAATTTAATTGGAAATTATTTGCTTAGTTTGTAATTTTTTATATAGATGATTTGTAGAAAATGTACTTTCAGATATTGTAATTTTTTAATCTCAGTAGTACAATATATTAAAGATACTATGAAAACGTATCTTCAGATATGGTTTAACTCATTGTAGCATTTAATGTAGGATATATTTGAAATGGAGCCTGGGTCATTCGATCATTCTCTGCCAACCCAACAACAATATCACATCTCTAATGATGCAATGGAAGGCAATGTACGTTGCAAGAACCAAATTTATTAATATCCTAATAATATCTACAATTATTCAATTTACATGAAAATAATTTCAACATTAGCAATATAACATTGTACATTTTAAAAAAAAATTCAAATGGGTTTCCACGTTACGAGTGCGACCCCGACGGTTTGCACCCCGGCGGTTAGGCGAGCGTATCACCCCATATTTGCATCAATGTAGACTATACCGTGTTACCCGCCTACCACATATAGATATTGGACTGAGTCTTATCACTTCTTTGGTGGAGTGGTGGCAATGCGAAACTCATACATTTCACCTACCAAATTGTGAAATGTCGATCACTCTACAAGATATAGCAATCATTACGGGATTGCCTATTGATGGCAATGCGGTGTGCGGGCCCACTAATATGGAATGGGGACCGGTTTGTCGAATTTACTTGGAGTGACACCACCGAAACTGCATTGACATATGGTAGCCTTAAAGTAACATGGGTTAGGAATACATTCTTGAACCTACCGAGGGTGCCAATGCTATAACAACCCAACAAAACATGCTAGGGCATACATGTTCTAGGTCTTGTCTTTACTATTTGGAAATAAGAGCCAAAATAAATTGCATTGCCGTTTCTCAGTTGTTAGCGGACTTTGGTGTAGCTGGGCAATATAGCTGGGGTAGTGTCACGCTTGCTTTCCTTTATGAAGAGTTGTGTATTGCTTCTATTAGAAAAACCACAGAGGTTGCAGGTCCTATTTTCATATTACAATTATGGGCATGGGAGCATCTTCCATATCTGACCCCAATTCCAATAATTCCAATAAATTTAAATGGTGACGACCCATACGGTTGCAAGTATAATATTTACTTTTTATTTCTATACAAAATTGTATACTGTAGCGTTTATCCTTGATACTTCCAAACCCTAAAATCAATGGCAATCATTAATTGTGTATAGGTGGGATACTAGGAGAACTTATACTCACACACCAACGCATGTTCTACCTGCGTACCATTCTAATCACGATACACATAATAATGATCAGGTAATATATGTTGTTACAATGCATCAATGGTTAATTTACTAGTTATATTATTGTCTTGATCGATTATAACATAATTATTGTAATTGAAATCGCAGGTTATTTGGACACTATACGATAATTATCTGCATCCATGGTGTCTTGTAGGACAACATATATGGCTTACAACAGCGTCATTGCTATGTTTCCAAATTGTTGAGTTTTACCATCCAGAGAGAGTCATGCGACAATTTGGATTGTTGCAAAGATGTCCAAAGTGGCCTACTGACAATTTGGATAAATCTGTACATTGTGTAAAGTTGACAGGAAAGGCTGGTGTTGATTGGTGTAAGCATCATGCACATTACTACCAACTTTGGAACCAGCGAGCTCAAAATATAGTTGGAGATGAAAATTTTCATCTAGATGTGGACTACACAACATGGTACCACCAACATGGCCACTCATTTACGACACCGAGGCTTGCCCATATGTACCAGGTTATTATTTTAGCATTTTCAATACTGCACTAATATTGATAAAAAATTATTATTTTAGCATTTTCAATAATACTGCACTAATAATTTTTTTTCTTTTTTTGTGGCAGCAAACGGAAATTAATAAGATGTTAACTTCAGCTGTTGCAAACCAAGGGAGGGCTGACCTGACTGCACAACAAGTCCTTCTGGCAATAGTAGAGGGCCTTACTCGAGTGAAGTTATCAATGGAAGCAGATATTTCCTCCGTCCCTACTGAGAGGGTGACACACTTTGGGCGACGACAAAGGCACCAAGGAAGACATAGTAGACAACGTAGAAATGATGAAGCTGGACCATCCACCTCTACCCAAGCTGGGCCATCCACATCTGCCCATAATGAGCCTACCACCCTCAACGAGTATAATCCAATTAATGTCAACGAGTATTGTATGTCTTTATATCAATAGATTGGATTATCCACTTCCATAGGACAAGGATTAGAGGTTTTGTTTAGTTATGACCACTATCCCCAGCCTAGTTCAACCCCTCCCTCTTATCATCCATCACCACCTCCATACTATTCTGGGCAATACAATTATGGCCAAGATGCTCAGTTTAGTTATGAACAACCTTCCCAACCATCCCCTCATGTTGGTGATTTCTACACACCACCAAATACATGGGCATGTGCTCCGAACTCTGAGGAAGAGGCTTCTGTAACAGACTCTGAGGAAGATGCCTTAAATGAGGATAGTGGGGAAGATGCAGAAGAGATGGAGGTGTCATCAGATAATGAAAGTGATGAAGGTGGTAATTATCAAACAGATTTTGATATTAGAACACAGCCAAGGCGTATGGGGAATAGTCCTATGCAAGCACGAAGGTACCCTCAACGAATAAATAGGCATCCTCCACGTTGTGGAACACAAAAAAAAACTTCATGAACCCCATCGTGGAAATCACTAATCAATTAAACAAAATATATTAAAGTATTATCGTTGTTTATGCATCATTGTAGCAAAAAATATTATGCCTAGATAGTATATATATCACGTTATACTACTAACTATAAGGCCTTTGCAAAAATAAGAAATGTGTACACATATTTGGTATTTGAAATTAGTGCCCAATTAATTTAATCATACATCTATTTAATATAATTTTCCAATCCACAACCTCTCTTCCAAACCCTTATAAAAGTGTCAAAGAAAAATAAAACTTTCACCATCTAATTTTCGTCCAAATTTACAGTAGTAATTTGTGAGTTAATTTCGGCCTTCAAAAAATGTGAATTTCAAAAAACTGAAAACATAAAAGTTGTAGATATTTAAGTCACGGTTCCAGCCCATCTAGTCTTAAGTCAATTGGATTTTTGAGGAGAGAGATACGTCTAAAATACTTATTAGTGCTCAAATATGATTTTTCCTCTTTAGATTGTGGCCCTTTGATTTATTTCCTTATTTGAAGCTTTCAGACATGGTAAAGGACTCAAGCACTCCATAAAAGTATATATTTGAAGGTGTTATCGAACCCCTAAACTATAATACGTAATATATATATATATACACACACACATGCACACACACACACAAAAATAAATAAATAAACATACACCCCAATCAAACTTGCAGTGATAGAAAACATTGTAGCATATGGAATTAGTACCAACTTGTTCTATCAAATAATACAAACTAACAATATGGTCTAACTCCTAAAAAAAAAAAAAAACAGTCCAACCAATCTACTGAAGTAGATTGAATACTTATGTTGGGTCATTCAGTTTGGCCACTAGTGGAGCCAACCACAGTTTGAGTGGGGCATGTTCTTCTGTTATGGCCTTCTTGCCTATAGAGGCTGCACAATGGCCTTGGTTGATGCTCTGTCCCTAAATCCATTTCATTTAGAAGCCGAGTTGATCTTGGTCGACCTTTTGCATGGCGCAACCTCACATTAGGATACAAGACCAGAAAATCAGGTTCATTCCAATGTACACTGTCTGGAACCATGCGAAATCTAGGTGCATAACAAGCAACTTGTTCTTCCAAACAGTAGCAACGGTCGATATATCGCATTGCAGAGATGCCTTGATATTTACACACAGCAATGACATGTGAGCACGGAATCTTATAAACCTGCCATTTTTGACAACTACAAGTGCTCTCCCTCAAATTTACCTCATGACGATGATTACCCCTATATGCAGAGTTAAGGTTTATTGGTGTTCTGACTTCAAATAGACCATCTTCATGACTAAACACAGTAACTGAATGTTTTGGTGCCTTTTTTTCCCATTTATTGAATTTATTCTTTACATAGGCTGTAATGCGTTCACCAGCTGTAATCTCTGCGCGTGCCTTAGTATACCGATCAGCAAAGTAGGCTACACAACGGTAGTATGTAAGCTCGACTAACGCAGTTATGGGCAGATTTCTAGCACTCTTTAGAACACCACCGTTGAAGCTTTCAGACAAATTTGTGGTCATTGCCCCATAACGACGTCCACCATCGTGTGCCAATGTCCACTTCTGCACTGGTAATTCCCTTAAATACTTATCACCATCTGCATTTAATTGAGTTATTCTATCCCTTGTTATTTGATACTTTCGTAGCTGATTCTCCATGCCTGCCCACATTACCATAGCCTTCAAGTTTTTATTCCCAATTTTTTGATTGAAATTGCTAGCCACATGGCGAAGGCAAAAACGATGATGCCAACGTGTCGATTCACATATAACCCGTATTGCTGACTTTATACCAAGGTGGCGATCAGATATGACACATAACTCATCTCGATTAGTGACATTATTCTGAATACAACGTAAAAACCAATACCAGCTATCATCAGATTCCTCCTCCACAATGGCAAAGGCAAGTGGAAAAAGTCTATTGTCACCATCCCAAGTTGATGCAATCAATAACTTACCTCTGTACTTACCTCTGTACTTACCATATAGGAAAGTTCCATCTATACTAATCACTGGCCTACAATGTTGAAAACCTTCAATTGATGGACCAAAAGCCCAGAACACTCTTTCGAATATAGCACAGCCTGGCACAGTAGCAGGTACTGTTCTCTAAATAACCCTGCTGCCCGGGTTTGAATCAGTCAAAGCTTTCAACCATTTTGGCAATAATTGGTAAGATTTGTCCCAATCACCAAATGCTCTACCAATTGCCTTCTGTTTCGCCTCCCACACCTTAAAATAAGAAGGCCGGTATTCGTACTTATTGTAAAGACTCTGTTGAAGCGAAGAAATCCTTATGTTTGGATCATCTTTGACAATATCCCTCAAATCTTTCTCAATAATATGAATGTCTAATTGCTCGTGATCTTGTGTGAGCGTGGACTCCGTACATGTGTGTGGACCATTGTATTTCCTAACCTCAAAGAACCCATGCGTAGCCTGGAAGCATGCTCGAAGATGCCAAGAACAATTTTTACAACGTACAGACCAACATGCTGGATCTGACTCTTTTACACTAAATGTTTGGTTCCTCTTGATGTGATATTGTTTAACAGCAGCTTGTAGTTCATCCTTATCAGCAAAAAGCAATCCCACATAAAACTCTTGGGTAGGGTCCCAAGTACTCTGAATGGGCTTTTCAAATGGTGGGGTTGGATCAATCATATTATCCCACGTGTTCTGTGAAAAGCTCAATGATGAAGGTTGATGGAACGCCATTGCTGGACTGCTTTCATGATTAGGTTCATTGGGAAGCTCTTGTTCATCTCCAACATCATCAAGGACCTCGTCATTATCAAGTTGGTCATTACTATCCATGGCCCGCATCCTTTCAGATAATGTATGGACCGCATTTTCAGTAGTAGCAGCTATGCGGTGTGTATCATTAGGATCATTAGCAGCTCTCTGAGTGGCGGTTTGGTCATACTGAGCTTCAAACTCTAGTGCAACATGCTCAGTTAGGTTATCATAGTCAACATCATTGGTGTTCATTGGCCGATAAGGAGCATGTTGGTCCTCAGTTGCAACATGGGTATATGGAGCATGATAGTCAGCACCACCAATGTTGATTGGAGAATGAGCCACATCTGTAAAATAATGACCAGTATGAGTGGCATATGGATCATGAAAGTGCCCGCCATGTGAATAACTAAACGATGCACTCGGTCCTTCGTTGGCATATTGAATGGGAAAAGCATCTCGGTGGCTTCTTATGGGCTCCACACCCACGTACAACTTTGCACCTACAAAACCATATTGGCAGTCTAACATATCGAATATTGCATTGACACCATTATCATCTTTTACCAAAACTTGCTGGTAATTCACAGGATGTGGATGACATTGAAAAGGAAATTTATACCAAATAGTAAGTTTTGAATCTTCTCTGTTTATATGAAGCGTGGATGCTACTCTATCACATAGATCTTCAAATGTCACACCCCTGCTTAATGGAAGCATAGAAGGAGGTGGCCCTTGGTAATAAACCCCATTTTCTCCATGTTTAATTATTCCATCGGAATGGATGAGAAAAATGAACAACTTTTCTACAATTCACACTAAAACATAAAAGTAGTATTAATATATTAACACTACACAACCATTAAAATGCAATACAAGAAGGTAATCTATTAAAAATATTGAATGTTTAAATAGCTAGAGTTAAAAGAATTCTATTAAAGAGGATTGGTTCACTGATAATTTATTATTGTCTATCATAGTAGTTAAAATTATTTAGAATGATCTGTTATGGTTACGTAAATTATTTTATGTTACTCTTCATTTTGCTTCTTCTAAAATAAGACAGATTATATTTCTCATGCATCATTACGATAATAGATGAATATTTATAATATCGTATAATTTTTGTTATTATTATTATAACTAAAACTTAGATTTTTGATTTAGGGGCATATACTAACCTTATTTTTTTGGGGGTTTTCTTATAGCATACATGTATATTTTAGGCTAATAAAGTAAGAATTTTTTTAAGAAAAATTTATGTCAATTTTAAAATTTATTTTTGCTATATGAAATTTTAGGCAAGACCCATAATTTAAAACATATCATACAAATCAGTTCTTGTTGCAAAACACATAATACAAAAACAAGATTTCATGAACAAATAATTTAACAAAAACAAAATTTTCATGCTTAGCTATGCCCCTAAAACATATCAACATGAATATTATAAAAAGAAAAGTAACTACTTAAAGAGATGTAACTCACCTTGTAAAATGATAACCACGGATAGGTATTTGCAAGTGTTGTTCCTTATAATTGTTTATAGAATGTATGGCACGCATGAATTGAAAATGGTTGATAGAATTATGAAGGGAATAAGAGTGAAGAAGAAGGCTGATATAATTTTTAGGGGGAAAAGAGTGGAAAATAAGAAACGTGAAAACTAAAGTAATATTGGTGCTGTTTAAATAAGATGCAAATTTCGTATAAGTTAAATTCTTAGATTTTAAACTGTACTAATAGAAATTGACCAAATACAGCAAGGACCATCTTTGCAAAAAATCTCAAAGTGTCTCTGTTTTTTTGTTGTTTGCACCGTGCACATCAATCATTTTTTCTTCCATAAATTTCTCCCACGCATGGATAAGAATCTGAATAAGAATATCTATGTACTTTAAATTGTACTAATAAAAATTTACCAAGTACAACACAGTTCATAAAAAAACAAAAAGCCAAAAAGATGAGGAGACTTGTCACAACACAGTTCATAAAAAAACAAAAAACCAAAAAGATGAGGAGACTTGTTACATGGAGGAGGAATAAAAAGTAAAAAGAATCTCTGAAATCAAATTTTAGGCGTGATATGGTTTTATTAGGAATGATGAATGGAATCATTTCAGGCAGAAAATAAGAATGAGAGGAAGAGGTGAATATTTTCACAACAAATTATAAGTGTCAGGTTGTTACTAGTTGTTATTGTTAGCGCAAAAAAGTATCTTAGCGTTGGGTTCAAATTTGAACCAACAACAACTAACTACCTATGATTTATTGTAAAAATATTGTAAAAATAAAAATGTTGTGTACGATTTTTTTTTTCCTTTTATTTTGGCAATGCCACTGCAAAGAATCTCTGCAAAATTCTCTGTTTTTTTGTTTTTTTGTTGTTTACACCGTGCACATCAATCATTTTTTCTTCTATAAATTTCTCTCATGCATGGATTAGAATCTGAATAAGAATATCTATGTACTTTAAATTGTACTAATCAAAATTTACCAAATACAACATAGTTCATAAAAAAACAAAAAGCCAAAAAGATGAGAAGACTTGTCACAATACAGTTCATAAAAAAACAAAAAGCCAAAAAGATGAAGAGACTTGTTACAACACAGTTCATAAAAAAACAAAAGCCAAAAAGATGAGGAGACTTGTTACAGGGAGGAGGGATAAAAAGTAAAAAGAATCTCTGAAACCAAATTTTAGGCGTGATATGGTTTTATTGGCAAGGATGAATGGAATCATTTCAGGCAGAAAATAAGAATGAGAGGAAGAGGTGAATATTTTCACAACAAATTATAAGTGTCAGGTTATTACTAGTTGTTATTGTTAGGGCAAAAAAGTATCTTAGCGTTAGGTTCAAATTTGAACCAACAACAACTAACCACCTATAATTTATTGTAAAAATAAAAATGTTGTTTACGTTTTTTTTTTCCTTTTATTTCGGCAATGTCACTACAAAAATCTCAGTTTTTATTTTATTTTTTATTTATGGTACACATCAATCATTTTTTCTCTTCTATAACTTTCTTTCATGTACGTTTTAGAATTTAAGTACTTTGAATAATAATCAAACGGTACTTGAATTTGTTTCAAACAGACGGACAAGACAAGAATCAAACACTCAGCGTACTTGAGTTTGTCGTTTTCCCCTCCGGCAATTCCTTTTTTTTTTTTTTTTCTCTCCCACTATTTCGGCACTACCATTGCCACATTTCTTTCTTTTTTTTTTCTCTCCCACTATTTCGGCACTACCATTGCCACATTTCTCTTTTTTTTTTCTTTTTTTTTCTCCCACTATTTCGGCACTACCCTTGCCACATTTTTTTTTCTCTCCCACTATTTCGGCACTACCATTGCCACATTTTTTTTTCTCTCCCACTATTTCGGCACTACTATTGCCACATTTCTCTTTCTTTTTTTTTTTTCTCCCACTATTTCGGCACTACCATTGCCACATTTTTTTTTTTTTTCTCTCCCACTATTTCGGCACTACCATTGCCACATTTCTCTTTTTTTTTTTTTTTTTTCTCCCACTATTTCGGCACTACCATTGCCACATTTTTTTTTTCTTTTTCTCTCCCACTATTTCGGCACTACCATTGCCACATTTTTTTTTTCTCTTTCCCCCCTATTTCGGCAATTCCATTGCCACAATTCTTTTTTTTTTTTTTTTTTTCTCTTTCCCCCCTATTTCGGCAATCCCATTGCCATAATTCAATTTTTCTTTTCTTTTCCCTCCATTTTCGGCAATGGGATTGCTGCAAACCTTTTTTATTTTTTCCTTTTAAGCACTCACGCATGGGCACTCAGTGAAGCGGGTAGGTTGGGCAAAAGGAATTTCGGCAACACTGTTGTCGAAATTCTCAAAATTTCTCTCTCCTCAGATTGGATTTTCTCTCTCATACTTTTCTTCGAATTTCGGCAACACTGTTGCCGAAATTCACTCTCTCTCCTCATTTCTCCAAATAACTTTGAACAGTGACTATAACCCCAAAAAACTTGATTTTTACCAATATTTACCCAAAGACTCAATTCATTTCACTGAGTTTATTAAGGGTCTGTTCAAGGTTAATTTATTTTCTTAAAATTGAAATTTTTTTACTAAATGTATTATAGATAAAAGTAAAAGTTAATTGAAATAGTACCAAAAATAATCTAAATAGAAAAATAATATTAAATAAAAACTAGTAGTATCAAAACTTTTCGAAAATTATCCATTATCAAAATGCCCTTGTTGAGAAATGAGAATAAATAATAAGTTAAGAGTAGATTTGATACACTAAATGAGAATTACAATAGGAATTATAATCTTTATTACTAAGAATAAAATGTATTGTAACGTAATAACTAAACATTTTCATAAATTTGGTTGTGAGTTATAATCTATCTATTTATCTAAAAGTTGAAACGTAGGATTTATTGTTGCTACACTCTTGTTGAGTCACATTAACGGTCACATCATCTACTTACTTCCCATTTTTCTCCACTACTTCCAACCATAATTTTCTTTTTACCTTTTTATCTCTCCACTACTCTCAAACCTTAATAGTACTTTTCATGTATCCTTTCATCTTCCTTTTATTTTGTCTCTTTTAATAAAGGAAGAGGATATCATACCGTACTGACCGGTACATGCATGGTACTAAAATTTCAACATTTCGTACTAGTTTAAATACTAGGCAATTTTGAGTGTTTCGGACGGTACCAGACATACCAGCCGATACAAGGAAAAAAAAAACTAAAAAAAAAGTTTTTTTTTTTTAGTTTTGTAATTTTTAAATTTTTGTAAGGGTAGAATGGTAACTTATTTATATTATTTGTTTTCTTAGTATGCAATGAACAATTAAGTTTTCTATTTTTTTTATTGTGTTTATTTTTTTTTATTCCCCTTTAGTTGATACTAAAGTCTAAATCATGAATAATTTACTCTAAATTAAGGTAATATTCTATGGTAAATTTTTATTTTTATTATTATATATATTATTATTATTATTATTATTATTATTATTATTATTATTATTATTATTATTATTATTATTATTATTATAAATATAAAAAATAGCGGTAAACCCAAAATAGTACACTAGTATCAAAATATATCGTTCTATTGGTCAAATCGGTATAGTCTCTAGTACGAGATTGACTCTCTTGCTTTTTATCCTCATTCTATTACTATAAATATGTCATTCTCTCTCCCATTTTATACATATTTTCTCACATGATAAAAGTTATTACACACACACACACACTCTCTCTCTCTCTCTCTCTCTCTCTCTCTCTCTCTCTCTCTCTCATGTTTTATTTTTGTGTGAATTTTTTAATTTTTATATCTCTACTTTAGATTGATGCATTTATGTGTTCTTTAGAATTTTACTTTGGTTTGATGCAAGTTGATTTTGTGTTTTAAAGCTATTATCTTCTTTCTTTTCTATGATTTTTAAATGTTGTTCTATTGCATATAAAGTTAGTTTACAAGAATATAATTTTATTCTATTATATAAAATGGCTTGGATAATTTGGTGTTTAACTTATGTCTATATTTTTTATTTTGAAGCTTCTTCGTCTCATTTTATTTTCTACTTCTCTCCCAAAAAGGTGCTTACTCTCTCTCTCTCTCTCTCTCTCTCTCTCTCTCTCTCTCTATATATATATATATATTATTTATTCTTTCTTGCAACTTTACTTTAGGTTGATGAATAATTATATTTTTATATAATACTATTTTGGGTTAATACAATTTGATAGTGTGTTTGATTTTTTAAGTTTTCCATCACAAGTCTTCTCTCTCCCTTTTATAGCTTTTATTTGCTTTTCTTTTTTTGACATAATACTTAGTTATTTTGGAAGTGAGATTTTGAATTTATACCAAAATACAATATTGGTTATATATTTGAATGTATCTATCAACTACAAAACCTCCCAAGATGAATATGTATAGACAATATTTTTGTTTTAATTTTTCATTGATTTATTATTTAGTTATAACATCAAAATTAAAGTAGATAAATATATAAAGTTAAAACTGCCTAAGATGAATTTGTAAAGTCAATATATTTATATATTTAATATTGTCAAAAAATTAAAAGTAAAAAATAAATAATAAAAAGAATAATGGTGTGGTAGATAAGAAGACTCAACAAGAGCATAGCAACAAAAATACGATATGAAGATCCAGTTAAGGCAATTCAATCTTTATAAATGAAAGTGTATATAGTCAAAAAAAAAAAATTATTTAGATCATGTTCTCTTTATGTTGTTATACAAATTATTTTCTTTCAATTCAATAGGTGAAGTGTTTAATTTTAGACATAAAGTCTACTTTTTTCCTACATAATATTTTTAAAAAAAAATTTAGAAGATAATATTTTAAATATTAAATGTATAATATGGTATAGTCTCTTAGAAATGTCTAAGAAATTTGCAGTTCCAATCTCGTATATCTATATTAGTAAACAAAACCCAATCAATAGTTCAAAACTACTCTTACGATGAGAAAAATTATAAATATAATAATATCTTTTTAAGAGAATAAAAATTTTGAATAATATATTTAAAACTTAAAAAGTTTAGGTGTATAGGAAAAACAAATTAGGAAACTATAGCCCACAATAACATAATTTATCAAAATATGGACAGCCTAAAAACTTAATAATATTAATCAAACAAATCCAAATAATAAAATGATGATATTTTTTTTTTTAGATAGATAAATGAAAAATAATTTTAGAAGTTGTTTAATTTTTTGGGAGAACAAATTATTTTTCACAAAGTTTAGAGAACAAATTATATATTATACCATAACTAAAATATAATTATCTATTCTCATGCATCATGTGAGTTTGTTCCTAGTATTAGAATAAAACTTAAGATTTATTTTAGGAAATATCTTACTCATATAATTATATCTCCTTAAAAATTGTTATTTTTTTAAATTTAAGAGAGATATATGTTATCTTTTATGATTTTTTTTTTTAATTTTTAAATGTATATGGAAAGTTTGTTTATTTGGAAATATATTAAGTTTTGAAATTATTGCACTTACTAAAGAATAACTAATACAACCCTTTTAAAGAATAATATTTATTCCTCATTTTGAAAAATAGCTATTCATAAGAAATGACCATTCCTAATAATAAAAACATAATCAAACTAATGAATAATTAAACTATAATAATAACTATTAGTACATTGCAATGCCTATTAATTATTACATTACCGTGCCTATTACAATCTACTAAACATGCCTTAATGGCTAAACCGTTAAATTTGATGGACTATAAAACGGTGACTCTTGATCTACTTCTGACTATATTTCTTCCAAGAATACTATTCTGGCATAGTAGCAGTGATTTCAGGACTGGTCAGTGGGACCTTAATTGTTCTCTTCACCCGTTTGGAATGAGAGTATATTCTATATCGTTTAATGGATCTATCTCTCTCTTTGGATTCTAAACTCTCAGTCTGAGACTTGGATGGCAGGAAAATAGACGGTATGGAATTAGAGAATGGTGGAAGTCCTTCACTGGATACTGTATTATCACTGATAGCTAGTCGTTGGGCTGGCAGGCAGAGTACTTGATTCCATCAAAGAAGCTAGCCAAATTAATGGGAGATTACAAATTTTCCTTGAATACAGAGGCTGTTGTAATTCAATATGCAAGAAATGCCTAAAGCAAAAAAGCATTATTACAAATTTTCATAGCAAACAAATTAAACTAGGACAAACCTAGGCTACAAACTTGATTGTAGCTTATCACTACAAGTCCTATTAAAAACACTAATATAACTATATATTTTGAAAATCTAATAGTTGGATTGCATGTATGTAAAAATCACGCACTTACACAGGAAAAGAGAATATTGAGAGAAAACAAAGCTAAACTTTCTAGAATTATGACAATCAAAGATAATTACAAACTTACAATTATGAGTCTATGTTACAATATATAGGGAGTAATTATTGAGTACTCTCTGAGTTTCATAAATGCATACTCTCCTCTCTCAAATAATTGTGGGCCTCACTAATTAAATCTATGGTAAGATCTAAAATTCATGTGAGAGGGGAGAGTATGCATTTATGGTACTCTAGGAGTATTTAATAATTTTCCTCATATAGAAAGAAGAGGGAGAGAGAAAAATATTGAAACAGTTACAACAAAATGCTACACGTGTGATAATTGAACTCAACACGTGTGATAACTGCTCTCCACTCACATGCCTGAAGTCCAATACATCAGAAACGACACCGTTATTCTTAACAAGGAACGACAGCGTTTTACTTTAGGCGATACCTGCGTTTTACAATCTGAACAGACGACACCGTTTAGGATTTTACCGTTGGAACATCATTATCTTCTACATTTGAATTCTCAAGTTTGCTGTTACAGCTTTGTGTAGAATCCGCTCTTGATGTGAGAGCCCGAAGTACTACTTCTTCGGGACTATCTAAATTTTTTCCCTGTAAAAGAAGCTCAGTAGAGCCCAATTCAACAACGCCAATTTTGAAGGGTACGCACATCATGGTATGGAGCCCAGAATGCACGAGCCCGGTCATATGGTGAGCTTGCCAGTGAGCTCACACTAGCCACCCAAACTGGATTTGAAGTGGTAAAAGCTTTGCCTGGGAGGTCACTGCCGTTCACAAAGGACAACATTTTCGATGCCAAGAAGAACCACTCGGTGTCGGTGAGCTCTTGTTTATCAACAGACCCCGAGTTCAATAAACTGAGGTTGAAGAACATGTTCTTAACACGCTCCTCTTCCACTGCAAATGTTGTCTTGGCCTTAAGATTGTCTTCGTTGCCGTGGTAGTATCCGAAAAACCCCAGTCCAAAACTGACACACCGGAATAGTCGTGCGATAACTTCCAGAAGATGGCATAGGTCCAGTTCATGTGGATGTCGTCCTCAATCAGCCGCCTTTGAAGGGTTTGCTTGTAAGGATACACAACTCTACTCCAACGAAGATCTTCGAATTCAGGCACTTCTATACTCTCTTTTTTACTTTTAATATTTCTTTTTGTTTTCTTTTGTATTCCGCATATATATATATATATATCTATCTTTAGGCATGCTATCCAAACTAGTTTGTGTCTTCAAACTTCATGAACCAAGCTAAATCCTTACAGGGAATGATATTTCCTTCATTGACAATTTAATCCATCAGTTGGACTGTATTTTATAACTTAAGTATTTAGGCCCCTCTACACTACTTTCTAGGCTTATAGATTGAGTCCTTTCCTTCAGGTATATATGTCCACCAGAAAAAATATGTCTCTAATCTCTTAAAACATCATAGTATGTTCAACTGCAAGCTTGCAAGACTCTTTGTGCTCCTGCAACTCAGTTCGGTAAACACAATGGTAACGTCCTGTTCGATCCTTCTCTGTATAGTAGCATAGTTGGTGCATTGTAATATGTAACATTTACACAGCCTAATATCTCATTTGCTGTGAATCAATTTAGAAAATTTATGCAAACTTATACTGATATTTATTTCACTGCTGCTAAGAGAATTCTACTGTATCTCAAAGGTACCCTTCATTATGGTCGCCATTTTATGCCCATTTTACACCTAGCTCTCTCCCCCTTTTTGTCTATACTAATGCAGATTTGGGATAATGACCACTCTGACCAACACTCAACTTCCAGCTATGTAGTCTTTCTTGGATCTAACCCCCCCATGGTTTGCATAGAAGTAGTCCACAGTTTCTAGATCCTCCACCAGGGCCAAATTATGTTCTCTTGATTCTACTACTGTCGAGTTATCCTAGCTCTGAATGGTTCTTCAATATATATGCATTTTTCTCCCCAGTGGCCCATGCATTTGGTATGATAACGTCTCTGTATTTGCTCTTGCATCGAACCCCATGTTTCATCCTCAAACCAAACCTTTTGAAGTAGATTCACTTTGTTTGCAGTGCATTGTTCATAAAGATTTAAATATCAACATCATTTCAAGCGCAAATCAGCTTATGGACCACTTTACTAAGGACATCGGTTCTCAGCGTTGTGATCCATTGAAAACCATACTCATGGTCACCTCCATGCCCTTTCAACCTAATGCAGTAAAATATAGAAAAGCAAGGTATATGGATACACCCTATATCCCTTGTAACACATAAGAAATTCTTTAGTACATTAAAAAGAACTGCAAATCTCAAGAAAATATTACTCATTAACTCAAACCAAGTACTTTGTTTATATAAAATTCATGAACACAAAATAACATTATGTGAAACTTCGTGGAAAAATTCATAGTAAGACATAAAATACAAGTATGCACCTCAACTATAATGCTTCTTTAGCATCTAGGGGAACAAAACTAATGGTTGTTTCCACAAGGACTTCTGCAAATTCATTTATTCAATAGTAAAGCCTATGTTTCGGCTGAAATAGAAACCTAGACCAATATGTTGAGCGGATTGTATCAGCCCAAAGGTGAAAATGTTGCCAAGCAAATAATGTGACTGGGACACAAGCAAGAAGCGCAATAACGAAAGGAATCCGAACATATTTATGATCATATATCATAGAGATGGCCGCACCGTAGGCTATCACCATTGTAGCAATGGAAACAAACAGTGCTGAGAGTCCAAATAACAACCTTGCAGGTAGTGATACAAGAAAATCGTTTTCAGCATAACGTGATGTAAGAATGGACAAGAACGTTACTATTGAGGCCGAGGAAGAGAATAGCGCTACTGCATCCGATATGACAAAAATCAAAAACCACTTCTTTCGTAGAAATAAAGGAACACCCGTTTGATTATCAGGTCCTCCTGGTAGAGTAAAGATTGCTGCAAATACCACAGTGGCAATGAGTGTTGCAACAAGCATGCATGAAGTTGCAGTGCTCTTCATCCACTTCTCCCCTTCTTTTAATAATTCCTTGTGCTTCTCTGTAAACAGATCCTTGGGTGTCTGGTTATCTGAATTCTTCATCTTAATATATGAAGGTGGCACAATTTTTTCCACTCCCTATAATGGTCATTGAATTAAAGTTATACAAATACAACATAATCCACAGAAATGTCCAATTCAAACTTATAAAAATTTCATAAATTATTGTAGAGCAACAATTAAAATATTTCTTGAAAAACAGTTATTTGCAATTAAACGAAATAAATGGAAGAAATTTGCCGCTAAATATTAAGAAAAAATTAAATCCAATTACTATCAATTGATTAGAGTTATTATTTACCTTAAACCACAATAGCTCTCTTTGCATTTGGAGTGCAGCTCCTGATACAATTTGGAGTCGATTAAGAGGTGCCAAGTTTGCGGCTAGATGTAGGATGTTATTATTATTCTCATCCTTATATGCTGCTATCAAATCTTTAATTGCCCCAATCTCAAATATTAGATTAAATATATTCTCATGACGATTTAGAACTGCAATATGAAACAAACTTCGATTTTTATGATCAATTTTCCATATCAAATCAGGGTATGAGTCAATAAGGATAATCAGAAACTCAAGACTGCCTAATTCTGCAGCATCAAAGAGTAGTCTTGAAGGTTCTCTAATTAGTCTTGAAATATCTGAATCTTGCAGCTCTAGAACATGTTCCCAAAGTTTTTTGACTAGTTGATGAGCTAACGTCCGCATCAAATCCTCATGATAGATCCATTTGAAGTCTACAGGTAGAATTAATATTAGTTCCAATATAGCATTACACGGAAATGATACAAAATTGTTCACAATAGTAAAAAAAAAAGGTGCCCTGTTGTTATTCCATAACACTTTGTGTCTCTTGTTTTTCCATAATAGTTTTGAGTCTTTCGTTTTTCCGTAACGTTTATCTAATTAGGTCTTTCACATTCTAGAATTTTTTGTTACAAATTGAAGTGTCATTAGAATAAAGACAACTTGGAACTCTTTAAAAGGGAGTGGAGGTTTGGTGTGTAAGTGGGTGAGAGAAAATTGTAAAGAGTGAGAAAAAATGTAGTAGAGAATTCTAAAGGCAGCAATCTAATGTCTTGTAGTATGTGAGAAAAAGTTTTTGGAGAGTGCTCAAGATGGTAGCCTTATTTGCGGAGACTTCTATACAATGCAGCAGCTTGATTTCTCTTTATTCGTGAGCTTGAAGTATTCTAATAAAATTATCATTTCCCCTACTCTTTGTGAGTTCCTATTTGTTATACTTCTTGTCAAGGCTTTGTAAAGCCAACAAAGTGGAATCAAAGCTTTCACTATTCCAAACAAAATAAATGAGATGCCTATTCTAAAATAACAATTGACTTATGAATAGCATATTATTCAATATATATTACGAACAATTGAAATTGCATGTGGATCCTAGAGACTTTAGGGTTTTACACTAATCAACCCCTGAAGATTAAAATAGAACATTTTTTACTCTTGAACTATCTAAGGCATGTAATGTGATCTAATGCCAAAGGAATCATGTATAATTGGATTTTCGAAGTGTAGAGTGGCATATTAATAAAGTGTTTTTGCCTAGATGAAGTGGAACCCAAAATAAACGTATTTGCCCAACCCTTCAAGGATCAGCTCATGGTATTTGCTAAGAGATTTTCAAGTGGGCTCAATAGACTTACAAGAATTTATACTTCTTTTCCAGATTGATAGCTGACTTGTGTTGGCAATTGTTGAAGGCTTTCGAGCCAAAACGTGCAAGGCTGTCTCATCCTTTGCATCTCGAGCGGTGGCTAATGATTGGTCCTTTTCCAATATTGTTAGAGCTAGATCTGTAAAGAAAACACAATGGTTCACTATCAGAGTTAACCCTTGCCTCTTTAACTCTTAGATATCTTCAGGTGTAGTGGAAACTTAACAAAGAATGCAAAGCATGTTGAAGCTGTCTTGTATCCAAACCAAGCATGGCAATTTTATTCAAGTACTTTGGGGGTGGGGAATTAGCCAGCTAGCTATTGATTCCCATGTTTACATGCTAGTTCAAATACCTTAGATGTGACAGAACCCAATTGGATTAATTTTATGTATTAAGCTATCTAAGGCAGGTTTCAAACAGAAGGAAGGTTCTTCTTAAAGAAACACATTGATAGTTGATAAATGAATAAAATAAATGACTAAATTGTGCACCTTTGGTTACATATCTGTTGCACTAAACATTATTGGAGGATGTTTTGGAGGAAAATCTGTTCCAAACTACAGAAAAGTAACTTGCAATAGAAAAGTAAATTGCAATGCACAAATGTTACCACTTTTCAAAATATACTAGAATTACACTTAGAGGTGAGGTCCTTTTATTTTATCCTGCACAATGAACAAAGATTCATATCCTTAGTATCACTAAATGAGCATCATCAGCCAGGTACAGACAAAGTGAACTCCCTCTAAAAGGGCAAAAACTAGCAAGAGACCACGACATGAAAAATCATTTCCAAAATTCAATAAAGATGAGGCTATTTTGGATGGCTATTTAATGCGATACAAATATCTAGTTATAAGGGCATCGTACCGTATAAATCAGCTGAGATAGTACCAAGAAGGAGGCTAATTTTTTCATCACGAGATAGGCTTCCAAAATCAGTAACAGAATAGAGATATGACACCATTTCCCTATGTCCAAACAAAGCTGCCATGTATAAGGGTGTCTTTCCCTGATTACCTCGAATCATAGGAAGATTTTCGTTTTTTTCCACCATAACCTTAGCAATTTCCACAATTCCTGATGCAGCAGCAAAACAAATTGCAGTGTTTCCATCTTTATTTTGCAAGGCTAGATCCTCTTCAGTCATGCGCTTAACCAGTTCCTTTACAAAAGCAGTGCGTTTTGCAGCAGCAGCAATGTGAAGAGCTGTCTCCCATTTTCTATTTATCCTAACGCGAACAACACGAGGATCTTTGTCAATGACAACTTTAGCAGCTTTCCATTGACCCTTAATAGCAGCTTGATATAAAGGTACACATATGGAAAGGTGGTCCCTTCTTCTTTCCCCTGAAAATTTTCAACCATGAGGAAAATGTAATGGAATTTCGTCAAACTATATCTACCCCAATAGCCTGCATCCCCAAAACATTTCCCCTGCCTTCTAAAAATTTAACGTGTTTCACAATGTGTCATGCTACAAGATCCTATATTACTTGCATTGTAAATAAAACCGGCACCTTCACACTGTAAAAGGTCCACTGAAAGAAATGATTTGCATATTATGTCTCCAGAACAATTTAAATAGCACTAAATGCACCTCTTAACATGAATTCATAACCCAAAGAATTTGATTGTTTCAAAATTCTAGGAAAGGTTGCAGGTGGAGAGAGTACTCCAGAGATTTATTGAACACTAAATTTAAGTCAGAATATTGCAAATTTATACTTGGGAATCAAAATCCTAACCCTAATAGGAAAATAGAAGACACATGAAAAGAAATACTGCAAAAGACGGTACCCCAAGCCCCTATAAATTACAAAAACAGAAATTTTACAGGAGATGTTTACTAAAATTCCTTGGAAAACAACCAAACTATTGTTTGGGGGTCCCAAAATTCATTTGAGGCACTACTTTAGTGCTCGTTGAGAGCATTCAGTTGATACAGTGTAAGTCTGTTAACTCTTCTCAAGATATAAAATTATGGCCTTTCTAAGTTTTACCATGAAAGCCCTTCAATAAATTCTGCTGGGGCTTTGATCTATCTATTAACTCTGAAAGAGATCTTCTATGTTATTTAACTTTGTCAATTCTTCAATAGCTTATATCTTTAGTATGTTTCATGATTAGCTTTTTTCTTTTTAATATTTTTTTGGATAAAGAGTATGTTTCATGATAAGCTAGTACTCTGATGACTTAACATTGGAAAATTTACATTTATCTTGCTCTATAAGTTAATCAAAGCACCTTTAAAAGTTACCTTTGTTCCTGAAATTTGTAGAATTCATGCCCTCTGAAGTGCGAGGTTGTTTGTCTTATTTTTCCAAATTAGCTTCTAAATGAAACAACTAAAGGACAATAGAATGGAATACATCTAACTGTGACAGTCCAACAGCAAAGAAAACAGGAATTGTAATTTTTGAAAGATTAATATATACATCAAAAATTGAAATGAAATGCATGACCATAACAGTTCATTAATTTGAGTAATAATTCTTATTTTAGAATTCTATTTTAGATTAGAAATGCCTAAAGCTGAGGCTTTAGGATAGTAGCTAATCTATTAGTAAACGAACGGAGTTAGTGATGCAGCACAGAATTGCAAAGGGCATATGCATAGGGATTTGGGAGAGAGCATAAGAAACCCTTAGGCTTCATCTCATATAACTTGTTTGAACCAAAGGCTTCACCACCTAAGACTGCTTAGAATTACCATCAAGCAAGAGAGAAAAATCTTAATTCAATGTTATTCATCTAATTCAAGAATCCCACAATGATTTTATTTTTCATTTTTATTTTTAGCCTTTTAAGTAGAGCTTTTAAGGTTAAAACGAATAAGTAAGGAAAAAATGTAATCAATTACATTAAATTCATATATAAAATCAAAATAAAATTCAAACCAAATAAAAATATCAGCATTAATTCTGGTTGCACTCCCTGCATCAGTTAGCATCCATAAGATACCATATTTATGCTGACCCACATTCAAGATATAAAAAAATATCAAGAATGAGGATGATCAACAGAAACCCTCTCTCTCTCTCTCTCTCTCTCTCTCTCTCAACAAAACAAAATCTAATTCACATCTTGTCACACAAAAAAGAGCCAACATTCCCAATTTACCAAGTAGAAATGAAGGCTAAACTATTGTCTATTGATGCATGTCAGTTCTTCACTGCTACTTCCCTCTATTTCTTTGATATTTATAAAGGTGTGTGGTTAAAAATTGAAAAGGCATTCAGAAAATTATTTAATCCTTCTTGTACATTTCCATATATTAGTGTTTCAAAATCATTTCTTAGGTTTCATAGAAACTTCAAATGTGTGAAATAACCATGTTAAACATGACATACGTTTATGGGTACAAAAAATGTGCCCAAGGCCAACAATACACACTGCTGAACTCACTAACATAAGCATCCGACAAAGCATCAAAGGCACATAATCAGATAATCCTAGAAGATGAAATGTTTTGGCAGAATAAATTACATATGTTTGACAAGATATACGGCACCATTAAATCTTTTTTGTCAAAAAAATGAAGAATAGAAGCAACTGACAGTGTAATGATTTAAATATGTCTCTATACAAAACAGCATACAAACCCAGTACATCAAATAGAGAAATTTGTCCTCATTAAAGTAAGAAATCAATATGGTTGGCCTTTTATCAACTTTAAAGCTAGGGGAGTCAATCTAATAACGTAGAATCTAATTTAGGGGCCTTCCTAGTGAGCAACACTAAACAAGATTCCTAGGCTATGAATAATGATTCGCAGTAGATTCAAGTACTGCAGTCACTACAAATTCTGCATCTACTCTCCAAAACTATTTTTTCACTCGACAGGCACACTTTCTACATGAAGATGGCACAATGTGAGCTCAAATAGATACTACAAGCTTGGCTTCCTGAAATTGTATTCTAATTACATGCTGTAAATCATGTCTTTTGTAAGAGTTATACAGCACCTTGCAATTATTTAAGATTTTCTGCAGAACACATTTGCCTATATATGTTAGAGATAAGTAAACTGAAATAACTTATGTATAAAAGAGTCTATCCACATGCTCCAAAAAGTTTTCACAAACAAGTGCCATCAAAGATCTCTAGCTGAAGAAAAAATGCCAGTAAAGTTTGGGCTGGTCTAGATCTAGCAAAAAGGGTTTGGAGTGAGATTAGCATTGAAGGCTAGTATAGGACTCCAGTCAGGAAAACCAAAGCTATCTAGCAAGCCCAATTCGGTAAAATACCCAAGCACAGTGTACAGACCTTTCTGCAAATAATACTACACACAACCACTGATACTTACCGTCATAAAGAATTCGAGGTGGCAATTCCCCATTGGGTATTTGACATTCAATTTGAGATCCATTGGCCGTTTGAGCACTCACTCGTGCAATATTCAGACGCACATCTTCTTGCATTGGCATGTCTCCATCCTCAGCAACAATCACAGATGTTTGAGGACTAATAATTTCAATACTGGGTGCCGAAGTGGAGGTGCTAAGACTTATTACATGAGTGGAAGGCACTGCAGAGAGTTGAAGGCTGGAGTTTGAATTATATATAGGCTGTTCCTGATGAAAACTTGTTCCCTCAAAGGAGAAGGAATTCTGTCTTGTTGAATTGTCCTGAGATTCACAAGCAGTTGTGTAACACGGGGGAGAAGAAGATTGAGAATTAGTTGGAGGTAACGAATCCACTCTCCCCACTGTAGTCACCTGACGCACCTCTATCTCTTCTTTTCTTTTAGGTGGCATCTTGGATTAACTGTGTAATAAAAATCAAAAAATGAGAAGTAAATTGAGCTCATGTGCGTAAGCGCACAACGTGAGAACATGCTTGAATTGGATCTAACTTTTTTCAAATGACACAGAAATATGGTAATCAAGCTCAAGAAAATGAGTCCAGACTCCATACGTAAAAGATGGGTTTCATTTCTTATTCCTGGTGGATTAGTTTCATCAGTGATAGAAAAAATTATATCAAAAGTAAAATATTCAATCACTGGTGAATATAGATGGGCTACCATACAATCAAATAACTGTTTTGAGAGCTAATTCTCCTTTCTTACAATAAAACAATCTCAGGACGTGGACTTGAATTTTCTTGATGAATGTCAGGAGCATATTCAGCCTCTACCATTTCTTTTAAAGGTGTTACTCTCTTAGTCCAGCATCCCATGGGATACTAGTAATGGGATAACCATTAGAATGTGAGTTTTCTGTAATGTGTTGCACAATTAACAAATCAAACATGATAATTTTCTCACACATTCCCGTAAGGTAACAGAAATGCTGATGACATTCCAAAAACCAAGCACCACCTTAAGGGTTTTGACTCTGAAATTTGTAACTTGCAGTACAAGCAAGTGGCTGTACAACCTGAAACAAGTCATATAAAGAATACATTGTTCCCAGAAGAGTTGTTACAGCCTCGTTTTTCTAATGAGTAATGTTAGGGAACACAACCTTGTTCACAATGGTTGACATAACCTATTGTAATTCGGAGTAACATCACTTTCACCTAAATCCCTTACTGATATCATTTTTATTATGCATCAATTACAACAAGTCATATCAACTCTTGTGAAAAATATTGTGTTCTTAGACTTATTAATTGTCTTTGTTCATTTTGATGGAATATGCTTTCCGAAACGTTTTCTGTATTTTCCCCTGTTTGGCACACTACAATACACGTCGATAAAAACGTTTTCTACCACAAACAAATTGTGCTCATTTTGAAGGTCACAACCAAACACAAAAAACAGGACAGTTTTCCAAAACATGTTTTCTGGAAAATAACTAATAAGTCATTTTTCTCCAAAACATTTTCTGTCAAAACAAAAACAAACGGAGCGTAATTGACTGAGAAATGAGAATGAAAACGTTATGTAATTCAAACTTTCAACTCTCTGCAGTGCCTTCCTCTCTGCCATAATCAAGCTAAAGTCCACTAAGAAAATTCTTCTATTTCTTCTGTGACCACCAGCATGAAATATATTTATACTTCTTCAAAATACTGTCTTTCTTTCTCAATCTTTATCATTCTTCCAAATTTATTTACACACATGCAATACTGTTTGCAGCACTGGTAACAGAAGAGAATAAAAAATAAATAACGAAAATATATAAATTAAAAAGAAATAGTGAACAGTAAACAACTCCCACATCTTGTAATGTTGCCATAGTTAAAGATATAAGCTATAACAATTGAAAACTTACAAGGAACTTATAACTTACTTGTAGATTGTATACTCTTACTTTCTCAGACTTTAGGCAGCTCCTAGATTTTGATGAGTGCTTCAACAAGGCCTTACTGGATAGGTCGGAGTACTGAGTTATGTGAATTCACATCCCAACAATGTAGTTGATGATTGCATAGCTAAAGCAAGAATGAAGAAGACTTAATATATATATATATATATATATATATATATATGAGACCGAAAAAGTCATTCAATGATTTTACTTTTAAGTAGTGTCTTTATGAAAGACAAAAAGAGTTTCTTTTCCATCCATTTTACTTTTCTACGCGGCTGCTTTGACGCTTTCGCTCAACGCGTATGGGAATTGATATTATAAAATAATCACAAAAATAAAATAAAGAAAAGAAAGGACAACCACAAATAATTAAAAGGAAAGCTCGTACATAGCTACTCATTTTTTATTTTTTTTTAATAAAATTAGAGTCATGACAAAAGTTATAGAAAAACTTATCACGTATAAAAGTAATTGTTTACTTCTTAGATGCGGTGGGTTCAATTTTTTTTTTAGCTGCGAATTCTAGTTAATTCAAATGGTAAAATTTTGTATAGTTGAATAAGAGATTTAAAGTTTAATCTCCACCTACACCAAAAACTGATTGGTGTTTTGGTCTAATAATAAATAGTATCACCAAGAGTGGACGCCATAAATTCAAATTCTCTTAAAAAAACTTTTTTTTTTTGTTAGTTTTTAATTTTCCCTTTTATGTACAACTTTTTTTATATACTAAAATGGTTAATTAATGCCTTTTACTTTTATAGCATTTATTAATGAATTATTTTATGAAAGTTTTAATATTATTTTTATAGGAAATACTAAAAGTTATATAAAAAAAAGTTAATTACTTTTTACTTTTTATATAAAAAGTTTTTAAAATATTTCTTAAACCAATACTATTAGAGCATTTGTTAATTTTTTTTCTTCAAAATAAAAGTATACCTTAATATAATTTCAATAAGATGTTAAATGAACTCCACAAATCATATTTTAGGTTTTTGAATAAAAAACAATTTTTTTTTTTTTACATTCCAGCTACAGTAAGTTGTTATTGATAACATTTCATTATAGCTAGGTACTAAATTTTTTTAAATTTAATGTGTTTGATGTAAGTGTGTTTTTATCATTTGAGATATCAAAAATATTAAAAAATAGTATTTAGCATTTTTAGTGCCTTTGATAAGAATGATCTAACACACATTCTGATTATATGTGGCAAAAGTTTTGAGAGTCAGTGGTATTGTTCGGTCTTTTTTGAGAGTCAGTGGTATTGTTCGGTCTTTTTTGACGGAAATAATCAGGTAGAATCTTCTTCATTACAGTTGAATCATTGAAATGGGTATAAAAAAAAAAAATCGAATTATTAAAGCAAAATAATGACATAATGATACAACATCATTGGAATTTCCCAAAACAGAAAAAGTAGACGCAGTCCACGATGCAAAATGCTACGCTATTAAACTTCCGTATAATAGGTTGGTGGCCACCGTTTACTTGGATTTTGCCACTGATCTAATAGGAAACTTCCGTATAATTATTAATTGGGTTGTGTTAACGCTATTAAACTTCCGTATAAGAGGTTGGTGGCCACCGTTTACTTGGATTTTGCCACTGATCTAATAGGAAACTTCCGTATAATTATTAATTGGATTGTGTTAACGGGCACCGTAAAGTGCTCGTTAACAACACATTTTAAGTAAATTTTTGTGTAATTTTTTTTAATTTTTCAGTTTTTGGTAATTTTTTAAAATATTTTTTAGTAATTTTTTGACATTTTTTTAAGTGAAACATAAAAAATGAAACATTAACTAACACCGTGCGGTGCTGGTTAACCAACACTATGCGATGCTAGTTAATATTTCCCTTATCAATTACCTTTCAAGAGAAAATCATGAACTCGTCCCACAACTTTATACATTTATTGACTAAAAAAAAAAGAATTAAAATATACTTTTATTACAATATCCACGAATTTTCTTTATTGTCTTGGACTAAGGTAGAGACTGAAAGGATTTCCATAGTTTCTGACAAGACAAATGATATGAAATTTAACTGAAAATCAGTGAGGGGCAATATATGATGACATGAGTTGCAATGAGGTTTCATTAACTGGTAATGTGAGCAATACTGCAAATTTTACTCCCTCAAAGTATCGAAAACAAGTTGATGTATCGTCCTTTTTTTTTCAATAATAATTGTATAGTTACATCTCCAATTGATGTATTAACTTTAAAACATGAAATAAAAAGGAAATTGACTTTTCTTAAAAATGTTATTAAGATGGTATCAATTATAGTTATGAACTCTCTCTCAAAAAAGAAATTATAGTTATGAACTTATTATTACATTTGTGGGGTCATGGATTTTGGGATTTAGCTGAGAGAATGTGGTTTTGGCCGAAAAGCATGGGTGGTCCGAGTCCGAGGAGTACTATCTCCTCGGATAAAGTTAAACGCAAATCTAGTATAGATCTTAATGATCAATGATGACCTTTCAGGAAGTTTTAATGATAGCAACGAGCATCATGAACGTACAAGAGTGATAAGGACTCAAAAATATCTAAGGAAAAGCTGCTACCACCGCATTAATGAGGAAGTGACCTCTAAACAGTATTATGGCAGCCTTACAACCACCCCAAAAGACTTTTAGAGTGGACTGATGGGACAAGTATCAGCATAAACCATCAATTGTCCACATGTAGTCCACGTGTAGGGTAAGGATGAAGGGAGAGATGTAATATAAATAAGGGTAGAGATCCCAGAGAAGGAGATGATGAAAAAATAAGAAGAGAAATCACTATAGCAATCTCAATAACTCCTGTAACCATTGTCATCCAATATATACTAGAACAGAGCTCCTCGGACTATGCCGAAGACAAACTTTCTCGCACAAACCGGGTTCAATTCTTGTTGGCTCATCATCCAAAACCATATTAACTGTTATCCATGCACTAAAGTCTAGCTCTTTGACCCACTCTCTACAAATTTATTGTACTGGGTTCACTGGGCCAAGATCCCTTACATTTTGGGCTTGGTCTGAAAATCGTTTCCCTATAATTGGCACCGTCTGTGGGAAGAGCTTGTGTGATAGTGAGTGCAAATGTTAAATATGATAGGATTAGGCCCCCATCAGTAAGAGTCCCTGGGGAAAGCCATTATGGTGGCCAGTTTACTATGTGAGCAAGTCGCTACATGAGGCACACAGTTGTTGTCCTAACTTAGCTTCCGCTTAGGTCTATACTACAACGTGCAGATTATACGGAGAGGATTGCTAAATGGGGCACAGTTATGGGGGCTTCTGACATCAAGTACATGCCTCGTACCTCTTTCAAGGGCCAGGTCCTCGCGAATTTGGTGGTCGAGTTCGTTGAACCTCCATTAGAGGAAGTGACAGCAACATATGAGCAATTCAAAGGGGCTTTGCGGCGGGTTAGTTCTTGAAGGTATATATTGATATCTTCTAATCTATTGAAGTGGTTAAACAGAACCTTAACTATGCCGGTTCCTCGGACCTCTTGCTTTGGAGAAATTAACACACACTGACATCTATTAAAGTGGTTAAATAGAACCTTAGCTATGCCGGATCCTCGGACCTCCTGCTAAGAAGAGCCTTAGATACGTCAGGTCTCACAGACCTCTTGCTAAAAAGAGTCTTAGCTATGCCGGGTCCTCGGACCTCCTGCTAAGAAGATTCTTAGCTACGTCAGGTCCCACAGACCTCCTGCTAAGTGTTAAAAAGAGCCTTATCTATGCCGGGTCCTCGGACCTCCTGCTAAAAAGAGTCTTAGCTATGCCGGGTCCTCGAACCTCCTGCTAAGAAAAGCCTTAACTACGTCAGGTCCCACAGACCTCCTGCTAAGTGTTAAAAAGAGTCTTAGCTATGTCAGGTCCTTGGACCTCCTATTAAGAAGAGCGTTAGCTATGCCGGGTCCTTGGACCTCCTACTAAGAAGAGTCTTAGCTATGTCGGGTCCTCGAACCTCCTGCTAAGAAGAACCTTAGCTATGCCAAGTCCTCAGACCTCCTGCTTTGGGGAAATTAACACATAATGGCATCTCTCTTCAAAGTGTTTAAACTATAACTCAATCATGCCTCGGTCCTCGGACCAGATAATGTGAGAAAGTTAACACTTCATGACATCTCTCTTCAAGGTATTTAAACTATAAACTTGATCATGCCTCGGTCCTCAAACCACATACTTTTGGGAATTATCATTCCACAACATCTATTTGTTTCTCACTAAGTGTCAAGACAGGCCCAATATTATAACCAAATCCTCAGATTGGTAGCTCTGAAAGGAGCAATTCACAGTATAAATATGGGGCGCGTGAAACGACACTCCCACAGGTGTAAATCAAAGGATCAAAGCAGAATCAACTCTTAAGAATTCAAAACCCCACTTTTATCCTCGGATGCGAGGAGAAAACTAGAGTTTTTAGGGGCTATTGTGGGGTCATGGATTTTGGGATTTAGCCGAGAGAATGTGGTTTTGGCAGAGAAGCATGGGTGGTCTGAGTCCGAGGAGTACTATCTCCTCGGATAAAGCTAAACGCAAATCTAGTATAGATCCTAATGATCAAGGATGACCTTTTAGGAAGTTCTAATGATAGCAACGAGCATCATGAACGTACAAGAGAAAAAGACTCAAAAATATCTAAAGGAAAGCTGCTACCACCGCATTAATGAGGAAGTGACATCTGAACAGTATTATGGCAGCCTTATAGCCACCCCAGAAGACTTTTAAAGTGGCTGATGGGACAAGTATTAGCATAAACCATCAACTGTCCACATGTAGTCCATGTGTAGGGTAAGGATGAAGGGATAGATGTAATATAAATAAGGGTAGAGATCCCAGAGAAGGAGAGGATGAAAAAATGAGAAGAGAAAGCACTATAGCAATCTCAACAACTCCTGTAACTATTGTCATCTAATATATACTAGAACAAAACTCTTCAGACTGTGCCGAGGACAAACTTTCTTGCACAAATCGAATTCAATTCTTGTTGGCTCATCATCCAAAACCATATCAACTTTTATCCATGTACTAAAGCCTAACTATTTGACCCACTCTCTACAAATTTATTGTACTGGGTTCACTGGGCCAAGATCCCTTACATTTTGGGCTTGGTCTGAAAATCATGTCCCTACAACATAATTTTTATAAATTCTTTTTTAGTGAAATTGATAATATTTTTAGTATTTTTCCTCACTAGTTATATTTTTTTTTCAAAGATAAATACACACAAGAATTGAGGGAAGGAGATTTTGCAGAGGTGGCTCCATAAAGTTTTTGGTCATTAAGAAACTTAAATTAAACAAAATTAATTAAAAAGAGAACTTGAATATATCGAGTTATAAAAAAAACACTCAAATATATGAAATTTTATTAGTCATTTTTCTTGTTTTCATATTTTGAAATTGTTATATGATAATTTATTATCAGTTATCATTATATATTGTAAATGTGTAGCGCAAGACTTTAAACTCGTACACGTCACTCTTTTTCCTCAATGTGAGAACTTTACCTCTGGGAGGACTGTTTGTCAACTATACATAAGGGTGTCAATGTTCAACCCAACCCGCAAACACAACACAACACAAACTTGGTATGGATTTAGGCCTTAGCGGGTTTGGATCATAAATGGCTTGACCCGAATGTAACACGATAAGAAACGAGTCATAAGGGGGTCAACCTGTAATAGACACGTTAGACATGTCAATTTATTTGTATTAACCTAAAATGACCAATTTAACATAACCTGTTTAACTTGTATAACAAACAAATCTTCATTTTATTTTAGATTTGTCAAATATCTTTTATATCCAACCTATATTTTAAACTTAAAATGAAAAGTGAGTAATTATAAAAAACTTACAAGTATAATTAGAAATTGAAACTTTACAAATTTTATGTACCCTAATATAATTGAAATTGAACTATATTATTTTGAATGTGGGTTGAAGACTTGAAATGTATGCACTACTTTTGAGATGTAAAAAAATATTTATTTCTAGATAGATGTTATATTTTATATTAAGCAGGTTAAAATGTGTTGTGTCACATTCTTGTTAACCCAACACAACATATTTAATAAGTGTGTCAAGTGGATTGAGTCAGGTTAACTCATCTCATTAAAGGGTTAGGTTAGAGTTGAAAGATTATGACACGATTATTAAATAAGTTAAGTTAGGGTTGAGTCATTTAGTCGAATATCCCTACCTTAACACAACACAAATCCGACATGCCTCGAATTGACACCCCTAACTGTACACTGTATACACTTAAAAGGTTACATTGGGTATGGCATTTATTTAGGCTTTTGACCCACCAATAGTTTGGGCTTTAATATAGTTTGAATACACGGGTTAAGTTCATTGCCAACATTTTTTTTACACAGATTGGGTTACGGCCCATGTTCTCTCTCACTCTCTTCACAAGTTGGATCTCACAACAATCAGAACACTTTGTTTACGCAAAATACGATTGGGTATAAGATAAGCCCATGATATTTAAAAGACAAAGAAGAAATTGGGCATATTCTTCGAGACAATACCCAAGCCCACCTTTTCTTTTATCAATCGGGCCATTGAACCATAAATCACTCAATGTGAGTGCACATCTAGATGGAGCCAGGAATTTGAGTTAAGGGGTGGCTTTATTGTTGGTCATGTGCAGCAATTTTAACCTTTGACTTTGCCATTACTTAGATGTTAAGATTTGTTTGTTTGTTTTTTTTTTTTTTATCAGTAAGAACAAAATTATTTTTATGAGAATTTTTTAAATGACAGGGTTGTTTATTTTAAATAAAATTGGTTAATTGAACTTAATTTTTTTTTTAAGTTTTACTATTTATAATTTTTGTTGTTGAGTTATTTTTTTTTTGGGCTTGTATATTTTGTTTTAGATTTTAGATCTATAAATTTTTTTAAAGTCACTAAAATGAGGAAAATACTAGCACTACAAACTTTTTTATAAATTATTGATGTAATAAGTGATTACTAGTAAGTAAAAAAATTATGTGAGTGGTGGGTCCATGTGTGAACCAATAAGAATTTGCTACCAAAACAGTTTGTAAAAATGTTGTAAAAAAATTTGTGAGTATAACATTACTCTTAAAAGAATTAATGATATTATTTAAGGGGAAAAATCTAATTTTATAAAACAAAATTTCTAAAATTAGTACACATATATATAATAATATATTTTTTAAAAAATTTAGGGGGGTCATTGCCCCTTAGTCCAAAGCTAGTTACGTCCCTGCGTTCCCTACAAAAATGAGAGAGAAAGACACTGCAGTGCCTCTAATGATTAAATCAGTAAAGTTCTCAATATATCTAAGAGAAAAAGAATGTAATTTTGTAAGTTCTTATTTGTGTGCCTTGTTTCTGGTGTTTGGTGGCTTATTTATAGTCTTAATATAGTTGTTGGGAACCTCATTTATGAGTGTAACTGTCGTTAGCCTCTTATTGGCTCTTTTGACTATTTTAAGTAACATCTGCCTGAACTTAAATGAGGCTTAAGTGGCTCATGACTTAACTTAAATTGATTCTATCAAAGAATCAGAGGGGTAGAGAATTTCTAATTATTAGGAAACATTGTAAGTTTTGAACCTTCATGCCGTATATCTCTACCATGTCTTTTCAACTGTGTTCACGATTGCCAACTTCCTTCAAATAAAATCACACGTAACCAGCAATTACGAAATCAAATAAGTTATGAATTTAAATAATCTCATTCAACTAAAACTTACTTTAAATTTAAAATCATGACTTAATGAGTGGTTCCAAATTTCAACAGACTAGACTTTGGGATCAATCCCCTGCTGCCACATGAGATTCCGGACCAATATTTGACAACGATGGATGAAGATTGAGGTGCATATCAGCGATTAGGCAATGGACAGTGCATATAAAGGCAAAGGGCAAGTCAAGTTATAAAAAAAACGCAGTACATTTATAGACCAAATTTTCCTAATTTAGGTAAGAAATCAGTATAGTTGGCCTTCTATCACCTTTAAAGCTGGGCAAGCTCGTCCACTAGGCCACTTAGGCAATGTCCTAAGACCCAAGTTTTAGAAGCCCCCTTTGTTAGCCGGTAAAAATCATAAATTATAGGTGAAAATACTATTTTAGTTCCTACATTTTGAAGTTATGGTTAATTTGGTTCATATATTTTAGTAGTAGTCAATTTGGTCTCTGTTATTTCTAACTTGCAGTCAATTTAGTTCCTACAGTTAACTCACTAACGAAAAATACTTGCGTAGCAAACGGCAAACGGTCCATCTTGTTAGCGCACATGTGATTAATATAATAATATAAAATCAATTAATTAAATATTATAAAAGCCACATCCACACTTTAATAATAAAAGGGAACCATGTTGGACAAAAAAATTCTGAAAAGATTAATTAATAGAAAAAAAATAAAGTGAATTTTTAAAAGAATCTTCACTTTCTTTTATTTTCTTTAGAATTCTTGCACTTTCTTATTTTCCAAACACAATATACCCAGCAACACCCAACACCCAGCAACACCACAATATGAAATCAAATCCCAATACCGAGTGTTTAGCCAAAAAAAAACCCCAATACTGACATCAGCACTAAATAAGCACTCTAGAATGAATTTGGACATATACACTACAGACTGGGTTTTTTTTACAGTTTTCACATCCATAGACACAATACCAAGCAAGGAACAGATCACCCTCGTCTTAATGTTGCACGAGACAATGCAATTTTCAAGTGTCTCTAAGAAGACAATATCGCCATCATTGGGGTGGAAGGCTACGAATTTCACAGGCCATGGGAGCTCCGCCCCTTTCATTTTGAAAATTGGATATTCTGGAAGTATGTCCCTGAAGTAAACTTTATGTTTCAGTGACCATGTGCCTGCATTAGCGTAATCCCCAAGTTCCCAAACAGAAAATTCATATCATCGCCGGCGCAAGAAGGACAATAACGAGGTGGAAGTCTGCAATAGCGAGGGCACTGGAATATAGAATTTTGGAATATCCGAATACGCCCTTGGAACACTCCCAGGGAGATGAAACAACCACTAGGAAAGATGGGCAGATCGATATAGCAGAGGTGGCATCCTTGTGGTTGGGTGTTGGGTGTTGCTGGGTATATTGTGTTTGGAAAATAAGAAAGTGCAAGAATTCTAAAGAAAATAAAAGGAAGTGAAGATTCTTTTAAAAGTTCATTTCCTTTACTTTTTTTCTTTTAATTAATCTTTTCAGAATTTTTTTGTTTGACATGGATTCCTTTTTTTTTTTTTTTTTTTTTGAGAAATGGGTAAGTCAATATTATTAAGCACAATCATTCTGAAATACATCATTCAAATCAGGTTGTAGTTCTTCTAACCACACATCAAGATCAGCAGCTAGAACTGCTCTTTTTGCCAGGGAATGGGCAAGACAGTTGCCCCCCCCTCCTAACATGATTAAAGAAACAAACTTGCATACTTTGACTATAACATTTAATATCTTGAATAATATGGCCTATGTGGGTCCTGTTACTGTGAGGATTGATCAAAGCCGAAATAACCTTCATAGAGTCTCCTTCCACCTCAGCTTGGAAAATACTTATTTCTTGTGCAAAAGTAATAGCTCTTCTCGCGGCCAGGGCTTCCACCATGTCAACTGAACTTGGAAGAGGAATTTTCTGGCTAAGTGCAGCGATGATTCTCCCCTCTGAATCTCGTATAGCTACACCCAAACCTGCCCATCCCAGATTCTTAAAAACGGAGCCGTCGAAGTTTATTTTGAATAAACCAGGAGGCGGTGGTTTCCACTTCGTCTCTGCTCTTGGGATAACAGACTTTGAACGAATAACATTTGCATCCCGGAACTCCAGCATTAGGTCCCGAGCCCTCTTGACCGTCTCGCCAACGTCCCAAACTACTTGTCTCTCCCTTAACTTATTTCTTCTAACCCAAATACACCATGCGACCATAAAAAACAGAGCAGCGGTACTTGGAGTAAATTCTAAAAGAACAAAGGAGACCAGATCGCTGAACTTGGTGAAAGTCCTTGTTCTTGGGTAATGGAAGCTCGGGTCTGAAAACCAAATGCTTTTGGCATGATCGCACAGCCACAGGCAATGAATAACATCCTCGGGGAGCTCTTCACATAAGCTACAAACATCCTCTGAGATCACGTGACGGAGTCGAAGATTGCACCGAGTTGGTAGTGACTCGATTGAGGCCCGCCAGATGAAGTGTCTGACTCTATTTGGGACCTGAAGTTTCCAAATACCATTCCAAAGCTGCTTCGAACCATCAGAGTTCGAGGTACCAGGCTGTGAATTATGGGACTCCGAAGCTAGTAACCTGTAGGCACTTCGAACAGTGTAATTACCATCTGGGGTTAGAGGCCACACAAGCAGATCCTCTGAGGTGTGAACACTGACAGGTATACTCTTTATACACTCTGCCTCTGATCGAAAGAAGTTCCTGTCTATGAGCTCTTCATTCCAGCACTTTGTCCCCGACAAGAAGAGATCCTTCACAACAGTTAGGGATGGATCATGATTAGGCGATAAGATTTTACCACCCCCTGCATCATCAAGCCACCTATGCTCCCAAATATTAATTGACGAACCATCTCCTATTCTCCACCTAGCACCCATACGTATCACATTCCGAGCCTGCAAAATACTCTTCCAAGCGAAAGAACTACGAGGGGTGATCTCAACATCAAGAATATTACCACTCGGAAAGAATTTTGGTTTAAAGACTTTGTAGAGTAGGGTGTTTTTCTCATGGAACAATCTCCATACCTGTTTCCCTAGAAGCGCATCATTAAATTGTCGGAGATCACGAAAACCCATACCCCCAAGAGATTTGGGTGAGCATAAGGTGGACCATTTAACCCAATGCATCTTCCTTGTATTATCCTGGTTTCCCCACCAAAATTTACGAATCATTACCTCGATATCTTTGATTAACCCGATTGGTAGACGAAACACACTCATCGAATAGGTAGGAATTGATTGTATCACGGCCTTAATCATAATTTCCTTTCCCGCTTGAGAGAGTAATCTTTCCTTCCACCCTTGCATTTTAGACCAAATTCTCTCCTTGATCTGATTGAAACATGCTTTTTTCCGTCTCCCGACAAAGGATGGCAATCATCTGCAAAAAATAGGTTCGATAGTGTTCGATAGTGTTCGATAGCCGGAACACCCAACAGAGCCTTAATCTCCTCTTGGATGCCCTCAGGTGTATTTTTACTAAAAAAGAGGGTGGTTTTATTTCTGTTTACTTGCTGACCTGAAGCCACCTCGTACAAAGCAAGGATTTGTTGGATTTTGATACACTCCGCTACCCTTGACCTGCAAAAAAGGAGGCAATCATCTGCAAAAAATAGGTGAGTAATCTTTGGGCCTCCACGACACAGAGCTAGCCCCCTAATCTCCCCCTCCTCTGCCGCCTTGTTTAGAAGTGCATTTAGCCCTTCTGCACAGAAAAGGAAAAGAAAAGGAGATAGGGAGTCACCTTGCCTTAAACCTCTTGTTGGTCGAATGAAGCCTTGCGGTTCACCATTGATCAAGATCGAGTAGGTCACTGTGGTCACACATTGCATGATCATTTCCACCCAAGATTCCTGGAAGCCCATGCGTAAAAGAATTTTTTCCAAGAAAAGCCACTCCACCCTATCATAGGCTTTGCTCATATCCAATTTCAAGGCCATAAAACCTTCCTTTCCTGAACATTGGGTTTTCATATAATGTAAGGACTCATAGGCAATCAATATGTTATCTGTTATAAGTCTGTTTGAAGTAAAGGCACTCTGAGCTTCTGATACTATAGAATTTAGAATGGGCTTCAGTCTATTAGCAATAACCTTACTAAGAATTTTATAAAGTACGTTACATAAACTTATTGGCCTAAACTCAGAGACATTCTCAGGATTGCAAACTTTAGGGATCAAGGTAATGAAAGTATGGTTTATAGATTTGAGGATTGTACCAGAGTTTAAACAAGAGAGAACAGCTTCCGAAACTTCTGTCCCAATGTCCTGCCAAAAGGTTTGGTAAAAGAGCGGGGGCATCCCATCCGGACCCGGAGCCTTAGATGGTGCCATTTGTCTAATGGCAGTTTCAACCTCGTCCCTACTGTAAGGTTTTTGTAATTCAGCATTCATATCGTTCGTCACCACCCTTTTAACTCCAGCCAAGACTTGGTCCAGGTCCATGACCTCTGATTGAGTGAAAAGTTTTGTATAAAAGTCCACAAAGATGTCCGATATCATCCCCTCAGCTGTCTGCCATCTACCTTCCGAGTCACGGACCCCCTTAATGAAGTTCTTCCTCTTTCTTTGTGTAGCCACCCCATGAAAATATTTTGTATTCTTGTCTCCTTTTGCCACCCATTGAATTCTAGATCGTTGCCTCCACATTTGACTTTCCTTTTCCAGCAAAAGATTTAACTCACGACGACGCTGAACTACCACATCATAGCTTCCCCCCTTAGCCGCTGATTCCTCCGCCTTCCACAGAGATTCTTTCTTTTTTGCAATCTGTTTTTTAACATTACCAAAGTGATCTTTACTCCAAGCCTTCAACATCTTCTTACATTTCTTCAGTTTTTTTACTACTCTGAACATTGGTGTGCCTTCTTGTTCAATCTGCCATGCTCTCAAAACTGTGTCGCTACACCCGCTATCGGACAGCCACATTTCTTCGAATCGGAATGGCCGTCTAAACCACCTTTGGGACTCATTATTCGGGTTTAAAACCATACTTATAGGTCTGTGATCCGAAGAATGACAATGAAGGTGACGGATGATGGCTGCGGGAAATTTCGCTACCCAATCGTAATTGGCCACTCCTCTGTCTAGACGTTCCCAGATAACATACCCATGCCTCCGCCCTTGCCAAGTGAACTCTGGACCCGAGTAACCAAGGTCCATGAAACCACAAAAATCCAATACATCCCTAAAAGCTTGCATTTGGCTATCCGGTCTAATCCGACCTCCACTCTTGTCTTCGGTTTTGAGGATTTCGTTGAAATCACCCATGCAACACCACGTCAACATTTTAAAATGTTGACGTGGCTTTTATAATATTTAATTAATTAATTTTATATTATTATGTTAATCATATATGCGTCAGCAAAGTAGACCGTTTGCCACGTAAACATTTTTCGTTAGTGAGTTAACAGTAGAAACTAAATTGATTGCAAATTGAAAATAACAGGACCAAATTAACTGTTACTAGAATGTATGAACCAAATTGACCATAACCCTAAAATATAAGGACTAAAATGGTGTTTTTGCCTAAATTATATTATCCTTTTGTCTTGTAATGTAAAATTTTTAAATAAGGCCTCTTTTATTTCATGTGATGTCTCACAAAGAAGGTGAGTAACTTTCTTTTCCTCTTTATTTTTCTCTCTAAACATCAAATCAAAATTAAAATCAAATTAATGTTACTTTCTTGCCAAATTTGTAGCATGTAGTGTGAAATGCAAGGTACAATGACTATCTCAAAAACCAATATTCTGAAATTACACAATGTTTTTGCTTAAATTACAAATTTTAATCTTTAACATTGCCTAAAATTCAATTAATTCTTTTAACATTACTTCGTACAAAATCTCAAATTTATTCAATTCAGGTTTCCTACGAAATCTCAAAGAGGAATAAGAAGAGGCGAGGAAGTTTGCTGTGGATGCTTTTGATCACTTTTTTCTTTTCTTTGGAAGAGTTTTGAAAACTTGACTAGCGTTTTGGGTAGTAGAAGACTTTTGATAACTGGACTGTCCCAAAATCTCACGTATCAGCAGGGCATTGATCCCGAACTTTAATCTGTTGGAACTTGGAAGCTGGATCCACTCATGTAGTAATAATAAAAAGCAAGCTTTAGTTGAAGGACAATCATATGTTTTCTTTTCCTTGACAGTGTCCCCAAATCCTCAAAGGCTCAAACCCAAAAGGTCTAAAAACCCCCACCTCCATTCCAGAAAGTATTAGCATTCTCCCCTATTGAAATGGATTCAGGAAAATTGTCATCTATAAAGCTTTTCAAAGCCAAAGACAATTGACATTACCAAAATGTTTGAGGGTCAGCTGTTCAACATGCACCCAAGAAGGGTCTGATCACCTTCCTTAGCATTTGCCTTTGCTTTCTCTGCATTGTGATCGAAATCATAAGCTTTGGATTTGTTATAACTCATAACCGTTCAATTTTATCCCTACACTACTTCTTTTCTTTTGTAAGTCACTCTTAATAGATTTCCAATAATAGATTTCTGATTGTCTTAAGCCGTGAGAGTTTGAACATTGTAAAATTGTTGATTCTTGTAAAATAGTTAACACAGACTTCCCTTAAATAAGGAGAGCATTGTAAGTCAATATGCAACAGTTCAGAAAGAAAGAAAGAAAGATTAGTAGAAATTTTTAGTGCAAATGAAATTAATTGATGATGTGTGAATTTGGGTGACTTGAAGGGTATTACCATGAGGATCAACATATACATGGTCTTAAGGCCACGGTTAGCGTCTTTTTTTTTTAGGCAAATTCCTTCATTTAAGTTTTCATTTAATGAAATTTACATTTTAAGTGGTAAATTGGTAACTTTTTTTTTTTGGGTTATAATTTTTAATTTTAAAGCAAAAATAAGATCATGTCTATTATAAGACACTAGTGTGTAGTCTTGACGAGGTTGTAGTTGACTGGCAGTGGTGGGTTTATGGATTTGGGTGTTGTGTGTGTGGTGGCTGATGTGGCCGGTGGGTTTGCTTGGGGGTTTGGTCATTTGGTGGGTTTGCTTGGTGAATCTGGTGGTGGCACTGTGGTGTGGTGGATGTTGGTTGCATAAGAGGAAGAGGGAGAAAGATATGAAAATGAAGAGAGAGAAGTAGTAAAAAAAAGAATATTTAAATAAAGTGGTAAAAAAAAATAGAGTTTGAGATGTTAGATGCGTTGTAAAATGATATAGTATAATAGATAAAGTTGTGAAAGAGTTATGAAAATGTTGTAAATATAACATTTATTATTTTTTATAATTTCTTGTTTAAATGTTGTTACTTGTTTAGATGATATCAATTATAGTTATGAACTTATTACTAATTTGTAAATATTTTTCAAGTGAAATTGATCATAATTTTAGTATTTTAATGTAGTGGAGGACTTTTTTGTGTTTTTAAGGGCCGTAACCCGTTTTTATTGGTTCCTTTAATGGTTCCACAATACAAAAATTTATTGTACAACATGTATAAAATCTGAGCCAATCACTCCAACTTCATCTACATAGCATGCGCTTTAACCAACCTGAATTTCTGCATGAAATGTGTCATCCAGCGAGTTAAATATACTTCACTTCAATGGTTAAATTTTATGATTAGTAAATAAAGTCAAGCTTTAGTACTTTTAATTGTTTGAATTATCAAGTTTTTTTTTTTTTTTTTTGAGAAAAATTTGAATTATCAAGTTCAAGTGATAATAACATTTTTTTAGAATACTAAGTATATTTAATACACACACGGGGAGAGGGGAGAAGGTCTTAAAGAAATTTACAGTGGTGTATATTCAAAAGAGCATATGATAATAACATTTTTGGTAATGTTTTATGTATGTATTTAGAAGCCCACCTCCCTAAGTATCTACCTTTTTTTTTTTCTTTTTTTTTTTTCCCCCCTCCCTAAGTATCTACCTTTTTTTTTTTCTTTTTTTTTTTTCCCCCCTCCCTAAGTATCTACCTTTTTTTTTTCTTTTTCTTTTTTTTTTCCCCCTTTTTGAGGTAAAAGACAATGCACTACTTACCTAAAACTTATTAAAAAAGAAATTGACAAGTTGCAGGTTTTACAGTTTGAGTCCATGATTCAACCTCTCCAAAAAAAAACTGTATACCATAATCTCTAAAACACCCACATTTATTTAGGCTTCATGACCCACCAAGGCACCAACAATTTAGGCTTTAATATAAAGTTTTACAAGACAGATTAGGTTCATGGCTAACATTTTCCTCTACGCAGATCACGGCCCATGTTCCCTATCTCTTTTCACGACTTCGATCCCACAATCAACTACACTTTCTCTATGCAAAATGACGAATGGGCAGAAAATAAGCCCATGATATTTAGAAGACAAGGAAGAAAGTGGGCTTATTCTATGACGAGACACCCAAGCCAACACTTATCAATCGGGCCATTGAGCCACTAAGCACTTTTTTTTTTTTTTGATTGAAACGGTAGAAAGCCATTAAACATTTAATGCACTTAATGAAGCAAATGGGCTCTTTCTATAAAATAACCTTCAAATCCCATTTTCCTCACAATTAATTAACACATTTAAACAGGTCTACAAGGACAACTTCTTCTTCTTCTATATCTTGAGTAAATATGACAAAATTACTGAAACTTTCTATCAAAAACTTTATGGTCCGTTTGGATTGAGGGGAGGGAGGTGGAGTAGAGTATAGTAGATTTAGCTAGGGGTGTTAATTCGGGTTAGCGTGTCGGGTTCATGTCATGTCAAGGTAGGGGTATTTGACTAAATGGCCCAACCCTAACCCGACCATTTAATAATCATATCATGATCCTTCAATCCTAACCCAACCTGTTAATAAGGCGGGTTGACCTGACCCAACCCATTGGACATGCTTAATAAACGAGTCGTGTTGGGTTGACACGAATGTAACACAACCCATTTCAACTTGCATAATATTAAATTTAACATCCATTTAGAAATAATATTTTTTACCTCCCAAAAGTAGTGCATACACTTCAAGTCTTCAACCCATGTTCAAAATAATATAGTTCAAAAAAAATATAACATTCATCTTGAAATAAGTTCTTTACACTCCAAAAGAAGTACGTACACTTCAGAGAGAGAGAGCAATAACCGGTTTGAGAGTTGACACTTTGAGTTTGAGAATTGGGCATGAGAAGAGTAGTACAGTTGAAAAAAAAAAGATATTTATAAGAAGGTTTAAAGATTTAGGATTTGTAGGGTTTAGAGATCTAGGATTTGTAAAGTTTCAATTTCCAATTTCTAATTATATCTCTTGTTAATTTTTGTAATTACTTTTCTTTTTAAATTTAAAATATATATTGGATATAAAAGGTATTTGACAAATCTAAAATAAAATGAATATTTATTTGTTATACGGGATGTGTTAAGTGGGTCATTTTGAGTTGACACAAATAAATTAGTGTGTCAAACGTGTCTATTGCGAGTTACATGGGTTGACCCACTTATGACACGTTTCTTATCGTGTCACTTTTGGGTCGACCTGTTTATGACCCAAATCCATTAAAGCCCAACCCTAACCCGAAAAAACCTATGTCGGGTTTGTGTCGTGTTCACGGGTTGGGTCAAACATTGACACCCCTAGATTTAGCACAAAATTAGCTTATTTTTATCCAACTCTACTCTACTTCCCTTCACTCCCTCCTTCCCCCTCCGTCCAAACAGGACATTAAGCATCAATGCCAAGACAGTAAAACAAGCTGATTTCTTAAGAAACTTGACACCTACAGCAAGGAGATTTGATGATTTTTCTCTTTCAAACTTCAAAATCATGAACCAAGCCTATGCATTTTCGTGAGTGTAAGTTGGGACATTGGTGTTATTTCTCACAGCATTTTGAGTGTTGAACTCTATCCACTGCCTTGATCCACTTGCCTACATCCGCCCCTACCCCCACACAGGTTTAAGTCTCTATCTACAATCAGATCCTTTCCGAACCCCCCCCCCCCCTGACCGCTATCAAAGAGAAGCCTTTTCCTATACTATAGTTGCAAGTCTATTGTTGTGTTTTGGAATTAGGGGAAGCAAAGCTTCAACAAGTAGAAGCTTCCTGGCAAGGCTTCAAACAAAGAGGTTGGGCTGTTCACTTCATTGATTTGACTTCACTTTACTTAAGATTAAGGTGGTAAAAGGTGCTAATAAGTCATACAACTTTAATAGATTCGTGGTAAAATCCCTCTATGATACGTTTTATTAGAATTTTTGGCTGATACAATTTTTTGGCCCATACCAATAAAGTGATCAAATGGTATATAGTTTCTTTTGTTGATAGATTGGAGGATTAGAAAGATGGCTATTGCTTTCCAATTGGCTGTAGTCTAGGTAGTGTCCGGAACTAAGGGAACAATATTGTAATTCACCAAATCTGGGAGCTCTCAAACGTAGCCAAGGTCGGATCGCTAGACCAATAATTAAGGATGGAATTAGAAATCTTTTTTAAAGGATTGACTTCTAGAACCAAAATTAAATTATACTATGAAACTCAAAGTCATATATATACTAGCCTCTAAGCAGGCTTAGAAACTTTTTTTTTTTGGTAAAAGTTAACAATTTGCATCTATTATAATTTAGAAATATATATTTTTATTTTTCAAACAAATAAAAATGATAAATTTTAGAAATAAGCAGTAACTATAATTTTTTTTTTGAATGTGAAGAAAAAATAAATCCTAAATTTTAGGATTTCTTTTTTAATTCAAAATGAAATTTGTTATTTAACATTTATGACATTATTTCTAAATGAAGTTACCCTTTCACTAATGAGGGTATTTTTGAACCACATAAAAGTCTAGTTGAAAAAGGAAAATCTTCTTATATATAGTATAGATATACACAATTCATGTATGAGTTTTATATTTTTCTTGAATAGTTGACTGAGAATTTTCATGTTTTTAAAGAGAGATCCTTAATTCAATTTCTTTTTTAGAGTTTTTTTTTTTTTCATATCATATGTTGTTATTGGGATTAGATCCTCTCTTTTCATGGAAAATTGAATAAGTAATATATTATTGAGTAATTTTTTTAAAAGAATCATATATATATATATATATATATATATATATATATATTACATAGTAATTAAAAGATCTGTAAGTTTTATATTGCAAAAAATAATAATAATAATAATAATAATAATATTGAGAATTTACGTGGTGTCTATAATATATTTCTAGCTTTAATTAATTGTTCACGTGTTATGATAATTTTTTTTAATTAAAACTTTCACCCTCTACAACATTTGGAATACTAACAAACATGTTGAATATATAAACTAGATTCCTAACATATATAACAATAATTTGACTAACAAATTTTATAAAAATTATTTCACTTACAAATAACAAAACTATGCACTAATCAAGAGTTATTTTAAGAAATAAAATTTGAATGTTCAAAAAGTGTGTAAAACACTTATGAACGTTTAGACTCCCAAATTACAAATTACCAACACAAGCTTATTATCAAACAATGTATGTGTGAAATATGAAAATAAGCTAAATCAGAATTGGTAAAACAATCTAAACCGAAATTAATCACAACCATAACAACAATTAAAAGGTAAAGATTAAAGGAAGAGAAATGCAAACATAAAGACAACACAACGATGTGTTATTGAAGAGGAAACTGAAGTCTTCAGCGTAAAACCTCTCCGCCTCCCCCAAAGCGGTCAATAATCCACTATAAAATGAAGTTAAAATATATGAATAACAGAAGACTCTCCAAGCCTAATCTACCTAGTGTACCTAAGCCCTCCAAGCTTCTTTCTCCAACGAGGTTACGTGAAACCTTTGTCTTCTCTAGCTTATCGGATTCCGCTATAGCCCATAGCATCAACCAATATCAATTGGTCCATTCTTAATTGCTTCCCAAGCACCAAATAACCTTCTCACAGATATGGGTATGGTGAGAAAAAGATTTGGCTAAATGTACCTCTCAAGGATGTAACAATGGAGAGGGTAAGAGTAAAGGAATTTAGAGAATCAAAGGATGAAGATTGTGGATGAGTCAATCTTGTTTTTCTCTAGGGTTTCTTTCTCAAAATTCTCTCTGGAAGTTCTACACATTTCGTGGGTATAAGGGTATTTATAGTATGGTATGTATAGAATGTGAAAAGTTGATTTCAACCAAATAAGGCATTCTGGCGACTCGAGCTCGCGACTGGAATGAGTCGCGAGTTAACTGCCGGCCAGCTAGAGGTTTTGTCCTGTAGTGCGACAATTGGCGTGACTCTTCAGCTCCCCTTGCATGCTTCACACGTGTGCCTCTTTTGGCGACTGCTAGAAGCGAGCCAGTCGCGAGCCAGTTGCGAGATCCAGTCGTGAGACTCTTCTTGGATGCACACTTTTGAGCTTTTCTTCACACACTCTCACACACTACCCTTACATGATTCCCACCTAAATACAAGGTTTCTAAATACTGAATTACAAGCAAATTTGGCACAAAATAAAGCCAACAAAATGATTGAATAAATTCAATCTTACAAAATTTTCAATAAATCTCTCAAAATAACTCATTTTTGTTTTCATGCTTTGTTTGTTTCACTGGAAAACTTTCTGTAAATTTAGTTTTTCACATTTTTCAATGTTTGGTAGCACAAAAAAAACTAGTCAATGGAAAACTATCTTTGGTCAGCGGAAAATACTAATAAAAATAAGGCTTATTTTTTATAGGTTGTTTTCCAAAAAAAAAAAAAGAAGGAAAACAATCTCTTTTTCACACATTGCATCTCTTATAAATATTATCTTCGTTTGTAGCCATGGAAAACATAATTTTTTGGCTCTCATGGTAAGCTTTCTCACTTTCTCTCTATTCCCTTTACTTTTTGTCCCCTCACACCCTCACTATTCCTAACTCTGGTTTCTTCTCTTCCCATATATATATATATATATATATATATATATATATATATACTAACTGTCTCTCTTCTCTCTTTTCTCCATGTTTCCCTTCTCCTCTGTAACACAATTCTCTAATTAGATTTTTTTTCTCCCTTCATTGATCAATCAATAGCTCCGACTTGCAAAGGAGAACAAATTTATGGCGGTAATTGTTTCATTCATCTCTACCAAAATCCTAATTCTTTTCTTTAAATTTCAAGTTTGATTTTCTTTTTTCTCTAAGAAATTTTCAGTTTGATTGATTCTAAGCAGAAGTTACTTCTTTTTCGTACATAAAATGCAAAAAAGTTATAAACATAATACCTATATTGCTCTAAATTGATTTTACATGGGACAATTTTTACCATGGACTAATAATATTGTTATATAATGAATGATAATTGTTTAGGAGAATTGCATTTGTTGGTAGAAATTTTTTTTGTTGGCAGATACTATGTAGTGATGATATATTATGCAAATAGATAATTTAGAGTAATATTGAAGACTTGTGGTTGACCATGGTAGACAATTAGTATACCAACAAAAAGAGTAGACAATTAAAAGTTATTGTTATTTATACTTATTGAAAATGTATTCCCCTATCAAATTTATATAAACATTACTGTCCATATATATGAGCAAGATGAGTAGTAGAGATTATGAAAATTTGACAACTAATTAATTTTGATTGTATCTATTGTCAAAATTCTAGTATAAAACCAAATTCATTCTTGATTTGTTATTTATAATGATTACATTAGTTGGTTTACATAATACATATGTTTTAAATTATACAAGAAATATTTTTAAAAAATTGCATATCAAACACCAAAAAATATCCTCGAGCTCATTTTCAAGGTCGTTACCAAACACTGGAAAATAAGACTGTTTTCTAGAAAATGCTCTTGAGAAAATGAACAATGTTTTAGAAAACGTTAATGCTAAAACAAATAGAGCGTCAATTAACCTCTCATGTGACTTTTCATTCTTTTATGACCTAAAGATCAACAAAATATATACTCATGGTTTTGAAACCCGAACTGGATCGTACGGTCCGACCGAGAAAACCTCTAACCGCTCATTTTTGTGGTTCTTTTAGCTTCAAGAACCATTTTATGGGAAAAAAGTAGGGACTAGTACGAACTGCGGTCGGACCTCACGGTTCTAAGAACCGTGATCAAACCGCTTCTCACGGTTTCCTACTTCCCTTTGAATCTGAACTTAAAAAAAAAAAAAAGGAAAAACAAGCTTTAAATTCTGCTCCCTTTAGAGTACATCACACAACTCCCTCTCTTCAGAAACTCTTCTCTTGGGCGAAGCAAGCTTTAAATTCTGCTACTGCCATAGGACTTCAGATCGTTATTGGCTAAAGCGGGAGGAGAAGATCGTTCTCTTGGGCGAAGCAATCTTTCATTGTCGAGAAGGTCATCTTGTTCACTAGAAGCCGAAAGTAGTTGATCTTGTTCGCTAAATTGATGTTTTGGGGGAGATTTTGCACGGATCTGTTTTGGAAGAGAGGGAGAAGAGTTTGTTAGATCAGTTTTGGAAGAGAGAGGGGCAAGAGAGAAAGAAAACAAGAAGCATGTGAGGGAAAGAAAGAAAAGACTAGCCTAAGTGGTAATGTACTAGTGGGCAGGGGTCTGATGGTTTTATGAGGATGGAAAAAACTGACGCGTGGGGAAGAGTTTGTTTGGAAAAATGGTAAATTATATGCATGAGTGGACATTTTCTTTAATGCATTTATGTGTAGTATTTAATTTTAAATGTTAAACTTTTTAATTCAATATATTAGGATAAACTTTAAAGTAATATTTTAAACTTGAAAGGACACATCTTTATATTTATTTGTACTATTTTAATAAAATATTCTATTTGTAATAATTTTATACATTTATTTATATTTAAAATAATTAATAATTTAATTATGATGTTATCACAATTCAACTCCGATTTGACCTCAAAAAGTTTGAACTTTTTCTTTTTACGGTTCAATGAATGGTTCAGGTTTTAAAACCATGTATATACTAAAACAAAAAAATGGAAAAAGAATTGAGTATCATCGAAAATTACAAAAATATATTTATACATGACAATGAACAGTAAACTTTCCCACGGCCGAAAAGGAGTTGCCACCTGCCAAGAAGTCATAAAATAAAAAGAAAAATATTAGCATAAAAGAAATAAAAAAGAGCTCATCATGGTCTTTGACTTTAAGACCAAATTACAAGGAACACATATAACTTGACAAGTGAGAAAGGTGTTGTAAAGTGGACACTCTTGATGCTTTAGTTTGACAAGGGCTTCAACAGAGTGGACTGGATTGACTGGAGTTGTGAGCTAGAGTTATGTGAATTCACAGCACAAGAATGTAGCTGCAGATTGCAGAGCTAAAAGTCAGTCAATAATTGAAGTGTGTTAATAATTTATGTGGAAGACAAAAGAAAGATTTCCAGTTTTTAGTTTCTACACACGGTTTATGCTTTGATGCTTTCGGTCCCCTCAACGCGGAAGGAAATTTTAAGAGAAAAAGAGAGAGACAGCTTCTTCATTCTTTTTTATTTTATTTATTTTATTTTATTTTTATTTTTATTTTTATTTTTATTTTTATTTTTATTTTTACAATTGACAATATATAACCACACCTTGAAACCACTTGGCTCCATCAACCCCTTAAGCCTTTAAAAGCTTGGGGAAGAGAGAGAGAGAGAGTCTTTAGTACAACATTTTTTTTTTGTAATAATAATAAATTAATAATATGTTAGGGTATTTCAATACAGATTGATGTAAAAAATGCATATATATGCTTGTTTCGTCTTGTGCAGCACATATCTACATATTTTTTGTAGTATAATTCTGACCATACTTGATGACAAAATCATAAAATACAGTTTTTTTCTTTCAAATTTTGCCTTTAACTATCAATTTGAATCCCTAAAATTTTAATATGATCCTTAAAACTCATTCTTTCGTCTAGTAACACTAGAAAATACTGGTGTATTAAAAAATAAAAATAAAAAACCATGACGTTCCTCGTCCCTAAATTATGACCACAATGCAAAAAATGCTTTTACGCGCTACTGACTACCGGGTCTGAGACGTTGGCCCTTGGGGATGGACCTTTACAAGAAACTTCCTTAAAATTACATGGACATTAACTTTTATTATAATTGTTATTATTATTTCATTTTTTATTGCTGAGTGGCAAGTTGCTTTTGGAATACCGATCTCATAGGCCATTTCTGTTTTTAAAGTATTTTTCAAAAATATTTGTTAAAATAACAGTCTTTAAAAGGTTCTGCCTTTTTGAAGCTTCAGAGATGAATGGGCCCAGAAATTTTGATTTTTTTAAAAATTTCTTTTAAAATATAATTATATTTTAAAGTAGTTTTTAAGAAAATTATCATTCAATCCACTCAAAATTTTTAAACATTTATATTCCTTTTAACCTAAGTAAATTTATAGAATACTCAAACAAATTATATCATAACCCTCCCAATATATACGTCAGGTAATGATACATGTGATAGATTATAATTTTAGAAGAAGAGGTTTTTGTGAAAAATGCAATATGTCTTTATCATTGATTCCTTTCTTATTATGCCATTTAAATTTCAATTGTTTTCATCACATATTTGTGATTTATAATTGATTTAATCATAATCTTAGTGTTACCTACTATTAGCAAATTGTTAAAAAAGTATTTCATACTTTCATATAATATTCATGTAGTGCACATAAATCATTGAGCACATGACATTTGATTTTAGAATATATATATATATATAATATTTTTTTATCTAAAAATTCTAAATAAAAAGTAATATATAAAATAACTAAAGTTGAAAATGGAAAAAAAAAATTCATACACAGCAAATTGTAATTGGTGGAATATAAAGTGATATACAAAAAATATTATAGAGGACTTGTCTTTTTTTATTTGAGGGTTGAGACAATTGCTCAAGAATATAAATTTTCAGTACTATTTTATGTGTTTCAGTTTATGTTTCTCCATGCATCAAAAATAAAAAGTTTATGTTTTTCCAATCACAATTCACTATGTATTTATTTAACTTCCTTTATAAATAATTAAAGTTTAAAATGAAAAAAAATAAACATATAGCAGATTGTAATTAGTGAAAAACAAAAAATGATACAAAAGATTTTTATTCATTGCTCAGGGATTGAGCCGGCATTGAAAATAAGCTAAATAACCAAACAAAATCTTATTGGCTTATTCGTAGAAAGTTCGAGGAAAAAAAGAAGATGATGAAGAGCAGCTCTAGTTGCTCCTACTGAAAGAATGCTAGGCCAAGTTTGGCCAATAACGCTAGCCTGAGCTGCTCTTGTGTGTAAAATCTACTTTCCATGTTGACCACAGCATGTAGCATCATCAAATCGTTCACCACTGTCCAGGTCGCATTGTACACATCTAACTCTAGCTCCATCAACGCCACCATTAAGGTCGAGGGTGAGTGATTCTTACTACATTGGATCAAAATCGTCGCATTCCTTCCCGCTATCCCCACGTTGATATTATTCACCAAGCTCTCCAATTGCTTCTGCAAGTACTCCTTATGGCACTCCGAACTCTGGTGCTTACCCTTCAGCTCGTTTATATACGTTTTCGTGCTGTCGAGGAGGCATTCCACGCTCGTTTTTGAATTGGCCGGAACCATGACTCGAAGCATATGTATCAGCTGCTTAATCTGATCTCTGCTCAGCCTTTCTTCTACTCGATTCAGAGGAACTCTTTCAGGTTCTGACAATCGGATTGAAGTACTTTGTTGGATTGATTCAGTAGAGCATTTATGCATGCTATCCGAGCTGTTTGTATGCGACTTGGTTGGCTGGAAGATTGACTGTATGTGATGAGTCTGTTGTGGTTGTAGGTTTCTTTCATTGGATTCTGAACTCTCAGACTGAGACTTGGTTGGTGGGAAGACTGACGCTATGGAATTAGAGGATTGTGGAATTGTTTCATTAGGTGCAGAACCAGAAGACTCAGAATTGTTTGGTGGAAAGATTGAAGCTATGGTAGCAGTAGCTTCTGGAACTCTACCTTCACTAATTGGTTTACTAGGCTGAGACATGGTAGGTGGGGCAATTGATTACATCAAAGAACCCAAAGGTGGATAATTTGTAAACACAAACAGTTTCTAAACATATCTTTCAACTGCGTCCATGATTTCCATCTCCCTTCAAATGAAAACACACATAATCAACAATTATGAACCCAAATAAATGATGAATTTCAATTATCTCATTCAACTAAAAGTCTAAAACTTGCTTTTAAATCATTACCTCATGAGTGGTTCTAGCCTTAATGGTTCCAACAGACTTTGACAACATCTGGGGAAGATTGGTGTTTTAAGCACTAAACTAGCAAGGATCCACGTATGGAGTTGCCGTGCATATCAATAATAGAAAAAAGGAATCGTACATATAAAAGCAAAAGGCAAGCCAAGTGATCAAAAGTCTTCCACCAATTAAAGAAAGAAAAAAAAGACCAAGACAAAAGTAGTGAAAATTTACCGAAAAATATCTCACCTTATAATATTTTTACGATATTTTTGTAATAAATTTTAGGTTATAAACTGTTTATTAGTTTTAATTTAAACTTATCAATCAAATTAATTACTTTTTTCCAATCAATAATAATTTGTTATTTTATTTTAAAAAGGTCGTAAAATATTATAAAAATAACATTTCTAAAAAATTATAGCTAGATACCTCTTTGATATTTCGTTGCAACGCCAAAAAATTAGGTTCGTTTATTGGAATTGTAACCTAGCTTTTATTTATATATTGTAAACTCCTTTTTGTAATAGATTTGTCTTAATTGAGATGAGTCATTTTTGTAGTGGTTTTTTGGTTTTACTTGTCAAACGTTCTCCATCAATTTTCCTTGCGGTCACCATATCCTGTGTTATCTATTTTTTATTTACAAATTTGGTGGCTTGCTGGTTTAATTGGTTAAATATGCTTGTAATATTTATGTGTAAGTGGTGTGGATGTCTAAGTAGAATAATCCCAAATTGCATACTAATTAAGGGGATAATAAGATGTTAATATAACATAATTGGAACTAAATTCTTTGGTTTAAGCTTTTGGGTCAAATGATGTCTTTATATGTTATATTAGTCCTTCAATTAGAATCTCCCCAAGATATGCCAACAAGTGATGACCTATAAAAGTAAAATGAGATAAGAATTAAGTGGATAAACATAGGGTAGCGATAAAAAGAAAGATAGAAAATAGAAAGGAGAAAAAAAGAAAGATAAAAACAAATGGTGGCAGAATAGCTTAGTAAAAAAAAGATATATGTGATGCAAGGGAGGCTATTAATTTTATTATATAATCTTTAAAAATTAATATATCATTAATTAAAAATAATAATTTTAACATTTGTTTATTATGTTATTAACATTTACCAATCACATTTATTATTACATCAATTTTAAAATGTTATGGGATAAAATTTATGGTATCTTTAGCATTTTGTCCAAAAAAAAAAAATCACGTTTAGTTTAGTAAATTCTCATTTATTAACATTATTGTAACTTTGAAACATTATGGTAATATCATTCCCTTGTCCAAATCAAAACAGCCCCGATACAAAATTGCCTGAAACCATGGCTTGGAGCATATGTCGTATCAGCTGCTCAATCTGATATCTGCTCAGCCTTTCTTCACTTTCTTCAACTAGTCACTTGGTTGGCTGGTAGATTGACTATATGGGGTGAGACAGTTGTGGTTTTGGGGGGTCTATTATTGGATTATGAACTCTCAGACTGAGACTTGGTATGGGTGGGAAGACTGACGCTATGGATTGAAGTACGCTATGGTGGGAAGGATGAGATATGGAGTTTCCGTGCGTATAAATAATTAGGAAACTTCCTTGCCTCTTCTTATTCCTTTTAAGATTTCCTTGCACTTTCCTTCTTCTTCTCTGGACAGTGCTCCCCACGTCCTCAAACCCAAAACGCCAAAACCCTCACCTTCATTCCAAAAGTATTAGCATTCTCTCCATTTGAGATGGGTCCCAAAAATTATCTATAAATTCCACTCACGGTTGACACCAACAAAAAGTTTGAGTCAATAAAAGACGTTCTACTTGCACCCAAAGATGGAATAATAGCTAAACATGGACTCCTTAATATTTTTTTACAGTATACGAATTTGAATACATCTACTGTTTAATTAAATTTTCTTCTTATAATCTACATGTTTACAAAATTGCAAGATAACTTTATATTAATAATTATGTTCTCAATCAAGTGTTTAAATTCAATTAATTTTTTGTATTTAAAATTGTAAGTAAAATATAAGTTTCTAGATTAATTAAAAAGTAAATAACATTCAGTTGACATGAATCGTAGTATTCTTATTATTAGTACAAAGGACATATAATTCAACTGTGAGAATTTTAAAATATTAATTTAATTAAAAAAGTTGTTTGGTTACACCAAATGTAACTTAAACATAACCAATAAAAAGTATGAGAAGTTTTTTTTTTCTTCATAACAATAATTAGTATTTTTAGTTCAAAAAATATTTGACATATAATAAGATGATAAATATGACTTTTATTTGATTGGAAAATTTATAGGAAATATGTTTGACTTTTGATTGACCCAATAATATTGTGCAACATAAATAAGCTTTTGAAGACTTAAAAAAATCGACATTATTCTCATTTATATTTTCAATTGAATTTAAATTATTTTTCTTAATTAAACCATTCCATTCAAATGTTGTTACATCATATTAATTTTAAATAGTAGAATATATAATTCTGTATATGAATATAAACATAATAAATTTCTAATGTTGTAATATATAATTCTAAATACAAACACAATATAATAAATGTCAACTAATAACTATTATCATTATCAAATTTTATATGTAGACAAAAAAAGGAGAAAAATCATATTATAATAAACCTCATTTATATATACTTCAGCACACTTTTAGTATAAATAGAAATTAGTTTAAGAATCTTCATATTTAATTTTTTTTTTGACATTTTACTGAAAAAAAGAAAGGAAAAAAGAATGATATCGTATATTCTTTCTCTTCTTGGCGTTCTTGGATATCTTATTTAGCTTTGTGCTGCTCAAGCGTGTTCATGTTTAGGAATAAGTTTTTACACTCGATGGTTAGAAATCATGCTTGACCTTATGATCAATTACGCCATTTACTGACCCAAAACTAGTCCCGCAATGTCCATAATTATAGAGTATTTCTTAATTCTCAAAAAGAAAATTTGGAAATTTCAATGAGGAAACTTAGTTAAGTTTCTGCTCCCGCACATGTGTAGAGCATTTTTTTCATTAGTTTTTTAGCTAAGTTCCCGCTCCCGCACATGTGCAGAGCATTTTTTTTATTAGTTTCCTCTAATATCTCAATAATTTTTCTGCTAAATTTGATAATTTTAGTGTTTTGTTTTATAGATAAAAAATAAAAAATAAAAACAATAAGAGTGATGTACTGATTTAATCATGCTATATCTATTTACAAGTTAGAAAATTACAAGATATATATATGTATATATATATATATATATATATATATATATATATATATATATATAGAGAGAGAGAGAGAGAGAGAGAGAGAGAGAGAGAGAGAGAGGCATGTTTCACGCCTATAAAGAATGCAAATATAATTTTGATTAGATAAAAATGCAAATATTCTTAAGTTATTTTTTTAGATTCTAGATTGTGTGATTTTTTTTTTTCCTTCCGTTGGACTTTTTTTCAACGGCTGCAAAACCAACTAAATTTGAGCAAAAATATCATATTTCAAATAAATTGTTTCTCACATAAATTTTAGAAAAATAACATCAAAATTTCACTATACTTAAATAATTAATATAACAAAACAAATGTATTTATCTTATTAATAATATTTTTAATTACATAGAATAAATAAAAATAATAATTTCATATATATATATATATATATATATATATATATATATTATGTCACTTAAAAAGCAATTAAGAAAACTAAATGGTCAAGATTCATTTTAGTGAATTCACAAATAATTAACTTTTGATAGCTTTGGTGGCAAATTATTGTCATAGCAATTAAACATGAGGAAAAATGTTATTTCTAAATCAATTATTATTTTTACAAATAAAAATAGTTTGTTATATAAAATTTATCACTTCCAATGCCACTCTTCAAATCAGTTGAAAGTTATGGAGAAAACTAAAAAGTTTTCCTACTTATCCAAATGACCTTCCAAATCCATTGTAAGAGGTCTCCATCAATTGTACTGTTAATGTTAGCATCCAAGCACTAAATTAATTTAATGGGAGGATTTTTAGGAACTACTATAATGAGATATATAATTGGACTAGGCAAACAAAAGAGATATTAATTAATGAGGCAAACACAGTATTACAGTAGGCCTCAATTCACAAAATGACTCACGTTCCTGAAAAATTACAGAGTGAGTTAATAAATGAGTTTTTGTTTTTTATATTGTGTTTATTTATTGTTCTCTATTTTTAGAGCGTTTCTATTGTCCATTTTAACCCAAAAAAAAAAAAAATCATCTTTACGTGGATCTGATTTTTATAATATACTACCATTAAATCCCATTAATTTTTTTATGTGAATTAGTAGGTATTTTTTTTATAATAAATCAATAAGTAATTACTGCAAATGGGAACTTTTTAGCTAACTCCACATTTAGACTTTCAAAATGAGCTAGTCTTCCGAAAATACCTACTTATTAGAAATGGAAGACTTAATATAACAAATGCAAATTATCACGACTATTATAATAAGACGCTTGTCACACACAAAAAAGGACAAATAAGCACTTGCGAACCTGACCTTGACACCTGTTTGTCACCCTTATGGACGAATAGGTAAAGATGGGCGTACTAAGCCTACATTACAACGCTCGCACCACCTAAGACTCCTAAATTCACATAACTACCAGTAAAGAGATAACTCTTGTCTCCTACAAATTAGCTAATGGATAACCCTAGGTCCTTACAATTTTGGCTAAGGTGGTCACCCACAAACCCCTATATAAACACCAAGACACCCAAATTTTGAGGTACACAAAAATACTATTTGGAAACTCCTTTAAAGTTCATAGAGATCATTATGAGTTTCTGACTTAGCATTCGGAGGGTTTTAGAGACTTAACATTTGGAGGGTCTTAGGTCGGCACCACACTAGTGTACTCTGAAGGTACTTCCATTTTTGCAAGTTCCTTACTCTTCGCTTTTCATTGAAGAATGCGAGTTTGGGCGATGGACTTACTAACGATTTTGAACATTATCAACTACAAACTACAAAAGAATCAGAAGAATGGCAGAGGTAAAACATAAAACCTAACATGTTTAGTGCCATTTTTTATTTTAATATGTTAAATAATTGGAGAAATGTAAGAAAATGGTCGGGAAACCCATTTACTCTTGAATTAAATGAATATATAAATAATAAAATTTACAAATGTCAAAAACGTATAATGGTAATTTATTTAGGAGTATTCAACTATACTCATTATAATGTGTCAAATATTAATAAAGTGTGCAAATCGTTGTTTTCCATAAAACGTTGTAGGTCTATGACTCTACATGACTCCAAATCTTCTATATCATACCCTTTTTGCTCTACTCTATACTTTACTAATAAAAATATGACACATGTCCATCAATTTAATTAAAATGAGCACTGCAGTTGGTTCGGTGTGGGCTGGACCATGGTGCTTGAAGCACCCTATAGCAACCATCAACACTACTTCCCCTTGTCGTGGTTATTGCTTCATCGAAATATTGATTAATGGTCAGTGGTGGCTCCAAGAATTTTTTTTAGGAGGTCATTAAGAAATTTAAATTAAAAAATTTTAATAAAAAGAGAACTTAAATATATCAAGTTATCGACAAAAATTAAACATGAATTTTTTCAATTTCATTCTACAAGTTTTCAAATTTTGAATTGTTACACGATATATCATTATGAGTATTTATTTCCAATGTGGGTAGCTTTGACAATTTTATTTTGTTAAGTTTGTTTAAACTTTTATTTTATGCAGTTATTATTATGTAGTTGTCATTGTTTTTATAAAATTATTTAAAACTAAATGACTAAACTCAACTTATTAGCTCTATATTAATTATTAATGCACACAACCACACTCATTCATAAATAAAATAATTCATTACTTGTATACTTAACCAATCAAATGCTTGAAAAGTCACTAACTTTGCAATTTTTTTCTTGAATTTTTCTAACTTTATGACAAAAAGTTATTATAATATGATAATTATACACACTTATGTAACAAACCCTTTCTATTTCCTAATTATTAAATTATATAAAGTTACATTATATTTATACTGTACACACAAACATCCACACACGTCATTATTCATACATATAACATTACAACAAAAAGGTAATGCATACAATTAATATTAGACATGCTCATACACATATAATATAAATTTATAATAAAGAGTGACACTTACAATTCATAAACACTTACTATTACACTCTTAAAGTCGAAAATATTTTTAGTAAGGCTATATAAGATTTCAGTTAGGATGTGCAAAAATATTAAGAAAAAATTAATGTACTAAATAACAAAAAATTATTAAATATATATAATATTTATTATTATTTTTGAAGTCAGGGGGTTCAAATGAACCCCCAGAACAAAGTGTAGAGCGGCCCCTGTTAATGGTCACAGCTTAACTTGAATAATTAAGTTAAGCAGTGAGCATCCCACAGATTAGATCATTAGACCCAGCTCAAGTTAGTACAAGTTGTTCAGCAAATATAAGGCATAAAGTGTGAGCCCTGTGTTATCATTTTTCTTTTTACTGTCTTCATATTTATCACCTTCACAGATGGACTCAAGCCAAGCTTCAACTTGTCATCTTCAACGTACTACCACGCAAATCAATTTTTACTTCCTTTGCACTTTAAATTAACGAATAACTCTAGATCAAGAGTGTGGCAGGACCATGGGCCCAAGTCAGTCACTAATTATAATGTCAAGGGCATATCTAAAACTTATGAAATCAAGCACATGATGGCATACAACTAATTAAGAACTAACTACTTTGACATTGCTGAAAGTCGTGGTAATCCCACGCAATTATTAAAGCCATAGTGACCCATGCACCAACAACTTATATTACTATTAAAATCTTATTCTACTAATTGAAGTGCATGGAATTGCTAAAAGAGAAATTTTAGAGCTCATAGGCTCATCTATATAAGTGATTCTCATGTTAGGATTAGTGCCCTTAAATCCTATTGTATGATGTTATGTATGATATTATGTATGACATTATGTAAGAAATGATGTATGACTTAATATTGTGATTGATAAAGTTATTTTATTATTATCTAAAATAATGGTAACATGAATATGTGACATTATCATATAGTCAATGAGATGCATTGTATGTGATTTATGTGAAAAAACACAGAAGATGTAAATCACAAGTTCTTTGTAAACTCAGAATTTATAGTTCGTAGTCGGTGATGAAATTGGGCATTTCATTTGTGAAGACTATATCGTGTCAACTAAGATGATTTGTCTTGATCATGGAAGTGGAAACTTCTAGTTGATATGTTGATATGTTTTAAGAGTTAAAACATATTGAACAGGACCGCTGTGAGATTTATTATTCTCCTAACGACTGTCAAATGAATAATAAATCTCACGACTTCTATTTGCATGAACTCTTAATCCTGAGAGAATAATGAACATGATCATGAAGTGTAGGTTACTTTGATATATCAGGAGTGAAATCTAAAGTTACGGTCAAAACCTCAGTATGTCGGGCAGCCACATTTAGTATTGATGGAACATATATTCTCAAGATGGAATTTATAGTCTCTTGATGGAGATATAAAATATTCCCTTGAGATAAGTTTAATGGGTTCAGTTATTCAGAGAGTTAGGCTGTAAGTGCACAATTGCACCTGGCCCCAAGAACAGTTACGGGCTCAGGCCCAATGAGCCTTAAACAATATGAATTTGTAGAGTGTGGGCTTGAAACCCAGGTTAGAAGTGTTTGAGGATTAAATGACAAGCCAAAGATTGCAAACACTTGAAAACAACAAGGAATATTGTAAATCAACCTGCTCGGACGTAAGCCGAGAGCTGTTCTTATATTATCTCTTTCTCTTTTTTCTTTTTCTTTTAGATTACAAAAAAGGGAGGCCTCTATTCCTGTTTTAGGTTTCTTCTTAAATACTCCTCTTTTTGATACTTTGTACACGTGTTGCCCCAACTCCCCCTTAGCCTAGATATTTCTTTTCTCAGTGCCTTTGAATAGTAACTAGAAGTTTCCCTTCCACTGTTCAGGTGTCACTTCCTCATTAATGCGGCCAGGGTGGTAGGTGCAGGGTCTTTAATGTGGAGGTGACAGCCTTTATCTTTGGTATTTCTATAACATCGGTGCTTCTAGGACATTCAAGGGTTCACCCCCTTTAACCATTGGTCTTGACCGTGTCATTCCCTAACCATTACCATGAAGTCCCGGGTTCTCCGGTGTCCGTTCGAAGGGAAATTCATCCTCGGCTGAATCCTCGGATCTTCGGCGTATGGGCCGACCCGTAGTACTAACAAGTTCTAAACCCAAGAGCAGGTCGGCCTTCCTTAGCATGGCCCAAAGGCCCACATCCCCATCAGGGTCTTTTTACTCCCCACATAGGCCTAACCACTTTAGTAAGAAATTGCTAAAGTATATATTTATGAAATTGGATTTCATAAATATATAATGAATAACTTTAAAGGATTAAACCGGGTATTCAAGGATAAGATGTAGTAATTTACAAAGTGGCAGTCTACATTTATGATTTTGTGTTACTACGAATATTTTATGAAGGGGTTGGATGTACAATAAAGTCTTGGGATATAATTTATTAATAAGGCATAGAGTGCAATTATATTTATATAGTGGTATTAAATATAATTAATGGTAACTTTGAATTTGTCAAGAGTTGACGGAAAAGCTCAAGGCCCATTGGAGCTAGTGTCTTATTGGTTCCCTTTTGGTTCCACTCCAAACCACACACTAAAACCCAATTGGAAAGGCCCAATAAGCCAGCCCAATTAGATAATCAGTTAGTTATAAAGGGAGAAACATACAGAATTTTTTTTTTTTTTTTTAAGTTAGTGAAAAAGAGAAATAAGAAACGGTGTGTGAGAGAGTGTGAGACACACTTTCATTCTCCCTTAAAAACTGATTGAGAGACCACACATCTTGGGTGTAAAGTGGAATTGGAGTGAAGATTAAGAGTGTTTTCAAGTGCTTCTAATCTTTGTTTTGAATTTCTCTACACCAAGGTACGCTATCTTGTTTTTAAATTTCTAAAATTTACATAGTGCACATTATCAATCATGAATGAAATAGATCCTTATTTGTTGCTTCTACTGTGTGTTTTGCATGAGATGTAAAACCAGTTTTTTTCCTTCATCTCATTGCCAAAGGTCCTTAAGGGGGGAAAAGTTTGATTAACCCTATTATTATTATTATTTTTTGCCTACTATTTTCCTTCTATTAAGTAACTAATCAAGCCTATCTAATTAACTTTGATATGATTGCGTTGAACAATAACAGACTTTACTAATTGAGCTAACTGAAACTACTAAATATAAGATTGTTTTATCTTATTTCATTATGTGTTTTAAACACTTTTTTAACAAACAACATTGAAGAAAAATAAACAAAAGTGTTAATGTTAAATTAAAAGGCTTTAAGAAAATCTCATAACTTTAACTAAAATATTTTATGGGTTGATGCCCCTTGTGTGGTAGATCCATATCATAAAACATGATAAAGAGGCTTCATTCTTCATGGACCCAATCATTGAATTCAAAGCTTCAAGAGTGATGCCCCTGGGAATTCGGATTTGATTCAATACCTTGAGCAAGGATTATCAATGAGTATAAGATGTCGCAAGCAATCTCCACATAGAAATAGTCTGTTGGGTCTTTTGCAGCTGGTGTATAACTCTACTTCATCTTCAGTATATTAAGGAGGCTTGGCCTTTTGGTTCAAGGCTTTTAAAATGTGGTCCAAGTTGTGGTTATAGCAAAACCACCTCACTCAGCTCTCTCCCATTTCTACTCTAATAAAAAAAAACCATCACTTTACCTAACAATCTCTTAAAATCTTCACAATCATAGCAACCTCTCCATATAATAATTAATTAGCAACTTCCCTAAGCAGATACAGTACCCATAGACCTACCGAAGTAATTTAAATCCATCAAAAACATTTTAGGCCCACAGCTCACTTGAAACTCTCTTTAGGCCCAGCCCGTGTCATTAGGTCCACTCATGATTTGGGCCACATCCATTCAAAGCAAACCCACTCACAAGAAAGGCCATGCTTCTCTATTGAACCAGGGTTGAGAAGACTTGTACGACATTATTGCCGGTGGCTACCCCAGAACTTCAAATGGTTTTAGTGTTTGAGATTCAGAAGTAGTGTGAACAATCAAACACTTACTGATCATATATAATTGATAATTTTACTTGCACATAGACAATACAAAATAAAATATTATACAATCTTTTTTTTTTTTTTTTTTTGATACCAAACAGGGAGAAGTTCACAAAAGAGCTGGGTTATATTAGCATTGGTTTATAGGCACCTGAGTTGCCTTTTTAGCTACATCACATAAGGGGTTAAATAGCAAATGGGAAATATTATACAATCTTTGGTAATGAGTTGTACGCATTTACTAAAATGCCCCCAAAAAAAAAAAAACTCTTTTTGTTTGAAATTTTTCGATTAATTATATGTTTCTTAGTTTTTTTTTTTCCCCCGCTTAATTAATAGAAACAAACACAAATAAGAGGGGAAAAAAAAAGTGAGATTCTATCAGGAAGGCGAGTCAATAACAAATGTTGCAGTGTTGTTAATATAGAGGTAAGTAAACTATACACTCAACTCAATACCATCAAATTTCAAACCCAATTAATTACAATGAAGTGTTCAAATCATGGACTAGGGTAGGTCCCCCTGGAGGACTAATGAATTGGTCCACCCTAGTCTCCCCCAACAATAACACTATCACTTATATATATGTGACATTATCGGATGATTTTTTTTTTAATTTTTTTATTGCGTCGATTATAAAGTTGACTTACACCTATATAGGTGTTAGCATTTCATTGATTACGAGAATTATTTTAGCAGTCTTTTTAGTGGACTTAATAATTCAGAAGAGACAATTTCCTTCTCACTTGCCACGAAGTTATAAATTAATAATAACTTTTTGAGTTCCAACCACTGTTTCCATTTTCAGTTTTCATCTAAATATTTTTATTTTCTTAATTTTTTGGTGAATTCATTATTATTATTTTTTAATAATTGCCAAGCATACTGCCAAGAGCACTTATTGCATGCATTGCTTGCCTAAATGATTTTTCAATAATTACTCCAGAAAAGGGCCTTCATTTATCCAAAGTGGATCTTCGCAGTGAGACTATTAACAGACAATGGGAAATTTAATGAGTAGTTTGGGAATTAGCATTGCTCTCGAAGCAATGCTTCCAGACTACACAATAATTGCTCTAGAAAAGGGCCTTAATTCATCCAAAGTAAATCTTTCCAAAATTTCATGTCAGCCTTTCAATTTGTAACCAATATATATCAAGAGATGGAAGCTGGTGAAATTCCATGGGGGGCAATAATATAACAATCCGCCTTGGGAGGTGTTATTCTCATATGTAAACTGATAGTGAATTGTTTGAGGAAAAGATTTTTTAGGTTTTTTAGGTTTTTTAGGTTTTTTTTTTTTTTTTTTTTTTTTTCTAGAATTTGAGGATGTTGAGAATGAAAGTGGAAAATGCCTAGGATATCTTCTAGTTTTGTTGATCTTGAATTTAACTATATATGAGATGTTTTATTGATCAACTGTTAGCATAATTTGATTAGCATAATTCTTTTAAAAAAATAGGACTATGTTTTTTTTTTTTTTATTGATATATAGTTTTAAAAAAAAATTAGCAATATTCAACCTTTTTTTTTATTGATCAACGCTTAAAAAAAATGGGAACTTTAAATCAAATTATTTTCCTTTTTGGGCAAATTATGCTTTAAATCTTGAATTCAACTATATACTGTTGTAGATTAAAAAAAGTACATTTTTTTTAATGGAAAATACTAAAGTTACAAATTTTTTTACAAACTATTGATATTGTTAGTGGTTGTTGGGAAGAAAAAAATTACGTCAATAATGTACTTAAATGAGAAATAGTTAGAATTTACTACATCAACTGTTTATTTATAGGACTACTAGTTCTTAAAAAGGTTAGATAATTAGAAAGTATTAGAGAGGTCCAGGTGAAAAGAGAGATATGGAAGTAGAAAATAGGGTTAAAGCTTTAGGGTGGAGAATTATTATTATTATTATTATTATTGTAAGGTCACAATTTACTCCCAAACCCAAGATTAAGATTGGGATAGGTCCAAAAAGCCCAATATAATGAATTTGTAGAGAGTGGACTTGACACCTAAGTTCTAATGACTTTAAATAACAACGATGATAGGCTAGATTACAACACCATACACATGGAGTAGTTTATATAACAAAAATCGTTCTCAGACTCAAGCCGAGAATATTGGATCTTATATTTCACTCTTCTCAAATACAGATTATAACTATTGATCTTTAGGTCTACAGTACAATCTTCTCTCTATTTTCCCGATCCCCCCCCCCTTTTTTTTACAGGCACTCCTTCCTTCTTATAGTTCTTCTTTATCTTCATTCTTGCTATCCATGTGTAGATTCCAACTGCCTCGCTTGATACTTGTCCCATCAACCCCTTCTTGAAGTCCTTAGGTAATAGCTGTAAGGTTGAAAATTACTATTCAGGTATCACTTCCTCATTAATGCGGCTAGAGACTTAGGTACAGAGCATTCAATGCGGTGATAGTAGCTTTCTCTAAGATATTTCCTATCCATTTTTCCTCTCTGTGCCTTTGGAAAATATATCTTCACCCACCAGACCTTCAAAAATATCATCCTAGTCAACATAGCGTACCATCTGATCTTCATTTCTTTTGGCTGAGGTGATACCCTTCCTCGGATTATTTCCACTAACCTATTTCACAATAGTCAGCTTGTGGCCTTTAAGTTTGACACCTGTATTACCATCAATTCTTCCTCGGATAGGTAATTATTCCCGGGTCAGGCCCAAGGCCCAAAAACATGCCTTGGACCTTTTGTCCTCACAATAGCCCCTCAGAACTTCATTTTTCTCTTCCATCCGAGGAGAAGATTGAGGTTTTGACCCAATGCCACAACTTTCCCACGCTTATTAAACTGCTACACGTGAGAATGTCATTTCCCTCCTTTAAAACTACCTCTGATGCTTCAAAACCCACAACGCCCCCATTAATTGCTCCAGGCAGCGCATTGTCTTCCACGTCCAACAGTGGGATGTACATCTAATGGTTTAAATTTCTCCTTGAAATTTGAGCGGGATAACTCCCGCCCAATACCACCTCTCATATCAAACGCCTGGGAGGTTGCAACTTTTCCATTACTTTAGAAATCGACTAGCCCTTAAGAATTCCTCATTTTCCTAACTTCCAAGAAGTTCCTGAAGAATCGTCTATTCATTTCCTTATAAGTTTTCACGCTTCTAAACTTTTTTTCTTCTCGGCTATTGTCCTCGGCCATTAATTTTACCCCTTTTCTTTTCTAAATCTTCATTTTTATTTCATCTAAATAGGTAGATTCAAATGTTTAGTAGACGCCCCCACCGGTATGGATGGTTTCCGAGCCAAATACCACATTTCCTAGGGAGTGGGTTTGAGGTACTGTGCCCCAGATGCTACATACAACGATAGAAAAGAAGGGGAAGTTGTGATTCCCATAATCACATTTTTAGAAGGAGGAATGATGCTTCCCATGGGGGACGTAACCCGAGACTACTTGTATAACCATAGATTATGCCCGAACCAATGTGCACCTAACATGTTTAGAATCTTAGGTTGTGTTGATGCTCTCAACAAGCAAATGAGCTTGAGACTCACATAACACGATGTTGTCCATATGTACGAATGTCGTTCACTTAAGGATGCGGGGTATTACCTTAAGTCTAGGTCTAATATCGTTGGGGTCATATCATGTCTCTCCAAATCTAACAAAGGCATGAAGGACGACTACCTAATCGCCTCCAAGGAGTGGTACAACAGTCCTCATTGTCCAGTTGAGGAGGGAACACTAGGTGTGATTCCATAGGATTAGGTCCCTTGGCAGGGGGTTGAATTTTTCTAATTATCTCATTCATATTCATATTGTCTTTTAATTTCCTTTTAGGTGGCGGTTGTTATTGGTCTAACTGGTTGTGGCTTTTCGGATGTTTTTGCAGATAGGTGACACGTAGCACCTCATTTGAGTTTGTCCAATATCGAGAATCTCAACAGAGTTTTAAGATCCAAAGTGTTCGTGAGCAAAGACGGACAATTGAGGGCAGTCCATCTCATTCTGGGATACGAACTCTTATCGTCTAACTTCCAAGAAATTGGTAATGCAATCATCACGGGTGACCGTAGGCGCCGAAGGATAGACGTCTTTAAAGTAGGATTCCTTACTTCATAAGATCTGCTTGACGACCCTTCTGTCATTCTCATTGGACGTCCAATAGCAGCAACTCCTCTTCCTACACGTCCTGCAGCAACAACACCCCAAGAAGGATCTACCTCCTCACGTTTATCTCTCGAGGAGGAATAGACCAATACTAAGTAGAGGAAGAAGAAGAAAAACCAATTAAACTAATCGAACTCTCGGATTCTGAAAGCGAGCCCAATAGATCAACAGCCCACTTCCCTTCACTAATCATCATCGAGGAAGATAGTGAATCCAAGGACAAGTCAATGGCCTTGAACCCGGGGAAGAGCTTAAAGGCTTTGTTGGCTGCACGGTAGATGGGGTTGTCATCTAAAGAAGCCCCAAAAACACAACTTCCGCCCACCCTTCCTTAGCTTCCCCCTTCCAAAACCATGACTGGAACCTTGCTTCCTATGGATAACTTGAAAAAGAAAAGGAAGAGCAAGAGCTGGAGGAGGGAGAGATGGTCCCTCAAAAGGGGACCAAACAATAGAAATTGGCCATAGGCAAAGATATAAAAATTGCTCCTACAGACGATAGCGAGGAGACAACTGCTACTGAAGGGCGCCAGCACCGCATCTGGGCTCCTCGGTTGGAGGTAGAGGGGGCGGCTATTCCACTGAATGCCTCTATCAGAGAATTGCAGAGAGGGCATTCAGCCTACATCACTGAAGCACTGGAGCAGCCTCTCCTCCTGCCAAAGGACATGGACGCTCTAAAGCGTATAAGGCAGCCAGACCTCTTCCTGTCACTGAAGAGGGACCTTGCCATGGTAAATCCCCTTATCATGGAAATTAGACAAATGTTATAGTATATTATATTTTTTTGTCATCTTTCTTTCTGTAACAGTTTACTATTCTTCTGTAGGCTATCTAAGAAGTCTTCATTGCTAAGGAATGGATCAAGGACGTAAAGAAAGAAACAGGTGCTGAGATCCAGACCCACAATGAAACCATCAAAAAATTGGGGGCCGTGAAGGAAGAAAGACAGGAGCTATTTAATAAGTTGACTGTTGAGAAGAGAGCGAGGATGAATGCTGAGTCTGGCATAGAGAGTGCCTAGAGGCAGGGAGAAGATCAGCGAAAACAACTCCATCTCAAAGAGATAGATCTAGCCACTCTGCAAAAATTGGTTGCGGATCTCAAGGCCAAGTTGGAGAAAGCTAAAGTCTCTACTCGGGCGGCCGAGGAAGCTGCAGAGGCCGCAAAGCAAGCATCCTATAAACAAGGAGTAGCAAAGACTGAGATTCGGCTAGCTGAGGAACTAGCCGAGGTATGCAGGGATTACTGCAAAGAAACTTGGGAGAAAGCCCTTGACCTTGCAGGGGTCTTTGCCTCCTCGGAGTGGAGGCAACCTGGGAAAATATACTACCATCCCAATATTCGCGAGATCCCCGGTGCCCCTGCCATAAACCTAGAATCCTTTAAGCAACCCCTGGTCATGAAGGGTCTTCTTCCTTCCCCTAAAGCCCCCAAAGAACCCAAAGCTGCTACTAGGGCCAAGGACAATATCACTTGCAAGGAAGCTACTAAAGCTAAGGATGATACTAAGGCTGAAGGCGCGGCCAAAGCAAAGGATGATTCCAAGGCCAAGATGCTGCTAAGGTGAAAGAGGTAGAGGCTCAATCTAAAGAGATCGGGCCCTCGGTCAAAGATACTACCGCCTCTTAACCAAACAAGAAGGATGACCCTTCTCCTCCATGCAAAGAAGATCCTGCCCCTGCCTCCAAGGTTTAGCTCCTAGGGCTTTGTTTCTTTTGTAGCTACTTTTCTTTTCTTTCGCGACTTTTGATTTATATGCTTTCATTGATGATGGCGTTCTGACACTATGTAGGTAAACTTTTGTAAGCAAATTGCCGAGAGTGAAATCAATGAAGATCATGCGTTCCTTGTTTATGATAATTTATATCACCTTGTTTAAATCATAGAATTTCTTCTTTTCTTAGTACTTAGCTAGGGAGGCAGCAAGACATTTTCCACTTCGTAGTCTACTTGAGGGATAATACCCTCTTATTTATCCAATGGAATCAAAGGTTCCTAAATCAACAAAATTAATAAAACAACCTCACAACTTTTAAAATCTATCCTTTACAATGGAGTGATCATTCACATCATTCCTTATAAACTTGATATTTTCTATGAGGCATCCAGATACCAGCTAAATCACAAATATGTATGTACGATACGCTTACAAAATGCTTTAAGTGATGCTCATGGACTTTCAATCATCCAGATCACTATTATAAGGGTCCCCAACATATATGGTCGGAAGGACTAACCATAATCAATATTAATTTCAACACTTGCAAAAGCAATGTGATGTGCTGATTTACCCTGGTAGGCGGTTCGAGAGACTAAACACAATAAATGGTTTGTTCGACATTTGGAGATGAAAATATATATATATATATATATATATATATATATATATATATATCAATTTTTCCAAGGCATGTGATCTGAGGAGTTAGGCACGGCCAATGATCTGTTTGATTCTTTGATATAAAGGAAGATATCAATTTTTCCAAGGCATGTGGTCCGAAGAGCCAAGGATGGCCAAGGATCTTTCTAATAGTGGTTTTTTACAAAATGAATTATTATCTCATGAAATTATCTATATCTATGTCTATATATCTATCTCTATCTATATCTATATCTATCTATACTATCATACAAAGGAATTTCAAGTCATTTAAGCTATGGACTCTAGGAGGCTGACCCTATTTAAAAAAAGGCATTTAAGCCATGGACTCTGAGACGTGGAGCCTAAATAAAACTTCAAAATTTTAGATAAATAAAAAAAAGCACAGTTTTTTTTTTCACCATGTTTCTCCATATCCCATAAAATTAGGTAACACATCTCCTTACACTTTCTATTTTTTTTTTTTTTGTATATAGATTTTTTTTTATGGAATATTTTTGATAGAGCTAAACATATACAAAAAAGAAAGAAAAAAAAGGTTAAAGAAAAACAAAAAGGGGGTGGGGGGGAGATACGTTTTATTTCTTTTTAATTAAAGTGGTTTTTTTTAATACAAGAACCTGGGTTTTATTTTGGTTTTGATTTCAATTTTTTTATTTTTATTTTTAAAGAAGAGTCTTTGAAAACTAGTATGATTAATTAAAATTTAATAAACCCAAATTATTAAAAAAAAAAAAAAAACTCCTTAAAGTCAAAGTGTGGCAATGTTAGTGTTGGGTGTGGGGGCTACAAGCCCAATTTTAGTTGCTATTTAAGTTGTATTTAGGATTTGAGTTTGCGGGGAATGATGATTCTTCGAGAGTTACATTGTACAATAGTAGTATTTAAGTACGGAATCCTAATCCTCCTGTACGAGGCTGGAATCCGCAAACGCTATCCAATCTACAAAACCACGTGCACTACCTATTTAATACCTAAATTAAATTAAATTAAATTGAATCACCTTCTTATTTGCACACCATATTTACACAACATCATGATGGCCCTTGGAGCATTAGAGGGCGTTTGGATAGTGCAAATGCGTGTACACGTCCAAGTTTTTTTTTTATTTTTTTTTTACGCGTGTTTGTCACTGTTCATTGGCCATGAACAGTAACTTTTGGCATGAACAGTATTTTTTACCCATTTAAAAATTATTTTGCCACAGTGTTTTCAGTTTTCAGCAATAAGTTCTATCCAAATTGTATTATACCATCTACAAACACTAAAAGCAAGCTTTACTCCAAGTTTCAATTGTAAAAAAAATATACCATTGTGCTACAGTAGCCTCTTGCAAGTAAGAGGCTACTGTAGCAAGATTGTATTCTTAAATAATATTATTTTATTGTATTTTCAATTTTTTATTAATAAAAAGAAGAGAGATGGTTTTGTGTTGTATATTTTATTGTATAGATATATATTATTTTAATGTGCTGTATAGGAAAATAAAAGTTAGGATGTTGGGTGTTTTGTTAAATGGTATAATATAATAGATAAAGTAACTTTTAAGATGGTAAAATGAATTTTTTTGAAGAAACCGGATGCGAATACTCTAACAAAAGGAACAAATTCTAATTTAATTTTGAATTAAGGTTTGCCTTTTGATTTGATGGTCAGTAGTTCGAATTATCTCTATGTCTATGTAATTTTGATGCTTTGATTCACTGATTTTTTTTTTTAAATGAAAATTTGTTTTGAGTATTAATGTTTCTTTGAGGAAAAAAAAAAGATAATAGGAATCCCTAAACCCTAAACCCTATAATTATGATCTAAGCTTTTAAGTTCGAGGTGTGTCAAGAAAATTTGATTGCTTTTTCAGGTTTAAATTTGAACGTAGTGGTTTAGAGTATATGTTTTAGACTTTTAATTTGAGAATGTGAAATTTAAGCCTAGAATCAAACCCAAACCCAATTTACAAGTTGAGCCGAGCCTAAAGCAGATCAAATTTTGAGATTTTAGGAACAAGTTAAGTTAGAGGGCTGATTTAAAAAAAAAAAAATTATATATATATATATATTAATTAAGGAAAGATTTTATGGAAACTCAAAATAAGATAAAAAGTAAAGAATTGGGGCCCATTTGGTTGGAGATTTTTAGTATGGTTGTTTAAAATGATATAAAAACTGTGGTTTAAAAGTTGTGGAAACCCGAGTCCAGCAGATTTCAAAACATGAAACCCCAATACGCAGCATTTCACCAAATTGGACAAGACAATACTATCTAGCTTCTTACATAGCTGATAGCACAATGGGAAGATTTCCCAATTACAACACCACCAAGAATATTCTCATAAATCCAACACATATTTTCCACTCTAGTCTTGCCATCTTCACAGTTGGCCACAATTTAAGTACGGGTACAGAACCTTTTAAGATCCTCAATAAAAAAGCAGCACAGCCTTTGTTAGACATAACCCAGATCATATCATAAAAAAATTGCATTATCAAATGCAAAAGATAGATATTGGATAGAGACATTGAGGGGGACAAATAAGAATCTTAGTATTGATATAACTAGATTGTGAAGTTAGGCAAAGACTAGATGTCTAGAAAGAATTACATTTGTAACTGAATGAGAAAGACTTAACATATTTTACAAATTTACAAAGATTGTGAGTGGGGGAAAAGCCATAAATGGGCCCACTTGGATTAAAAAATATGTGTAACTTAAGTCTAAAAGATTTCCATGGTCAGTTTAGAGGGAGTGTTATAAAAAATTAGTGGTTATATTCATATTTTAAAGGACTTTAAAATTTAGAACTAAAAAAAAAAAAGAGTTTTGGTTTTTTGGGAGTTTTAGAAAAGTTCCTCTTAAATAAATTAATAGAAACTAAAGATTTACTCTATAGAATTTATTCTAATTTCCTTAATTTTTTTAATAAAAAAAGCATATATAGTTTGTTATTGGATTTGATTTAAAAGAAAGTAAAGAGAAGATAATGAAATGAGAAGAAACAAGCATATGTAAATTATAATATGACGCGATTGAATTCCACTAAGCATACCAAGCAAAAAAAAAAAAAAAAACCATCTGCAACGACACCATTTCACCAAAACTCAAAACACTTTCCCAAATCACAATATCCAGATCTGTTGATGCTCATCGTTGACGGCTCCAACTCGACCAAATCAGGCCTAAGGCGACGGTGCTGGTGAGTTTCTTTTCTCTTTCTCTCCAACTAGTCTCTCTCTCTTGCTTTTTCTTAATTGCCAATACTGGAATTTTTGTTTTCATTCCTTTAGTGAAAGGGGTTTCTCTTTGTAAGTCCAAATTCCTTTTATGTTGTCCACATTTCATTTTTCTTTTCTTTTTTTTTTGTTCTTTTTTTTTAAGTAAAAATATCAGTCTTATTTGCTAGATGTTTAACAAAATGCCTCAGAGAGTTGTGTTTGTTACATGTTTTGCTATTTTGAGTTTATGTTAAATGTCTGGTTCAACATGGTCCAACTTCATATGTTTGTACCCTTTGACAAATTTGTTAGAATGCTAGTGTTTTGGTATGTAAAAATCATTATAATGGAGAACAATGCAGAGGATGCAGTGAGCAATGCATGTCAAATAGGGAAAAAAAATTGGGTTTTGGACCATATGGGACCTGAGGGAGAGCAATGCAGAGAATATAAAATTCACTCCCATGTGACATAACTACAAATCAATGATCCATTGGTTAATTTGGCTTCTCCTCATGTCCCAATGGTGATGTCCAGGACTGAACTTAGGGTTCGTTTTGGGAACAATTTATTTAGTTGAAACTGAAAACCTTTTGTTGTAAGTATAAAAAAAAAATTAGAAACTAGTTGAATAGTAGTAAAAAGAAGCTAAAAACTAAAATAAGTTAAAACTTTCATCAGCTCCCAAACAGAGTCTTAATGTAAAAATGTAACATTAGTACGAATCATTTGAAAATTATAATTTATAAGTTTAAAGTTTCCCAAGATTTCAGCATAAAACAGGTATTTGGAAATTTATCTAATTTCCGGCCAACTCTATTCTACCCTCTTATATTTTCCCTCCTTCTCCTCTATCGAAACTGGTAAAAAAAAGCACGAATAGATATGAGCTTTCAAATTGATTATTTTAGTTTCCAAATAAAAGCTCATATTCGATAACTAGTTAAACCTACTAGCTACTCTTCACCTGTATACAATTTGAAAATTTTGCTGGAGGAATTTCAAAAAGTTTGGGAAATTGTACTTCCCTCGAGATAATTCATTTGGATGATAACAACTTTACAGGTATGATGATAATCACTTCAATTTAAATATTACTTCCCTTTTGGCTCCAAGAATATTTGAAATTTTAAACACTTAGGTCCATCGAGTGCAATTATTTAGTGTATCATTTTTTTTTTGCTAGAAATTATTTAGTGTTTATCATATGGTGTTTTATATGCATCTCTATTCACATAAAACCAAGTCCCATCTATCTATAGGTCATGTAATTTTATGTGATTTGTAGTATACTAGGTATATGGAACAATTTCTCATCCAACCAAAGTGGCGAATATGGTGTTTACATGGTGCTGTGCGTTTATAAAGACCACAACAATTAGAGAAGTAATTAGTGTATCTGTAGTACGTATTATACGTACTACAAGTCTTAGTGTCCTACAAAAAATTTGTTACAAACTAATATGTTTGTTTATGTTTATTCCTATAGACAAGCATACTAATTGAGATTTAGAATCAATTTTGCATAATAAATGGAATAAAGTGCCTAACAGGCCTAAACTGATTTGCATCATTCTACATTATAAGTTCGTACATAGATATCCCTTTTTGCTCCAAGAATGTTTGAAATTTTAAAAACTTAGGACCATCGAGTGCAAATATTTAGTGTATACTATTTTTTTTGCTAGAATTTACTTAGTGTTTATGATATGGTGTATTATATGCTCTCTATTCACATAAAACTAAGTCCCATCTATCTATAGGTCATGTAATTTTATGTGACTTGTAGTATACTAGGTATATGGAACAGCTTCTCATCCAACCGAAGTGGTGAATATGATGTTTACATGGTGCAGTGCATTTATAAAGACCACAACAATTAGAGAAGTAATTAGTGTATCCAGAGTACATATTATACATATTACAAGTCTTAGTGTCTTACAAAAAATTTGTTACAAACTAATATGTTTGTTTTTGGTGATTCCTGTAGACAAGCATACTAATGGAGATTCTGGAGAATCAATTTTTTGCATAATAAATGGAATAAAGTGCCTTTTTTTTTGTTGGGAAAAAATGGAAAAAAGTGCCTAACAGGCCTAAATTGATTTGCATCATTCTATATTATAAGTTCGTACACAGATTACTAAGACAGAGAAAGTAGAATAAACTAAAAGCACGACCCTTAAAGAAAAGATATAAGGGGCAAGTTTTCCACCTTGGTTAAAAAAATGTATTTTCTTTCATTATCTACATAGAGTGATTATTTTTTACCGTGAAAGATATGTCCTCTCGCTCTAAGCCCCGTGGGCTATCTAGGGAAGAGGAAGAAGAACTCGCCAGAAGCAAGAAGAAGGTCAAGGATGGTCATCACGCTGGCTTTAACGATGGATCCAGCGAGAGTGGCCACTCTCAGGACCAACAGACTGCATGGGATTCCCCAAGGAAATCATTCAGAGACAAGTTGGTGGGAGTAATACCAGGTGCTTACGCCAAGCTTTCAACTTTACTGACTTTATGGAAGCAGAGGATGAAGCGGATTCAGATGACGAGGTGGAGGACCTTCGTGAAGGCCTTGCTGCTGTGACACTGACCAGAGAAACCAAACGCCGTATTAGGAGTCCCTGGTCTAAAGCGTTGATTATTAATCTTTATGGGAAATCCATGGGTCTTCAATACCTTCATAGCAAGCTAAACTTTCTTTGGAAGCCTTCTAGGAGAATAGGTTGTGTGGATTTGGGGAATGGTTTCTACTTGGTCCGTTTTTCTCTTAAAGAAGATATGGATGCAGTTCTAGAGAAAGGGCCATGGTTCATCGGTGGGCATTTTCTGTCCATTAGGCCATGGGAGCCATTCTTTAAACCTTCCACTGCGAATGTGTCTTTGATAGCAGTTTGGGTCAGACTCCATGAACTTCCCATGGAGCTGTATGAAGTAGAGGTCCTCAAACAAATTGGTGCATCCATAGGAAAGGTACTCTAGATTGACTCTCACATTGCCATGGAAGCTAGAGGAAGATATGCTAGATTATGTATTCAAGTTGATATCAATAAACCACTTATCAACACTATTCTCATCTGTAAGTTTGAGCAATCCATTACGTATGAAGGAATACATGAGCTATGTTTTTCCTGTGGTAGAATAGGCCATAAAAGAGTCTCTTGTCCGTACACCGTTAAGAACCCCAGACCGCCATTGGCAGACCCTCAGGCAGGTGAAGAGGAAGCTGCTAGTAGGAAGCAGACTACAAGCCCACACAGGTCGCATGACATAGCCAGTACCACGCCTGGCAATGGTACGAAAAAGGACAATGAAGCAGATTTGGAGGATGATAGGTATGGTCCTTGGATGATTGTGACACGGAGAAGGCCAGGATAGAGGAGGTACAAGAATCCCGTTAGTTCTGAGGTCCCCACAGGACAGGTGTTGGGCATGGAGTCCAAAAATAATAGAAACCGTCTTACCAATAACTTAACCAAGTTGGGCCGAAGTGAGGAGTTAGGCACTGATCCAAAAGGAAATTCTTATATAATGGGCCAATGGAACTGGGGCTTGCGCTTAACATCAACTTTGATGAGAAAACCCAAGTGGACCCCTTTATTCGGTCAAGCCCATCAGTCAAGGGCAAAAAGGAAATTGCCAGGAACAGGGCTTCCAAGATTATCATAATACAGGCGTAGGGAGAGCTGGAAAACAACACCCACAATCCTCTTCAACTGGATTCCTATTGAGTAATAATAGTGCTAGAGTTGGCTTTGATGGGTCTTTCCAATTTATTGCCTCAACCAGTGCTACTATGGGACACCAAGTTCATAGAAATACTCATGGTGTACCAAATAGAGAGGTGCGAGGTAATCGATGTAGAGACTACAGTCGTCATGGGTTGCTTTGGAAGGAAAAGAAGGATGATTGTGTCAATCGAGATGGGGGTTTTTTGGAAGAAGGTACTTCAACTCTTATTGATCTTGATTTTGAGCGAGATTAGCATATTCTACATGGCGAGGGGGATGATCGCTAGAGAAATGGAGCAAACCCAGTCTCTATGGTTGGGGAGAGTGCAAGAAAAGGAAGTAATGGGGAAGAACGAATGGATGTGGAGGAAGAAAGTGGCCCCACCACCTCCGCATAATGAGTCTTCTTACCCTCTTTTTACCTTTTATCATAGGTATTGTTATTTGGAATAGTAGGGGTGTTCTAAAACCCAGTTTTCAAACTCATGTCAGGGAGCTTACTTAAAGCCACAATTCTGCTTTGCTTATGATTATGGAAACCCGACTAAGGTGTGACAGAGCTAAAGAGATAACTGATCGTCTTCCGTTTGAGGGAGCCATCCACCTTGAGACGATTGGCCACTCTGGAGGTATCTGGTTACTGTGGAACTCAAATATGGTTGAGGTGGTGCATCTTGCTAGCACGGAGCAAGAAATTCATGTGGAAGTAAAGGTACTTTCCTCTAGTTTATCTTGGATTTTCTCTGCTATATATGCTAGCTTTAGGAGTGCAGAGAGATGTATCCTTTGGGAAAATTTAACTAAGGTTGCAGAGTTGCACAATAAACCTTAGGTGATAGCCGAGGACTTTAATGAGCCTCTCTCAGAGGGTGATAAGTTTGGGGGCAGGCCAGTGAGTTTTTCTCGATCCCTCCTATTTAAAGAGTGCCTGGACAAATGTAACATGATGGATATGGGGTTCAATGGGCCAAGATTTACCTGGTCTAACAGAAGAGATGTCAATAATCTGATTCAAGAAAGAATGGATAGGTTCTTTATGAACCCAAGCTGGTGTTTGTTGTATCCAAATGCCAAAGGTCTCACCTAACTAGATGTCATTCAGACCATTGTCCCGTGCTCTTGGAAACCAGCCCCAGGAGAGCTGTTCACCTGAGCAGACCCTTTAGGTTCCAAAGTTTCTGGCTCTTTGACCCTTCTTTCCCAAGTGTGGTAAGTCAGGCATGGAGACAGCCAAGAAAACTCCGCGAGGCTATGGAAAAATTCTCTAAAGAAGCTAGCTCATGGAACAAAAACCACTTTGGAAATATTTTTGGCAAGAAGAGAAGAATTATGGCTCGATTAAAGGGTATCTAGTTGGCAATGGCTTCTAATCCCCCCTCCTCCCTTATTGATCTAAAAAATCACTTATTGAGAGAGTTGGATGTTGTGCTTAATCAAGAAGCTGAATTATGGGCGCTTAAATCTAGGATTAACTGGATGGTGTTGGGTGATAGAAATGCCTCCTTCTACCATGTTTTTGCACTTGCCAGAAGAAAGAGAAATCTAATTTCGGCAGTTAAAAATGAGGTAGAAGATTTACTGATAGAGGAAAGAGAGGTCATGAATCATTTTAGGAAGGGGTTCATGAGTCTGTATTACACTTCTCAAGAGGTGGCTGTCTGAGGAATTGATTATCATTCACAATGGCAACCAAAGCTCACAGACAAAGAGAGGGATAGCATTAATCATATGGTGACTGATGAGGAAATTTTCGCAGCTCTTTGGTCCATGAAGGCATATAAAGCCCCTAGACTAGACGGCCTTCATGCAAGCTTCGTTAAGAGGTTTTGGCTCATTGTAGGGGATTCAGTTAAGGAAGAGATAAAACAAAGTTTTGAAAGTAGGAAAATCTTAGAGTATCTCAACAAAACTAACATCGTGCTTATTCCGAAGGTGCAGGGGCCAGAGTCCATTAATAACTATCGCCCCATAAGCCTTTGAATTCAGTCTACAAGATCATTACTAAAGTCATTGCCAACAGAATTAGACCTTTCTTGGATAGGCTTATCTCTCCATGCCAATGTGCTTTCGTCTTAGGTAGAAGGGGAGTGGACAACGCGATTATTGTTAAGGAGATTATTCACACTATTAGCAAAATGAAAGGGCGAGTGGGTTGCATGGCTATGAAGATTGATTTGGAAAAGGCCTACGATAGGCTCGAATGGAGATTTATAAGGGGAATGTTGAGAAGATACAATCTGCCAGATAATCTTATTGAGCTAATTATGAGTTGTATTTCAGCAGTCTCAACTTCTCTTCTATTTAATAGGGGTAATTTAGACTCTTTCTACTCTTCTAGAGGTATAAGACAAGGTGATCCTATTTCCCCTTATATCTTTATCCTCTGTATGGACTTCCTTGGGTAGCTTATCCAAGAGAAATGTGAGACTAAAAAATGGTGTCTAGTGAAAGCTTCAAGAAGCGGTCCTTCCTTCTCTCACCTTTTCTTCGCCGACGACCTTGTTCTTTTTGCCAAGGCAAACTCCGACAACTGTTTAGCCATCAGGGAGGTCCTAGATATGTTCTGCAACCTTTCAAGATAATTCTTGAGTGTAACTAAATCTAGAGTGTTCTTCTCCCCAAATGTTAGCCAAGAAAACAGAGAGGTCTTGAGCGACATTCTCAAATTCCAACAGACATCTTGTTTAGGGAGGTACCTGGGGTTTCCCATTAAACACCAAGGAAGGGCGAATCAGGATTTGAATTTTATCTTGGATAGGGTGAAGAGGAAGCTTGCGGGTTGGAAGGCAAATTTGCTATCCTTAGCGGGTAGAGTAGTCCTTATTCAAGCATCATCCTCATCCATACCTGCTTATGTCATGCAAAGCAATGTACTGCCTAAGAAGGTTCTGGAAGGAATTGACAGAGTTAACAGAAACTTTTTTGTGGGGATCTACGGAGAATAGCAAAAAGATGCACTGGGTAGGATGGAAGAAGGTAACCAGACCAAAAGAGGATGGTGGATTGGGGCTCCAAACAACAAAAGGGAACATAGCACTTCTTGCTAAATTAAATTGGAGATTCCACACGGAAAGCAATGCTCCCTGGGCAAAAGTCTTGAAACTAAAATATTACAACCACCAACGTCTAAATGCGAGGAATGAGAACAATCTGCCTAGCTCCAGAACTTGGAAAAGTCTAAAAAATGGAGAAGTCATCTTTAAGAAGGGGGCTAAATGGAGCCCGGGTTATGAAAGCAACCTTGATTTCTGGAATGATAGTTGGTCCAATTTTAGTCCTTTGAGGAATGTCATTCAAGGCCCCCTAACCTGTAGTTCCTCCAAGTTGAAAGTTAAGGATGTGAGAGCCTTAGGAAGCTGGAATTGGCCAATCATCCAAATGGACCTTCCTATTGAAATCATAAGGGAGCTTCAAGCCACTCCGATTCCCATTACTGCCAGGATAGAGGATAGGCTAGCCTAGAAATTCTCTAGCCAAGGAGAATTTGATCTCAAAAGTGCCTATCTTCTTACCTTAGAGCCCACGGTGGAGGTGCCCTTCAAGGGGAAGTGGGTTTGGAATTTGAAAATATTGCCTAGAATCCAAGCCTTTGTGTGGAGATGTATGTATCAAAGTATTGGGGTCAAACAGTGCCTTTTGGCAAGAGGAATTTCAATTGATCCCAAGTACCCCTGCTGCCATGGTGAACCTGAGACTATTTTACATGCTCTCCGAGACTGCCCAATAAACAAGAGTGCCTGGATCCAGCTGGGGAAGCATAGTACAGACTCTTCCTTCTTTTCTGCTAACTTACAAGATTGGCTTATAGCAAATGCCAAATCTTAAGCTATGCACTACCAAGGCCCAGGTCAGTGTCCGTGGTACCAAGTTTACCTTTTTGCAATCTGGTTGATTTGGAAAAGTAGAAATCAATGCTTGTTCAATAATAAAAACCCAAATCCTAATATTGCCAAAGAGATTTTAGAACATGCCTTTGAATTCACTTACTGTGCTTGTACCACTCTGGCAAAAAATAGAAGGATTATGATGAGCATCTGTTGGGAGAAACCGTGTAGTGGATGGTTTAAACTAAATACGGATGGTTCGTCTGTAGGAAATCCAAGATTAGGTGGTGGAGGGGCTTGATTAGAGATGAAAATGGTGATTGGGTTGTTGGGTTTTCTAGGAAAATTGGGATTGCTAGCAGCTTTATGGCTGAGCTGTGGGCTATTCGTGATGGACTCCTTCTATGTCTTCAAAGCCATGCCCAAGTAGTCATAGTCGAGATGGATTCCAAAGTTATTATTGATACGTTCTCTATCCATGCTGAAGCTAGCACTACTATTTTTGCCATCATGGCAGATTGCAAGCAGTTGGTTACTCAAATCCCTCAAGTCAAGTTCAACCATGTCTATAGAGAAGCAAACAAGTGTGCAGAATTTTTTGCTAAATTAGGTGCCTCACTTGATGTTGATTTTAATTTTTTTTCAAGTCCGCCTGTGGACCTTTTAGCCTTGTGGGAGGCAGATACCTGTGGTCTGTCCTGTACCAGACTTTGCCCTGCCCCTTCTTTTGCTGTGTAGTTTCTATGTTTTAATTCCTTTTCTAGCCAAAAAAAAAAAAAAAAAAACATAGAGTGATTTGAATGAACTCTATTAATTTTCTTATTTGATTATTGTTATAAATATTATTATTTTCATATGTGTGTCTACGCGAGATTCTCCAAATATGATTTTTTTAACTTGTCAAATGCTCTTAAAATTATTTATTTTTTAATTCCATAGTTGGAATAGAGGAAATTTGAACCATATATGTCTCCATTAGAAATATTAGGTTGTAACCTGTGCTAATGCACGAGAATAGTTGTCGGTAAAAATCCCACAACCAATATTTGATATTGCACTACTAAAAAAATGAGAAATTGGAATGGAAAATAGCCTTAGATTTAGTAAGATTGGTGTATTCTCGAGCCTCTCTTCATGAAATCTTTATTGAATAAGATTGATGTCTTTTTGCTATGGAATTCTAACTCTCTATCTCCTTGTCTCTGCTCTGGATTTATGATTTCAACTCCACGTAGCTTAGGAATTTTTTTTTCATCCACCAAACAATCAAACCCACTAATCAAATCCAACCAAACTATATATAAAAAATTAAAATTAAAAATGAACCAAACATTTTTAGAGGATAAAACTTGTAACGCTGCATCAAGCCATGGCTGAGTTGTCGTCTTGGTGGGTGAAGGCCGATGTAACAGTAGGTGGTGGCAATCAAATTTTCTCTTCATAGATTTGAGTTTTTTGTTTTTAATTTGCTTTTCCATAATTTGTGAGACATGTAAAGGAGTTTCACTTTTTCAAATGCTTTTTAATTGGACTCGTCAATTTTTGCATTGTTATAAATACAATGAATATCTGGATGGATATTTATGGTATAGAGTCACATTTGACCCCAAAATTAAGAAAAGTTTTGAGACACATGACACAAGATTAGACTTAAATCGTAGAATTTAATTAAATTTTGTCTAAGCTTTGGCTTTAAATATATATATATGTATATATATATATATATATAGAGAGAGAGAGAGAGAGAGAGAGAGAGAGAGAGAGAGAGAGAGAGAGAAATCTTGTGCTTAGGTCCTTTAAGGGGGAAAAGTGTGATTAACCCTATTGTTTTCTTTCCCTACTATTTTTTTTTTCCTCTTAAAGTAACTAATCTAGCATATCTAATTAACTTTGATATGATTGTGTTCAACGATAAGAAACTTTACTAGTTGAGCTAACTAAAACTCACTAAACAAGATTGTTTTATCTTATTTTATTTTATGTGTTTTAGGCACACTCTTTTCACAAATGACATTGAAGAAAAATAAACCAAAAATGTTAATGTTAAATTAAATTAAAAGGCTTCAAGGAAATCTCATAACTTTAATTAAAATCTCATAACTCTGCTCTCTCCCATTTCAACTCTAATAAATAGTACACACCATCACTTTACCTAACAATCTCTTAAAATCTTCACAATCATAGCAAACTCCCAATATAATAATTAACTAGCAACTTCTCTAAACTAATATAATATCCAGACCTACCAAAGTAAATCAAATCCATCAAAACATACTAAGCCTACAGCTTACTATAAACTCTCTTTAGGCCCAACCCGTGTCTTTGGTCCACTCTTGATTTGGGCCACCTCCAACTAAAGCGAACCTACTCATATCGAAGGCCATGCCCCTCTATTGAACTAGGGTTGAGAAGACTTGTACGGCATTATTGCCAGTGGCTTTGCCAGAACTTCAAATGGTTTAAGTACTTGAGAAGTGTTTGGTAGAGTGGATTTTAGAGAGAATGAAAAAAAAAAGAAAAGAAGAGAAAATAAGGAGGGAAAACTTTTTAGTTTTTAGAGGGTATTTGGTTGAGAGGGAAAGAGAGTAAAATGATGGTGGGCCCACTTAGGCCAACTAAAAAGTTTTCTCTCCAAAATGGAGAAAAACTTGATGTGGAAAAATCTTATAGGTAAAGGACAAAAATGCCCTTGTGCAAATTGCTCATGGGTTTCTTCAGTACTTTTTTTTTTATTTTTAATTCCATTAATCATAATAAGTTGTTAAGTGTTTCTTTTGTTTAGTGTCTCCTTCTAATTTTCTTTTACACATGATTTTTTTTTATTTTCTAGACATGATTTTTATTTTTTAATAAATTTGGGTGATTGTTGTTGTTGTTGTTATTGTTTTTGTTTTTTTTTTTGTTTTTGTTTTTGTTTTTGTTTTTGTTTTTGTTTTTGTTTTTGTTTTTGTTTTTTTCAATTGGGCATCATGTTTTAACAAGGGTATATGTATACGTTTATATAAATTCATTTTTTCTATTTTTTTACTTTTTCACTCCCAACCAAACAAAAATGATGGAAATTAAGATCTTTTGTATCCTCCTACTTTTCCACTCCTCCAACCAAATGGACCCTTACTGGTCATACATAATTGACAATTTTACTTGCACATAGACAATTCAAAAATAAAACATTATACAATCTTTGGTAATGAATTGTACGCAATCATTAAAATGCCCAGAAAAAAGAATGAGAACTCTTTTTTATTTGAAATATTTTTCGATAATTTATAAGTTTCTTAGAAGAAGCAATTTCCTCTTCCCTGCCAAGAAGTTATAAATTAATAATAACTTTTTGAGTTCTAACCATTGTCTCCTATTCTAGTTAAAATCTGAATATTTCTATTTTTCTAATTTTTTGATGATTTTTTTTTGATAATTTCCAAGCATACTGCCAGTAGCACTTATTGCATGCATCACTTGCCATAGGGGTGTCCAAACAAAACCAAGACCTGACCCACCTGCCCAACCCGTCCGATCCGGCCCGAGAACCGACTGACCCGATGTCGGTGACGGTCAGCGGCAGGTCTCTGCCCCCTGAACACAAAAACGACAGGTCGGTTAGCGGGTTGAGGCTGAGAAATCGATTTTCAACCAACCCGATTGTCTACTGACCAAAAAGTCGCCGTTCACCATCGATAATAATGGTTTGTCTATGTTTTCTGTCCAATCTGTCGAGATCCGGCCTAAACTTGAAGAGATCAGGCGAGATCTCGTCGAGATTTGGCCTAATCCCTTCGAGATATGCCAAGATCTCATTGAGATCCAGCGACTTTTGGCAAAATCCGGCAGAATTTCTCACAATCCAAAACTGATCAATTCTCGATGAAAATCCGACCACCCGAACTGACTCCTTTCACCGATCGGTGGCGGGTCTAGGCATGGAAAACCCGAAGTGATTAGGTCGGTTCCGAGTTGGGCACAAACCCAACTTGGACCGACTCGTGGACAGCCCTAACTTGCCAAAATTATTTTACAATAACTACTCTAGAAAAGGGCCATCATTCATTCAAAGTAGATCTTCACACACTAAGACCATTGACAAACGGGAAAATTTATTGAGTAGTCTGAGAGCTAACATTGATCCCAAACTACACAATAATTACTTGGAAAAAAAAAGGCCTTAATTCATCCAAAGTGGATCTTCCCAAAATTTCATGTTAGTCTTTTCAATTTGTAACCAATATCCATCAAGAGATGGAAGTTGGTCAAATTCCATGGGGGCAATAATATAACAATCTGCCTTGGGAGGTGTTATTCTCATATGTAAATTGATAGTGAATTGTTGAGGAAAATACTTTTTAGGTTTTCTTTTTTTCTTTAGAATTTGAGGATGCTGAGAATGAAAGTGGAAAATGCCTAGGAAATCTTCTGAATTTATTAATAATGAATTTAACTATATATAAGTGCTTTAAATCAAATTATGCTAATAGTTGATCAGAAGAATGCCCAAAAAGATTAGTTGGACCTCAAAACTTAAAAGATATTGTTTTGCCAAAGTTGACAAAGAGATGTTTTTGCTCACTAGTTTAGACCTCGAAGTTGACAAATTTTTTTTGAAATACACCTACAAGAACTGTCCATAGTTTTCAAACTTGGAAGGTTCAATTGCAATTTGCATGGTTCATGACTTTTGTGCATAGGCCAATTTTTGAGGTTAAAAGAACTGTCTTGATGGACAGTTTCCAATTAATCTGATCGGACTCTACAGTTTGAACTAGGTTTCACAACCATGAGTAATAATCTAGGACTAGGGCATGATTGTAGTAATGTTTGGTGCACTATTGTGGCATTACGAATATGATTCTAGTTGATGATCTGCAATTCTATTTGTTAATTAATAATCTCAGCCCATGTTTAAACAAGGATGAATTGCAATTGGATGATATTAATTTTTGGAACGAGGTGGTTGAACCCTTTTTTTTTTATTTTAATCTCAGCAATTGGATGATCTGCACTATTTTTTTTTTTTTTTAACGCTTAAATCATGTACTGTTGTATTTTTTTTTTTTTAAAGTTCCTAATTTTTTTTATATGGAAAATACTAAAGTTACAAACTTTAATTTTACAAATTTTCTTACAAACTATTGATATCGTGAAGGGTTATTGGGAAGAAAAAAATTACTTCAGTGATGTACTTAAATGAGAATCAGTTAGAATTTACCAAATCAACGGTTTATTTATTGTGCTTCTAGTTCTTAGAGAGGTTAGATGATTAGAAGGTAATAGAGAGGTCTAGCCGTCCAGGTGAATAGAGAGAGATGAAGAAGAAGAAAACAGGGTTGAGGCCTTGAGGGTGGAGAATTTTAATCAAATTTTGGAGTTAATGACTTGATGTTGATTTCTAAAAGGTTTTTTTTTTTTTTTTTTTTTTTTTTTTTTTTTTTTTTTTTTTTTTTTGAGAATAATTTCTAGAAGGTTGTTGATATGACAATTATTAGTGTTTCCCTTGACCATTATATTTAAAAGAAATGTGTAATGATCTAAAAAATGTATGACATATTCTTAAACCCAATCTCGTATATATATTATTTTTTTGGACAAATTTTAATTCAAATCTTATAATTTGAGGGTGCTCTCAAATTAAACCATAAACTTGAATTATTTTAAACCTTTTTGAGAGGATTCAATTCACCTCATTTGTCTATTTTTCTCTAATGTTATTTGCTAAACAAATGTGCCTAACCAATATCCACACCCCTTTGGTGCTTGGTAAAGCCAAAGTCTCTCTCTCTCTCTCTCTCTCTCTCTCTCTCTCTCTCTCTCTCTCTCTCTCTCTCTCTCTCTCTCTCTCTCTCTCTCTCTCTCTCATTAGTGTGAGTTTTAGCACTTGGGTCAAGCACAGAAGTGGTCAAGCACAATGGTAAAGATTTCGCCTTTTTTTAAAAAATTAATAGTTTTTTTTTTTGGATTGATTTTAATAGTTTTATTAGCACCAAACAATGTTTTTTTTTCTCCTATTATTTTATGTGTTTTCCTTTTGTGTAGTTGTATTTTTTGTGTTTTACTTTTAGGGACAGTCTTTTTTTAGCAAATGACATTATCAATGAAAAGAAATTAAAAGGTTAAAAATTAAAACGATTTCTTTAAAAAAAAAAAAAACAGATGATTTTAATTGAAATATTTTTAGGTTTAAAAATTAATTCAAAAGAGACGTAAACATCACCAAAAGAAAAAGAGACATCGCCACACGTTTTGCTTTATTGAACGACTTCGAGTCTTTCACCAAATAATGGATAGACCTTAGGCTAAACCTAAAATTGGACAATGATCTTTGTCATCTTACAGTAACTCTAAAGTGAGAATTAGAATGTGGGCCAACATTAATGTTTATAATACGGCTTGACCATGAAACTTTTATACTTTGGAGCGTCAAACAAGGGACAACAACAAGAACACAACAACAACTTAGCGTTATTTTTTTAATTTTAAAATCTAAAAACTGAAAGATTTGGTCTTTGGTCGAATAATTCTTTAGTGATCGATATTTAATTGTGTTTTAATAATCCAATATTTTCTTACAAGTTCCCTATATTTTTCGACACATTTTCAGTTTTATTTTTATTTTTTTTATTTTTAATATTTTGACATACGTTATGCTATATTTCAGGTATATATGTCAATATCATTTTTTGTCATATTTTACTTTAAAAAAATAATATATTGAAAATATGAGTTTTTAACTTTGAAGTTTGAAGCCTAAACTATATTTAAGATATTGAATTTGTTTTTAATTAACAATAAAAACATTGATATCTTGATTGCCCGGTGTTTTAATATTTTTTTATTTATATAAATTTGATAGTTATAAGTTATAACTTACCATAGAGAGGTGGTGGTAAGTTATTATTGTTAGTGGAATACTGATATGGTAGAATCCAGATCATTAAATCATTAAAGAGTGGTTAGGATTTAAGGAAATCTATTTAGTAAAGTACCCTAAGAAATCTAGAGAATCTGAATCCGTATTTTTAACAATTATTTAAACCAAGATTAAGTTTCTCTTTTCTCTCTTTTTAAATTTTAATTAAAATATTTTTTTTACGCTGACTATAAGTACATGCTGCATATTCAACAAATAAAGATTAACAAATTTAGCCGATATGTACTTTATATAAAAATAATATATTCATCTAAAAAGGAAAATAAAGCAGAGGAACAAGATAGGTACTTATATGGTTCTCAAAAAGACAAAAACCTTATCAAAAAGCACATTCTACTTTATGATTAAGAATTCTGATTCAATTATTTACCCAATAAGTACGTTATGAAAAGAAGAGATTTAGATGGTTCACTATCAATGGTTGTTGCGAAAGTAAGATTCTAGTTTTATGAAAATCATTAGTAACAATGATATTATTATTATTATTATTATTATATATATTTTTTGAAAATAATTAGTTATACATACATTAATATGCCGATAACCATGCAACTCAAAATCCTTCATTCTAAACGTCCAAGCACTTTTTGCATTCGAGGTTACCATCTTAAGATGACAATATGCGGTAATAATGATAGGGGTGTGCAACCAACCTGCTAGAACCGATCCAATCCAACCTAATCTGCTGGGTTGGGTTGGTTTTTAGGTCTTGATGGGTTGGGTTGGGTTAATTTTATTTATTTTTTATTTTTTATAGTGGGTTGGGTCGAGTTTGGGTCATAAAATTTTAAACTCGCCAAACCCAACCCGACCCACCCATATATTTAATATATATATATATATTTTAAAAATATATATAATTAATAAAATTTTTAAAATAACCAGCTCGTCTTATATAAAAGCCAATTAGTTCATATAAACTCTAGTAAATTGCTATTGTTGTTTAGTCATTAGTGTTGTTTGCCTTTAAGGAGTTACATTGATACTAATCTTTGAGTTTTTTAAATATATTTATATTTATAATTTTTTCTACTCAATTTAATAATAATAATAATAATAATAAAAATAATAATAATAATAATAATAATAATAATAATAAAATTTTTTCCAACCCATGGGTTCAACTCTACCCATGTGGGTTGGATTGGATTTATGTGATGAGTTGGGTTGAATTATTTTTTTAACCCACCATAGTGAGTTGGGTCAAAAAAAATTTTCAACCCAACCCATGCACACCCCTAAATAATGATGTATTCAAAAATCATCAACTTAAATGATAAAATCTTATTTGATAGAAAATAAAAACGATAATTTAAAATATTTCAAATAAATTTTTAGAAAGGCAAAATATATATCATCATATGTAAATAAGTTTTTAGTTATAAAATATTATAGAATAATAAAATCAACATATTTTGAATTTTAAAAACACGATTTCAATTAAATAGAAACATTAATCACGAAATTGTATTGCCTTAATTTCTTTTATCACATGCCAAATGTAGAGAGAGAAAAGAGATCGAGTTCTCATCTTGGTGTATGTTTTAATGGGATGTTGAGTATTAAAGTTAACAGAGTATTGCCCGAAACCGGCCTGTATTGTCCGAAATCTGCCGGTATGGCCGGTATTTAAACCGGTACGAAACGTTAGCATTTCGATACCGATATACATACTGGTACGGTACATATCGGCCTGTACCAATACGGTATCGACTACCTTGCTCTCATTTATTAATGGGACAGTAATTTTTTCATATATATCTTTTATAATCAGTTTGGATTGAGGGGGAGCGAGTGGGCTACTCTACTGAGTCTACTCCCCTCTACTCCCTCTCTCTCCCCCTCAATCCAAATGGCCATTATTTATTAAATTTTGATACGATTGATATGGTATTATTACAGCTATGTATTAATCTTGGAGAAGTGTGATGTGCATTGATAATAGCTTAATTTTGCATAATTATTTCATTATTAGAAAGCATTATCATGCTTATTTTGAGTTAATTCACGCATTTTATATTTAGTTTTGGAATAATTTTAAATAATCAATTTTGTCCTTAGTTGAATTTTATTGCGTGAATTTGTCTTTTGTAGAAGAATGAAATTAAATAAGTGGATTTGTGCAAAGAAGAAAGCTAATGGACTTTACTTTTACAAGAGCCATGATAAAGCTAAAGAAGGTCAACCCAACTAAATTGAAGTCTAATTAGAGTAAGGAATCAAAGGAAATTTGCACCAAATCTAAGTCCAATTTGGATTAGGATTCCAGCCTGCACATCAGTTAGTATATTTGGCATAACTTTTGGCTCAGACGTTCAATCGAGATGATTCAAGTTGGGCTGGAAAGTTAACTTAAAGGGCTACAACATTGTAGTTCACCAAAAGTTTGAATTCTTACGTTTAATGGGAAAAAATCATTGGTTACGTGAAGCCTAAAAATCTGGGATTTTCTCCAAACGGGAATTCAACTTGTAATAGGATTCTTTGACCTATTTAAAGGCTCTTTATGGCAAAATTCAGAGGAAGGCTAGTGCTAGGGCTAGGATGCAAAACAGAAAATTGGAGCAAGAGGCAATGCTGCATGTGGCTTCTTTGTAGCTTTTCTCCATAATAGCATTGTGACTATTAATTCTCTCTCTATTTTATTTGTCTAATTTAATGTTTTGTATTTTATTTTTGTGTTTTATTTCAATTACCATGAGTAGTTAAATTTATAATCAGGGTTAAGGATGAAACCCTATTAAGGATTATCAGTAATATTTATGTGATTTGATTTTTCCCACAATAGTTGTTCTTTAATGATTTAAATTGTTCTTGCTTCATATCAATTGACTAAGATGAGATTCTAGATATGAGTTCAATTATGTTTTTCTCATGATTTAGGATTTTTCTTATTTAATTAAATGCTTGGTTTATTATTTTTTGATTTTAAAATTGGATATCTCTTGTGATTTGTTTGACAACGGATACAATTGATGATTTGATTTATACTTAAGAAGCAAAGAAGAACATGTCTTTGATTTTTAAAACAAGGATTTTAATTAGAATATTTTTCATGATAGCAATATTGATTTCTACATTATCATGTAGTGGTTAGAAAAAATTAATGATCGTAAATATATGTTGATATGAAATAACAAGGCAGATTCCAAAATCTTAATTCATTTCTTTAGATTGTTTACATCTCTTTACTGCTTTATATTATATCTTTGCTTACTTTAATTATTTGCTTAGTATATTTAATAGCAAACAACCAATTTTTATTAAACTAGATTAGGATTAATTTGGATAAGATTTGATTAATTTTCCTACATTCATTCAAGTCTCTATTGGCTCGACCTCGTTCTTGTCAAACTATACTTTGGTGCAGTTCGTACACTTGCGAGTATTTTAAAATTTCACAACAAATTTTTGGTGCCGTTGCCGAGGATTTGGTTAGGAAAAATAAATTAGAATAATCCACTAGAATAATCCAAAATCGTTTCTGCAAGCATTGGCAAAATATTATATAGTATCTGTTTGGATTGGGAGTCTGCGTCCACGTTTGGGAAATTTCACGTTTCAGCTTTTTTTTCTTTTTTGGACAGAAGTTACTGTTCACCCACTGATGGTACTGTTCACGTACTTTTTCATTAAAAATAAGTCTCGCAGTATTATTCACACATTTAAAAATTATTTTGTTACAATATTTTTAATTTTCAACTTTTAATTTTTAGTAATAAATTCTATCCAAACAGACTCATAGCCTCTCAACATCGCATTAATGTTTGGCCCCACGCGCTCACACGCTTAGCCTGCGGATATACATCCCAGCCAACAAATAATTGCGTCTGCCACGTGTCACAATCACAACTAAGCTCTGTCACGTAAGAATATTATCACATCAGCTGGTCAACCCCTCCTGCCACGTCAATACTATGCCATATATGGCCCACATCACCTAGCCCCATCAATATTGACATGCCATCTTCTTAGGCCATGTCAGCATACGTGTTAACATTTTATGCCATGTCAGCAGCGATGAAAATTGCACTGTTGTTGAATGTTGATTGGCACCCTTCATTGTTTAATTTTTCTAGCAAGTAATTTGTTTCCAATTAGGGCACTTTCAATTCCCACTTGATTTTCACGTTAGTTCTAGATTTGAGGTCACTCTTACATTTGAAATTCCCAGATGGCCCAATTCAGAAATACTTCATTGCTGACTACATTACATATCCTTCAACTTCAGGAACCTGCACTAGCATCTCTGGAATGTTCTCCATAACCACGTTTAAAGCCACAATAGCTGATCTAGTACCCCAAATCTGGAATATACTGGTAATTTTGATTTTGTACTTGTGTACTAATAGTTTTAGACTCTACTTCTATATATATATATATATAGGCCTCCTCTTCATTAATTGTGATCGAATAATGTATTCAGTTTCAACAAGGCTAAAAAGAATATAAAGAGATGAAAAATTGGACTTATTATTATGTCATGCTTAAGGCCTCCATTGAAGTTAGGTAGAACATGCAAGTCTTTAATTTGTTTTGGTTCAAGGCTTCGTGAACCGCATGGAACTAGCTTTATTGAACCAGAACTTTGCAGGTAGAAGAAGTCAAGGTGCGGAAAAGCAGGCAACTTTTCCTTCTGAATCGGAAATTCACATCTGTTTTTCCCAACATCTGGGGGGCTACACTTTATTTTACATTATTCAATTGATAGGAGACTACCATAAAGTTCTATAATATGAACACAAGTCAGCTTTATCATATTCCTTCATTTGACGGAGTAAACCCACACAACAAAGATCATATATACTTAATAAAAATCACTACACAATAAAGATCACCATACATTTTATATTATCAAAATTTTGGAAAAAAAATCATAAAATAGTATTAAATTTAGGTAAGATTTTAATAGGTGACTAATTACGTTTACTTTAAAAAAATAATTTAACTAATTATTTATATTTTTATGAAAAAATTGTGTTTAATTTTAAATGTATTCATATGTATACATGTGTTAAATGCTATTTTTTTCTTCATAATTTGATTAATTATTTATATCCTTATAATAAAAATTGTGTATAATTTTAAATGCATTCATGTGTTTGTATGTGTTACATGCTAGTTGTTATAATATACCATGTCAAGTAATTTTTTTTTCCTTGGTTACATTAGGAGAGTTAAAATTTATTTGAAGTTTTGAGGAATATTTGGTCTAGGCCTAGAGCAAGCCTTAAATAATAAAGGTATAAGTGTATTTTAGTACCGTATTAGTTATCCAAGAGATTAAAATTCACAACATGAGTACAAGTCATTTGAACAATCAAAGTTCAAAGAAAATTCACTCCATACGTGACATAGCTACAAATTAATCAATGATTCATGGGGTTCATTTGGTGTCTCCTCACATCCCAATGGTGATGTGCTGAACCCAACTTAATGTAAAAATGTAACATCAGTCCAAATTATGAGAAGTGTTATGTTCACAATATTTTTACAACAAATTATAGATGATAAGTTATTATATTAGTTCTAATTTGATTCTATCAATGGAATTACTTTTTTATCCACTATTAACAATCTACTACTTAGTCCTATCAAAAAAAAAAAAAAAAAAATCTACTAAGGATTTGTAGACATAACCTTTTTTTGAATTATTTGAGAATTCTAAGTTTAAACTTTCCCAAGCTTTTCCACGCTAAACAAAGTAGCTTGTAATCCCATGTACGCTTAAAAGATACACATTAAGATACATAATATAATTCTTACATATATAATTTAAATATTATTGATAGTCATTTTTATATTTTTTTTTTCAACTCTTTAAAAAGTCTTATAAGAATGTTATTAGGTAGAAAATGTAAATTGTCCATTTTTTAAATTATTTTTATGTTCATTAATTCTAGACTCATCTCACATTTGATTCCAAAATTAAAAAATAAAACCCTATCTAAAAATAAATAATTTAGAACATGTGATGCAAAATTGGTCTTCAAGTGTAAAATCTAATTAAATTTTCTCTGAACTCTACATATTAATATATATAGATAGATTACTTATAAATTTGAATTATTTTTAGTCATACAAAAAAAAAAGCCTCATAAATATAAAATAATTCAAACTCTCTTCTTCTAATTTTACATATAATGTTAGATATATGATTATGTTTTTTTATGATTTATTTATATTGGACTCCTCATTTTCTATACTAAATTAACTCATTTGACACAAAAATTAAAAAAAAAAATTGATTAGATGGGATATATATATATATATATATATATATATATATATATATATATATATATATATATATATATATATATATATATGTAGTTATATAGATAGATAGATAGATAGATAGATAACTTATAAACTTGAATTGTTTTTAGTTCTATAAAAAAAGGCTCATAAATATAAAATCATTCAATTAACTTATTTGACACAAAAATTAAAAAATTTAGATTAAATGGGACACATGATGCAAAATTAAACTCTAATTGAAATTCAATTTTTACATTGAATTAACTTACTTGACACAAAAATTTAAAAACTTAGATTAGTTGAGACATGTGGCACAAAATTAAACTCTAATTGAATTTCAATTTGAAATCTAATTGGATTTTCTCACAGTTTTACCTATTATTATTTTTATTATTATTATTATTATTATTATCTTCCTTAATTATGAAACCTAGAAAGATATAAGTTGTAAAATTGATTATTTTAATTTCCAAATAAAAAATTTGTATTCTATCACTAGTTAAGCCTAATTATGACTTTTAAGTGGAGTTGTGTGCATTTGTGTTAGAACCATTTTCTCTCTCTCTCTCTCTCTTATGTTTGTGTGTTTGTTTCTCAAAAAAAGAAAAAGAAAAGTTAAGTTAAGCCTACTTGCCCATTGATCACTTGTATACCTTTTGAAATTTTTCAGGAGTAATACCACAAAGTTTGGGAAACTGTACTTCCCTTGAGATAATTCACTTGGATGATAACAATTTTATCGGTATGACCACTTCAATTTAAATACTATACTTCCCTTTTTGCTTTAAGAGTATTTGAAATTTTAAAAAATTAGCCCATCAAGTGCAATTATTATTATTATTATTATAGAGGTGCTACGTCCACAACATTTTTACAATAAATCATAAGTGGTTAATTGTTATTGGTTCAAATTTGAACCTAACACTAAGATTACTTTTTTGCCCCAACAATAACAACCAGTAACATCCTGCCACTTAGGATTTGTTGTAAAAATGTTGTAAAAATGTTATGGACATATCATTTCTCTTATTATTATTATTATTATTATTATTATTTGAGAATCTAGACTTGGAGGCCAAGTATTATTGATCAAAAATTGAAAAAGATTTAGTATATCATTTGTTTTTTTTTCTTGAAAAGTCATTTTGTGTTTATGGTGTATTATATGTCTCCTCTCACATAAAAATAAATCTCACTATAAGTTAAGTACATGAGATTCACTTTTATGTGAGAAAAATTTATAATATACTAGGTTATTCAGAATAATTTCTCATCCAACCAGAGTGGCGAATATTGTGTACACATGGTGCAATATGTTTATAAAGACCACAGTAATTAGTGTACCCGGTTCGTATTACAAGTCTTAGTGTCTTACCAAAAAATTGTTACAAACTGATATGTTTGTTTATGGTGATTTCAGTAGCTAGACAAGCATACTAGTGGAGATTCTGGTGAATCAATTTTACAAAATGAATGGAATAAAGCCTAACTGGACTAGTTAAATTGATTTGCATAATTATATATTATAAGTCGTGCACATATTACTATTATAGAGCAAGTAGAATAAACAAAAAGTACTCTCCTTAAAGAAAAGATTTAAAGGGGCAGGTTTTCCACCTTGGCTAAAAGAATTGAATCTTCTTTCATTATCTACATAGAGTGATTTGGATGAGTATTGTATATTGATTTGCTTATTTGATTAGTATTGTTATTTGTATATGTGTGTTTGTGCGAGATTCGCCAAAAAGCGATCCTTTTTTTTTTTACCTTGTCAAATGCACTTAATTTTTTTTTTCTTTTAGTTGGGAGAGGAAAATTTGAATCATATATATCTTCACTGAAAATTTCAGGAGTTGTTAACACGTTGAACTATAAGGCTCTTGGCTCAAATGCACTTAGTACATAGGATGGTTGTTACCTTTTATATGATAGTTACCATCAATTTTTCTAAATACATTGGATGTATATTTCAAAGAGAAAAAAAATTATACTTCGTGGATAATGAGGTTTGAATTTGTTTTGAGTTATTGTGGTAGGTGAAATACCACTTGAGATTGGCGCACTTCAAAATCTGACGGAAGTAACTTTAGCTAATAACAGCTTAGCTGATCACATCCCAGATGCAATCTTCAATAGCTCAAAGATTGAAGTCATTAGTTTATATATGAACCAGCTCTCAGGCCATCTTCCACCAAGTATAGGCAATTGGCTTCCAAATCTTAAGGTGCTTTACCTATGGGGCAATGAACTAAAGGGAATAATCCCCAGTTCTATCTCAAATGCTTCTATGCTCGTTGAACTTGAGTTGGGTGCAAACTATTTCTCTGGCTCTATTCCTAATACTTTGGGAAATTTAAGGCATCTGGAGAGACTTAACTTAGTCAACAATTATTTGACTAGCAACTCTTCGACTCTAGAATTGAGTTTTCTTTTATCATTGACAAACTGCGTAGATTTGACAAGTATAGTGGTAGCAGATAACCCACTAAATGGAACTCTTCCAATTTCCATAGGAAATTTCTCTACTTCTTTGGAAGAATTTGAAGCATTTAATTGCAACATTAAGGGCATAATTCCAAGAGAGATTGGTAATTTAAGCAACTTGATGACCTTAAACCTAAAAAACAATGAATTGGTTGGACCAATTCCATCTACGGTTGGAGGAATGAGAAACCTCCAAGGTTTGTATCTTCAACACAATAGATTACAAAGATCTATACCAAAGGGTATTTGTCAGTTGAGGAAACTGGATGAATTATTTTTAAACCATAATAAGCTCTTTGGACCAATACCAACATGCTGGGGAAGTCTTTCTAAACTTCAAAAGTTGTACTTGAATTCCAATAAGCTAACTTCCATACCCTCATCCTTTTGGAGTCTTACAGAAATACTGCAATTAAACTTGTCCTCTAATTCTTTAAGTGGCTATCTACCATTAGATGTTGGGAAATTGGAGCATGTAACACATATGGACCTATCATGGAATAAACTATCAGGTGATATCCATGCTATTAGAGGCCTATGTTCTTTGGTAAGCCTATCCTTAGCACATAACAAATTCCAAGGTCCTATTCCCCAGTCATTTGGTAAGTTGATAAGCATGGAACACTTGGATCTCTCTGATAACAACTTCTCAGCAGAAATTCCAAAGTCTCTAATGAAACTCAAATGCCTTAAATATTTCAATGTGTCTTTCAATAGATTGCGAGGTGAAATTCCATTTGGGGGTGCTATTGCTCAATTCTCAGCTTCATCATTCATGGGAAATCAAGCATTATGTGGTCCACCCCAACTTAAAGTTCCACCCTGTGAAACAAGTAATGTTGGACAATCAACCACTACAGTTATAGTAAGGTATATATTACCAGCAATGATTGCAACAATACTAGCATTATTCCTCATATATGCTTTGCTGAGACGCCAAAAGAGAGACGCAAAACATAATGGTCAAGGAGATTTGTTAGCTCTAGCAACGTGGAGAAGAATAACATATCTAGAACTTGAACAAGCAACAAATGGATTCAGCGAAGCTAACTTGGTTGGGAAAGGGAGTTTTGGCTTAGTGTACAAAGGTACACTTTCAGATGGGACTACTGTTGCAATAAAGGTTTTTAATTTGAATATAGAAGGAGGATTTAAGAGTTTTGAAGTTGAATGTGATGTATTGTGTAGTATTCGCCACCGAAATCTTGTGAAAATCATCAGTAGTTGTAGTAGCATTGATTTTAAAGCCTTGGTACTAGAATACATGCCCAAGGGGAGCCTTCAAAAGTGGTTGTATTCTCATAGCCACTTCTTGGATATGCTAGAAAAATTGGGTATGATGATAGATGTTGCATCATCATTAGAGTATCTCCATCATGGTTGTCCTTTACCTGTTGTTCATTGTGATCTGAAGCTAAGCAATATTCTCCTAAACAAAGATAAGGTAGCACTTGTGAGTGACTTTGGCATTTCAAAATTCTTAGGCAATGAAGACTCTATGACAAAAACCATGACATTGGCCACTATTGGTTACATGGCACCAGGTGTTGTTCCTAATTTCCAATTCAATTTTACTTTTACAAACACACGCACATACAAAGCTTTCTTAGAAACACATTGTGCATTTTCCTTTTCACCATCAATTATAGATATTTAATACATTTTGATAATAAATTTCAATCAAACTTGTAGAGTATGGATCACAAGGGATTATTTCCACTCGCGGTGACGTGTATAGTTATGGCATTTTGTTAATGGAAACATTCACAAGAAAGAATCCCATAGATGAAATGTTTGCTGGAGAAATGAGCCTAAAAGGTTGGGTAAGACAATCACTACCCCATTCAGTAATTGAAGTTATAGATTCTAATTTGCTAAAGAAAGGTGAAGAGAATTTTAATGCTAAGCTAGATTGTATGTTGTCCATTATGCAATTGGCTATGACTTGTTCAACAGAGGCACCTGAAGAGAGGTCAAACATGAGAGATGTCGTAACAACACTCAAAAATATCAAATTGAAGTTTCTAAAGGATGTTGGAGAAGATTGACAACTGAGAATTTTGTCTATAGTTTTTCCTTTCTGTTCGTATCACTAATTATATATTTGTAAGTTATGGTACTCCCCTAAAAAACTTGTTGGAGTAGAGCAACTCAAAGCAATTTGTGTTTACAATAATGTTGAAGGATGTATGATTAACTATATATATTAGAGACATTAATTTACCCAACCTATCCATATCTATATTTATATATATCTAAAAGTTGAAGCGTAACATTTATTGTTGCTATGCTCCTGTTGAGTCATATTAGTACCCACATCATCCACCTCTCTCTCTCTCTCTCTCTCTATTTTAACTTTTTTCAACTTATTAATCACCAAATTATTGTCACACTTTTTCCAACATTTTCCCTTCCTTTTACCTTTTCATCGCCCCACTACTATCTACATTAATATCACTCTTCCTCTATCATTTTATCTTCCTTTTTCTTTGCCTCTTCTTATTCTCATCCTTATGTTGTTCTTATGAACAATAATTAATAAAAAAATTGAATTTCATAACATTCAACATATCGTATAAATGATTAAAATTCACATAAATTAAAATATACCATAAAAATTAGAGAATAATGGAGAAATATTACTTCAATAATGCTTCAAAGTAGTCTCATAACATCAGGAGCAAATTACCATCAATTCATGAATGTTTTTAGATGGCAGGTTGAGTTATGGTGTCACTGTTTTGAGACGATACATGCATCTACGAGGTTTTCGGTGTAGTAGACTAAAATATTGTACATGCCACCCCTGAGATACAACAACCCATCTACTTTCGCTGACTATCCTTATAAACCTACACTGCTTGTAGGATAAGAAGCTCTCAATAATACTTTTCTTTTACTCGGAAATATAGTATATATAAGGATATATTATTGTCATGAAACTAGAATTTTTACTTAGCAAATATGTAGAAAGTTTTATTTTCACACGAAAATAGCGTCCATGAGAAAATTGAATTTCTCACATCAATAAACCGGACATGTTGGCTGCATATTCTCATAGGCTGAAGAAACTGTAAAATAAAGATCATGTTTATTTGGGTTTTAAATTTTCTTTATTGCTGTTTTAATTATCCTTAAAATGGATAGGGAAAAGTAATTATATTGAATCATAATATATCAATGCCAACGGTAACATAAAAACTGTACAAATTCAACCAATTAAGGTAATGGTTAAAAGCAATGAATTAAGATTGTAAAAAGAAAAACGCTAGTCACTAACATTTACTATGCAGCCAACTCTTAACAAATAGTTGAAAATAATAATAAATATAAAGTATTTTTATTTTCATAAAAATATTCCTATAATTCCCCCACTTACTTTTATAAAATCATAGATAAAATACATGTAAATATTTTCTGGGTTAAGATAGAACATTGTGCATAATGAGGGTGCCAAAGGCTTGAACCCTCATTTAGTGTTTCAACAATGTTGTTCCAAAGTCAATAGTAAGCAATTTCTTGAACTATGACTTTTTGTGTGGAAACAAGACATTGCATCACACACATAATATTCCAGTACTCTGCCATGAGCTTCTAAGCCAGCACATTACGGCATTGTGCTTGATCCTAGCTATCATAAGCAACTTAGAGAATTAGCCCTATTCTCAGAGGAAGGAGCCTCACTTCCATGCTCACTTTGGTGTATCTATCAAGAATGCTCATCATTGTTTTGAAATCCAGACCGTTAATAGAACCAAACAAATGAGAGGTTCAAGGTTTTTGAGGTTGAACCGAGGTCGGACTGTAATGATGTCATAAATCATTTAATAATAAAATAATATTCAAATAATATAATAATGAGCAATCTTGATTTAAAAAACATATAGAAATTTAATAATTTTTAAGTATATTATCACAAATTTAAATAATAAATAATAAAGCATAAAACAATACATTAAAATTACATTTAATCATTCAAGTATTTATAGTTATAATGAATTTTTTTTTATAAACATTTAGTTATAATGATTATTTTATTGGTATGTTTAATGTTTTATATAATACTTTAGAGTAAATAAAGAGAGGTTTTTTTTTTTTTTTTTTTTTTTTTTTTAAGAAAAGAAAAGTAAATAGAGAATACTCTTCAAGAAATTATATAGAAAAGTATCTACTCTAAAATCTAAATCAACAAAAATAGAAATATAAAATTTTCAACTCATTAAAATCAAATTTCTACTCACTGTCACGTCATCTAGTTCAAGTCTCAGCATTGGCTTTTTCTCACTAAAATCACGGTTTCCAAGAAATCTGATACAATATTCCAACCAATCTAATAAATTCCTTTCCAGTCCTTAACTTTGTCTTCCTAACCCACTTCTTAATTTTCATCTCTTCCTTTCCCCACTTCTCTGACTATGTCTTCCCCAGTTCCTCAAAAAATCTATAACAACAAAGTCTCTCTATGTTCGGTCTTTCATTCACTCTACCTCTTTCTCTCTCTACCTCACTCTTTCTTCCTTAAAGAACAGATCTGGCAAACGGGAAGCTGTTTTATATGAAGACCGAAACTATCTATCACCACCTTTGCTGTAAAATTTTCCAGAGAAGTAACTGGCAAACCAGTGTCATGTTTTGAAAACTGCACAATTTTACCGCGGTTCAAGGGGTTCATTGCAAAAGTGGAATTTTCGGTTTTGTAAGTTAAAAAAATCAAAGTGTTTACCAGTTTTTGGTTAATCCGGTCCGACCGTACGGTTTGATCCAAATTTCAAAACCATGATACTCTTGTAACTCTAACACCCCACTCATAAGAGTTATAGATCACATTAAGAGTTTTAAATAGAAAACTCATCCTACAAAAGTTATGAGATATATGCACTTACATCATAGGGAGGGACAAGAGTATGTGTACTAAAAATTTAGTGTGTTATACAAAATACTCTATGATTTTCTCTTTCCTTTGAATCTAGTTCTTGGGAACTCTAGTCCCTAGGTAGGTAATTTATTTTCTTTGGGTTTTAGTCACATCCCCCTCGATATACATCTAGATTTTCGATTCCAAATAAATATTCATCATTTCATTTATATAAAAGCTCAAAAGTCTAGGGAAACAACATTTTTTTTTAAGAGGAACAACACTTTATTTTATATAACGATATTATAATAAAAAAGTACGTGCTAATATAAGATAAATTCATATATATATATATATATATATATATTTATATTTAACAACATAAACATATATAAGCTATTTGCTTCTTCACTAGCTTAAACTTAATTAGCTTTTGGATAGAGTCACCATAAACATGGCCAGTGGTAATCACATTTATTTATTTATAATTTCATCACTATATATTCAATTGAGTAACTTGCTTTAATGTATGTGTTTCTAGTGTAGTAGAAACCACTTTGTATATGATATATAAAATTTTTTTAAAATATTACTCTTGCTCTCGGTGGTTACTTAAGCACAAAATTTATCCCACTAAAAATTGTTTTCCCACCATTTCACAACTCATAAGTATATGGCAAGAGATGTAGATTTACTAGAATCTACATAGGATTAGTAGTCTCTAACTACTAGGAACCACTTCTCGGAACAAAAAATGTTCATAGTTTTACAAGAATAAGGGACTTAATATTTTCGTAAAACTTGGCATCACTGTACCACACAATTGTATAATAGGAATGCCTACTCATTCTCATTTTTTTTTTTTGACACAAATACAAGCGTCTACTTTATACAAGGAATACAATCTTCATGTGGCACCATTATTCTCACTTAACAATAGGAATGCCCTTTTCACTATAAGACTAAAATTTTTCACACTTGGCCAAAAAAAAAAAATTTCATCTCAATTCTCAAGATAATTCATATAGTTGAAATTTATCATCAACTATTTTATGAGTCCCAAATAGTATTTCTCGAAACATATTTTTTTTAAGGACAAATTTTAGCTATAAATCCAGTTGTAGCTTAAGGCTATAAATTGATCTAATAAATTAACATGTGTAAAAAATGGCATGTGTATTACACATGATTACTTAAGTAAACTTAACCCAACTAATCCTAGTTAACTACACCGCCTATTAAAAAATAAAAATAAAAAAAATAAAAACTAATATGAACATTTTTAGTTATCTAGTACTAAATTTATGAAATTTTTAGTTTTTATTAACCCAACTAACCCTAGTTAACTAGTTATCTATGAAATTTTCTGTATAATCTCTATCTCTCTCTCTCTCTCTCTCTCTCTCTCTCTCTCTCTCTCTCTCTCTCTCTCTCTCTCTCTCTCTCTCTCTCTCTCTCTCTCTCTCTCTCTCTCTCTCTCTCTCTCTCTCTCTGTGTGTGTGTAAATTATAACCCAGAAACCCAGCTCCCACTGATCACCCAAAGCCTCTTGTCTTCACCGCTGGTTGACCAACCCAAACCCTCAGGTCTCCACTGCCGATTAACCTCAAATTTTGTAAGTCTCCACCGTTGGTCCACCATCTAAAATCCTTCTCTATCTCCACTGCCAACCCACCCAATCTTCGCCACTCAAAGCCACCTCTTGTACATTGCTTCGTCGCTTCACCGGTCAAAACTAAATTTTCTTTTGTTTTATTCATAGATAACTAAATTTACTTTTTTAATTCTATTATTTTTTTGAATGAATTGTGTTTAATTATTAATGTGAGTTTTGGATTTTCTGGTTTTGTTTGATTAAATGTGCGTGTTTTAGTTTGACCGTTCATTGATAACCTTGATTCCTTCAAGAACTAAAGAGGATTTGCTAGCTATTGTTTATAAGTTACCAAATCTAGCTTAATTTACTTATTAAAAAAAAGAATTTATGTGTATTTCTTCTTCTCTAATATGTAATAGTGCTACTATTTGTTGTCTTGTACTGTGGTTTTGTTGTAGTTTTTGTGATACTAAATTTAGTTGAGTTGTAGAAATTGCATGTATTCCTTTTTCTTTAGTATTGAATTTATCTTTGATTAATCTAAAAAAAATTGTTGTTCTTGCTCATATTGACTTGATTTTCAAAAATATAAGCAACTGAGGGTAAGTAAACTTTATAGGCTTCGAGATTTAGAAATTCTAAAACTCTAGTGTTTGTAAGTGATTCATTGAGAGTATTATCTAATGGGTCCAGAATATTGGAATACCTTTTTTTTTTTTTTTTCAATATTGTTTATAAAACTTTCCTTTCTTTTATTTGATTTTGATAATGTATCTTGACTATAGATGATGGATACTAGTCAAATTTTTTTTATTGGAAAATGAATTGAATGGTGGCATAGTTGATCAACAAGAGGAGGCTCAAGTAGAACCTACTCATGGAAGCTCAAAAAACTCAAATACTCCAAGTAGACATAGCAAGAAAATTGTAGAAGTACCAGAAATTATGTTGGAAGATGAAATCATTAGTTGGATAGTTGATCAACAAGAGGAGCTGAAGTAAAACTTGCTCTTGGAAGACCAAACAAATCAAATTCTTCAAGTAGACAAAGCAAGGAAATTGTAGAAGTACTAGAAATTGTATTGTAATATGAATTCATTGGTTGGATAGCTAATAAACAAGAGGAGGCTAAAGTAGAACTTACTCCTGGAAGCCCAAACAAATCAAATACTCCAGCAATTGGCATGAAATTTGATTGTGATGAGAATGCATATGAATTTTACAAAAAATATGCTCACTGAATTGGCTTTTTAGTATTTTTTTTATCATATTGGCAAAAGTACTACATAGGCTGGAGTTAGGGTGCAACTTTACTGAATGGATATTGAAGACTATGCAAATTTATTTGTTAGAGATTGAAGACTGTTTTTTATTGTTAGAACATTGGTAAACTGTTAACTTTTTAGTATTTTTTTATCATTAGACTATTAGCAGATTGAAGTTGCTTTTTTGTTTTTTTGTTTTTATTTATTGTTAAACCATTGGCAAAACCATTGGTAAACTGTTAACTTTTTGGTATTTTTTATTGTTAGACCATTGGCAGATTGAAGCTGGTTTTTTTATTGTTAGACCATTAGCAGATCGATGACTATTTTTTATTGTTAGACCACTTGAAATGCATTAAGTTATTGTTTGAGATAAAATTTATAGAGAAAAAAGTTATGTATATTTACAGTTTAGGCTAAATTTATTTTAGCTATTGTGAGAGATAAAGTTTGTGGCTCAAACTGGTATCACTTTTTTTGTAGTCCTAGTTTACATTTGATAGGAAACCAAGAAAACTCTGTTCACATTTCCTTACAAACTACAATGCTGTCTCTAGGTGCATATGACTTGGTTCACAACATTAGAAGCTTGATTTTTTATTTTATTAATTATGTTTATTTTATCATATAGCTGTGTGGATCCTCTGGAATCTATCTGATACACTTTTTGAGGTTTTCTCAATTCACGGTAAATGATCATGAGAGTAAAATTTTGATTGAGTAGATTACTTGTAGAATTTTGTAAGTGGGAAGCTTTCCTATTCTTGTTTGTTTTTTATATCCTGCTTCTCTCTTTTTATATGGGGGGCTGTTTGCAGAAAAGAAAATTAAAAGAAACAAGAAACTAATTTTTTTTTGAAAGGGAAAATCAATCAATGTGATAACGTCTCATCCATGTGATTCATTTTTGTAGAGTTTGTTAAGACCCCTTAAACACACAATTGGATTACCCTAGTTAACAAACCAAGTTATTACTTAGTCCATATTCCAGATCTAGGTTAACATAATCAGATAATCATATCATGCAAAGCAGCGGAAATAATAAATAACACAATGATATGATGACCTAGGAAAACAAAACCGATAAAAAACCTAGGGAGGATTTAACCTAGCTATCCTCAAGGTAAGCCTAAATCCACTATGAAAGAATCGAAGTTGTACAATAGCGATTTAGACCACTAACATCCTATCGCTACCCACCAGTAGAACTTACTGACACGACCACGTGCAAGCTCCGAGACCACGGACTCCTTCTTTCTTGGATTCTCCAGCAAGTACGAGCACTCCCGCTTGTGTATTTTTAAGCTCTTATGACAGCAGCTAAATAATCATCAAGTTCTTGAAGTAATCTCCTTCTTGATAATCCAAAACTTGTGTGAAGACAAGCACCTCTCTAATCTCACAAGAGATTCACACAAACAGCAATATGAGCAACAAAGATTCTAGAGAGCTTTTGGGTACAAACCCTAGATACAAAAAGAGGCACACTTTTCTCTCTCTTAGAAGTCTTTAAAAATGTGCTTAGGGTTTCCTTTATATAGTGGAAGAAGTAGATCTGAAACCCTAATCCTTAATGGGCTTGAATTGTGTTTGGGTCGACTTAAAATTTTGCAGAAAATTCCTGATGCATGATTCTCGATCGATTGAGTCTATTCTTCAATCGATTGAGCCGTGCATAAATAGAACAGTAATTTCCTGCAACTACTCGATTCCAAACATAGATTAAACCAAACTTTGAGCAACTAAACCTAGACTAAATGTTTTGATCATGGTTTGCCAACACAATACACATTAGAGTTCTAATACATTAGTTCATAAGTACTTAGAACCTAACAAACTCCCCCTTTGGCAATCCGTGACAAAACACAACTAAAAACTCAAAATTTACAAAGAAAAACCCTTTACTAAAATATGCCCATCAAATCCAATCCTAACTACTATCCATCAGTTGCAAGTGTAGACAGCAGCTTAATTGAATCAACCTGTATATTTCCTGAAACACTAAACAAAACGCATAAACGTATGTGTGACAGAAAAACAGTAAAACAACAAATGTACAAACTAACTCTCCCCCTAAGTTAGATAGATCAAAAACAATTTCAACTCCCCCTAAACAGAACATTCTTGTATTTTCCACACATATTCCCACATTTCATTGAAATCTCCCCCTTTTTGTCACGTATTGACAAAGATAACTCAAACAAAGAGTAACTCAAAAGAGAACAAGAGGAAATAAAGAATTAAGGGAACACAAAACAAGATAAATCTATAGAAAATAGAGACAACTCCCCCTATGAAGAGCAATAACTCCGCCTATGAACAACAAAGGTATAAAAAATACTTTTCTCCCCCTATAAAAATAGGAAAAACAAAACAAGTTTTGGAAAAAACAATTTTGGGGAAAATTTAGGAGGAGGGGAAAAAAAAAAAACTCACAAACCTAACTTTAAAAAAAATAAAGTTAAGGATACACATGAAAAAAATATTCTCTCTTTCAATAAATTCAATCTTGACACTATGTGATCCATAAACAGTTGCATAAGTAGAGAAAATATTTGCACATTGATCATCCATCATATCTCTTAAGAAAAATATTTTCTGCAATTTACACATAAAAAATAGCATATACTAGAATGTACAAGGGACTTAAAAATTAATCAATTAATTTTTTAAATCAAGTTGAGTACCTAATTTGGCAAAGTGTATGCATGTTATGTGTGAAAACAATGAGAGATATGACTGCAAAACTGCAAGATGGATACAAAAATCAATGCATGTGAATCATAAACACAAATGATGCATGAAAAAAAATTTGGTCAAAAACATAGAAACTGAAAATTTTTCAGTTTTGATCGATTGAGCATCGATCGAATACCAATCGAGTCAGGTAGATTCAAACCAAAATTTTTATCGCAATTTCGATCGGTCAAGAGACAGATTCGATCGATCGAAAATTTGGAAAAATCAAAATTTTGAAAAATACAGCAATTTAATGCAAGAACTCCTCAAAGCATAGTGTTTCATGAACGAAATGCATGAGTATGAGCTTAAAATTTTTCAAAAACACATGAATTCAACCCAGATTTTCCAAAAACAAGATTTTAATCAATTTGTCCTCAAAACAAAAACTTTAAACACATTTTGCATCAAAATCAAGGAACATATAATCTTGGATGGCCAAAACAAATTCACACACTAAATCATGTACCAAGTTTAACAAAGAGTAACTTGTGTAGTGTGTGCAACTAGCAAAAACTTGAGATACATGTGAGGTGATCTGTAGATAGTAATCAAACACAATTTCTACAAAATCCATCACATAAATTTAAAAGAGACTATCCCTTAAAGAGTTACATCATATAACTCTCACATCTCCTAAAATAAAAGTTTGCAATCATGTAAGTTTCTTGATTTTGCCTCATAATGTACACACAAATTTTAAGTTTTTCAGAAACTTATTAAAAATAGCCGGGATAATGTACACACCAATTTTAAGCATTTAAACCGAGGTTACACCTTATGTTCTTTTTGTGCATGTGCTACACTTTCTTGAGTAAAAAAACTTACGATATGCACTAAGGTGTTCATGATTGGCTAGTAAACAGTGGTGAGATGGTTATTTATGCCTTTCTCATTAAGTTCAAGTTCGACAATTAAAAGCATATGATTTCAAGATCAAGACAAAGTGATCAAAAACTATAAACATCTTCCCACACAACATGCACTACAAAGCTCAAACTAATAAAGTGCAAGAAAGTAAGCTTATCCAAGTTAAACAAAGTACATAAACTTGTTATATAAAGATAATATGGCCAACCTCAATCACACATCCATGATGTATAATACAAAAGAAATAAAAATCTTTTTATTTTAAAAAATTTTATGACCAAAAACAAAGATCACACATTATGCTAGATGAACAATAATGCAAATGCAATGCATGACAGTGCTTAACTAAGCTATAGAGGGTACACAAACAAGAAATATCAATTTCTTAATTAACCCTTGAATACATGTACAAACTAGTACATACTCACATAAAATAAAAAATAGCTTAGCACTCATATATCACATACAATTCAAGTTTCTTTACAATGTCAAGCATGTTCTAAATTAAGAGAGAAATATCATAATTCATGTAATTCTCAAGAAAAATAAAACAAGACTTAAAATAAAATATTTTTGCCTTTTTGAAATTTTTCAATGTTTTTGGATTTTTTGTTTTAAAACAAAACAACCTAAGAAAATAAAACAACCAAAAACTAAAAGAAAAAAATATGTCCACAATTAATTGAAAGAATTAAATCAAGGACAAGTAAACAACACTCACCTTAGAGAATCTTTTTTCACCCATATAGCGTGAGTCTTCGGCTTTGTAGGTGAAAATCCATGCGAAGCAGAGTGTATTTGAGAGATTACACCAATCTTCTAAAAAGACTAAAATCCTACAATTTTCTTTCACAAGCCAACAAGCTTAAATTTTTGAAAAGCATATGAAACAATTTATATGAACTTATGGCAGGAGAAATATCATCACATATCCTAGATTGAAACACAGAATGTTTAAATTTCAATTTATGACAATTAGGACGAATGTGACCGGAGACACCACAAAAGTGACAAACAAGAACAAATTTAGGAACATCAGTATTCCTAACAGTAAATCTATTCTCAGATTTTGATTTTTGCCTCAACAAAGAACAATTTGGTTTAATATGACCAACAACACCACAAAGGTGACAGGTAGGCACAAAAATAGATTTCTTATGCTCTCTAATAGTAGGTTTAGACTTAGGTGTAGAAACTTTAGCGTCTACATCAGAACTTTTACCCTTGTTTAACCTAGCAAAATAAGTCTTTTCTTTATTATTTCTCTTGAAAGGAGGGGCATAAACTTTTTCAGCTTTAGGCGTAAGAGAAACAGAAACACTTCTGTTATCAACAGTAGGTTTGGTACTAGTAAAATTTTCAATTTTAGCCTTGGATTCAACTAACTCTTATTCCAAGCTTTTCATCTTCTCATCTTGAGAGGAAATTTGATTTCTCAAAAATTCATTCTTTTTATTAGATTCATCTAATCTAACAATCAATTCCTCTTTTTCAAGATTAGCCAATTTTAACTCTTCCTTGAATTTCTTAGCAATTTTTAAAGATTTAGATAATTCCTTACGAAGAGTTTCAAAAGCATCAAAAAAATCAACAGAAACAACAGTGTCCTTTTTATTTAAATCATCACAAACATGAGCAGAAAGACACTTCAAATTATCCACGATAACAGGGATCAAGGATCAGCTCTTAGATCAAAAGATCTAAAACAAAAGAGTTACCTGCTCTGAAACCACTTGTATAGTTTGTTTAGACCCCTTAAACACACAATTGGATTAACTTAGTTAACAAGCCAAGTTATTACTTAGTCCGAATTCCAGATCTAGGTTAACACAATCATATAATCATATCATGCAAAATAGTGGAAATAATAAATAACACAATGATATGATGACCTAGAAAAACCAAATCGGTAAAAAACCTGGGGAGGATTTAACCTAGCTACCCTCAAGGTAAACTTAAATCCACTATGAAAGAATCGAAATTGTACAATAGCGACTTAGACCACTAACATCCTATTGCTACCCACCAGTAGAACTTACTGACACGACTACGTACAAACTCCAAGACTACGGACTCCTTCTTTCTTGGATTCTCCAGCAAGTACAAGCACTCCCGCTTGTGTATCTTTAAGCTCTTATAGCAGCAACTGAATAATCATCAAGTTCTTGAAGTAATCTCCTTTTTGATAATCCAAAACTTGTGTGAAGACAAGCACCTCTCTGATCTCACAAGAGATTCACACAAACAGCAATATGAGCAACAAAGACTCTAGAGAGCTTTTGGGTACAAACCCTAGATACAAAAAGAGGCACACTCTTCTCTCTCTTAGAAGCCTTTAAAAACGTGCTTAGAGTTTTCTTTATATAGTGAGAGAAGTAGATCTGAAACCCTAATTTTTAATGGGCTTGAACTGTGTTTGGGCCGACTTAAAATTCTGTAGAAAATTCTTGATACACGATTCTCGATCGATTGAGTCTATTTTTTGATCGATCAGCCGTGCAGAAATAGAACAATAATTTCTTGCAACTACTTGATTCCAAACTTACATTAAACCAAACTTTGAGCAAGTCTAAACCTAGACTAAATATTTTGATCATGGTTTGCCAACACAATACTCATTAGAGTTCTAATACATTAGTTCCTAAATACCTAGAACCTAACAATTTTCTTTTTACTGTGGGAGCGAGAATGATTCTGTGGGTAATTCCAGAGCTCCTTTGATTAAGCGTTTTTTTTAATAGGCTCCCATGGTTTCTAAGCATCTTGTACCTGATAGATAAACCTTGCCATTCAGCACTTCCTTATTGAGCTCTACTGAAGCTTGTATGTCTATTTATTGGTAAACATTATCGCTATAGCAGAGTGCTACACAATGCATAACTATGCTGCATCATTCATGTTATTTTCGTTCTCTATAAGTGTGCTCATTTTGGTAAGTCTTTGCATCTTCATGCTTCTGCAAGCATCTCTTGTGGTTCTCTAATTCAGTACCGACAAACTTTGATCAATCAAAAATTTGGAGTCAGTAACTTGTGGAGGGAGCTTCTCATTGTAGTCAAAGCTGTTTAATTAATGAGTTTTCAGAATCATAGCCCTCTTAAATGGTCATCATCAAAAGCTTATCTTTCGAATGTTGTTGAGCCTAGGCGGTCAAGTTGAAATAGAGAGTACCTATAATTCAATGGCACCTATTTTGTTGAATCCACCAAATCAGCTCTCCGTCGAATCAAATGTAGCACAAACAGTGTCTCTGCTTGAGAGATGTACAAATATGATGGACTATTGCAGATTCCTGCTCACATTTACAAAACAGGTCTTATTATAGACCCTATTCCAGTGAGCAGGCTTCTAACTTTCAGTGCCTCACTGGATTTTGGAAACTTAATATATGCTCGGAAGGTTTTTGACAGAATTGAATTAGCAGACGCAATACTTTCATGTGGAACACCATGATAAGGGGATACTCAAATAGCAATGAGCCAAAATAAGCCCTGCTTCTGTACCATCAACAGCTATGCCATTCAGGCCTACACAATGCTTACACCTTCCCTTCCTTGCTCAAAGCATGTTCCTGTTTGTTAACCTTGGAAGATACCCAACAAATCCATGCTCACATAAAAAAAATAATAAATTTAAATAAATAAAACAGGGTTTAGCTTGGACATTTATGCCTCAAATTCCTTGCTTCATGTTTATGCCATCTCTGGCATCATTAAATCTACACATCTCCTCTTTGACCGGCTCCCCCACCAAAGATACATCATTAATTTCTTTACTTGTTGAGATGAATACAACCAGAGGAGGATTTGAGGCAGTAGGCCAGCAGTGGAGACAGTACAGGATTCGAGGTTGTCCGGCGGTGGAGATAGGAGGCTTTGGGTAACCAGTGGGAGCTGCGTTTCTGGGTTACAATTTACAGAGAGAGAGCAGTCGATGAGAGAGAGAGAGAGAGAGAGAGGAGAGAGAGAGATTTTACGTATAGGTTTTTAGTTTTTACTTTTTTAGTTTAGTGGTGTAATTAACTAATGTTAATTGGGTTAAGTTTACTTAAGTAATAATGTGCAATGCACATGTCATATTTTACACGTGTCAATATAAAATGAGATTTTTAGTTAAAAAAATACTGAAAGTAAATCAAATTCAAAATTTAAAGTACTTGAAAATAGAAACACCATAATTTGTAGTGTTCATAAAAATTCATGAGAATTTTTTTTTTTCAAATACTCAGAAATACCATCAAAATTTTTTCGTATGAAACACGAGCTTTTTTTGATTATTCCAAATTTCACGTGGAATTCAAGACATAGCTGTTGAAACGTATAACCATTAAACATGTATATAGACATATTTGTCCGTAAGATTCAGAAAGGAAATCGTTTTTGACAGCGGGCGTCATAATGCATTAATTGATTGGTAGTTTAATCTTATGTTTATATTCAGCCAAATGCTAGGCATTAAAGAAACTTCCAAATATAGCTGACGCTAAGATTTGAAATTGGTAAAAAAAAAAAACTACTGATATTTAAACAAAAGTTTTAATGGGAATTCGGATATACAAAACGCTTTAATTTTCCCCATTAAATCACATAACAAACTTTTATGGACATTGCAAGTATATAGCTGACCAATTGCTTCCTATGTTTCCGTAAAACAAGATTAGAAATTTCATAAATACAAATTCATTTTATTTTCAATTCTCATGTAGATATCTAATTATATGTCATGTAAATTTTTTGACATATGACCCCAATTATATTATTATATATACACATATCTTAAGCAATAGCAAAATATTTTAAGCGTTTGAACACAAAATTTTATTCTTATATGGTAGCAATATATCTGCAAACTCATAATTTCCTGCCTCTTAGATTGCCTTTCATTTAAGGGCTTGCTGAGACTTCCACCACTGAACTCCGAGGCTCTTGAATTGAATCTCCACGAAATTGTTATTCCATTGCCACCATAAACAATTTATTGATACATATATAAACAATGAATTCAAAAAAAGATCTGGAATAATTTTATTCATGGATACGAAATATAGTGTGAGTTCTCTAATTTATCAAATATATATAAAAATATATATAACCACATCATATATACCGTAAACATTGTAATCGTCTCAAATTATTGTTCCTAAGAATAATAATTGATAAATAAATTGAATTTCATTACATTGAACATATCATATAAATGATTAAAATTCACATAAATTAGAATATACCATAAAATTAGAGAACAATAGAGAGATATTACATTGATGATGCTTTAAAATAATCTCATAACATCAAGAGCAAATTACTGTCAATTTATTAATGTTTTTAGATGGTGGGGTTGAGTTGTGTACTATGTCACTGTTTTGAGACGAAATAAGCATCTATGGGGTTTTTAGTGTAATAGACTAAACATTGCGCATGCTAGCCTCAGGATATAACAACCCAACTATCTTCACTGATTATCCTTACAAACCTATATTGCTTCTAGATTAGGAAACTCTCAATAGTATTTTTCTTTTACCCAGAAATATGTATATATAATGATATATTATTTTCATGAAACTAGAATTTTTACTCAGCAAATATTTAGGGAGTTTTCTTTTTACATGAAAATAGTGTCCTCAACAAAATTGATTTTATCACATCAATAAACCGGACATGTTGACTTCATATTCCTATAGGCTGAAGAAACTGTACAATAAAGATCATGTTTATTTGGGTTTTAAATTTTCTTATTGCTGTTATAATTATCCTTAAAATGGATAGTGAAAAGTAATTATATTGAATCATAATACACCAATGCCAATGATAACATAAAAACTGTATAAATTCAACCAATTAAGGTAATTGTTAAAAGAAATGAATTAAGATTGTATAATAGAAAAACGTTAAAGGAAAAAGGGGTTCTCTGGTAGGGAAGTAGCTATCTACCTGTAGCATAGGAGTCCCTTCTCTTTGGAGGAGGAAGCGCTGTCTCCTCTTAGCAACACAGTTGCTAGGAGTCTAGTGGGGTTATTTTTTCAGGGGTATAGGGAAACAGTTTAATGAAGGAGCTTGCCCAAAGTTGGCAAAAACTCTTTCTAACAGATATGGAGGGGTCCAAGTTTGATTTGTCTAAGGAAAAGCCCTTACCAGAATTTATTCTTGTGGGGAAGTTCTTCACCCGGCGAGCGATTAACATCAAGGCTCTTGCAAAAATGTTCCGACCCTTGTGGAGAATGCATTGAAATTTCGAGATAAGGGCAGCTGGTGATAAAATATCCCTTTTTGCTTTCGAGTTAGAGGTGGACGTGGAAAAGGTTTTGCATGGAGAGCTGTGGACATATGATCAGCACCTGGTCGCATTAGAACGTTACGACGGCCGGAAGCCGATGAATGAGCTCAGCTTTTGTCACACGGCTTTTTGGATACATGTCCATGGCCTTCCTTTCTCTTTACTGATAAGGGAGCTGGCTTTAAGCCTAGGGGCGACACTGGGAACGGTGATCAAGCCCGTGAACAACTCAGAGATGTAGGGGGGAAATTTCGTACGGGTCCTTGTAGTGGTGGATATTACTAAGCCGTTAAGCAGGGGCGGTTGGTGACATGGGATCGTGACAAGGTTGGATGGGTCTCCTACCACTATGAGAGGCTACCAAACTTGTGTTATTGGTGTGGTAGCCTTACCCACGATGACAAGGATTGCGTGGTGTGGTTGAGCAGTCGAGGTAGCCTTTTAACGGAGGACCAGCAGTATATACCGTGGCTTCGAGCTCCTCAATTCAATGGCACAAAGAAATCAGTGGTGGAGGTCTTGGGTTTTGAAAAATTGGAGAGTGGAGCTTAGTGCGCATTGCTGTCGAAGCGCCAAACTCACACCCCGGTCATGGTGGTGGAGAAAACACAACACCGCAAGCTAGATAGCGCAGATGATGTGGAGGCCGGAAAAATGAAAGATCTCGCTCAAACCTCCATGGACATTGAAAGCGCCGGTGAACCTTAGTCTGGCGGTGATATGGCAAAGCTTGCGAAGACAACGACTTAGCGAAAAATCCCAGATTTTGAGGTGTGTATTAGGGACATTGATGACGCCTTAACCGCTGACTCGAGGATTACACAATCAAGCAGTGGGAATCCCGAAATGGGCCTTCACCAAATAAGCCTAAATTGGCCATAAGGAAAATCCCACACAAAGGAAACCTCTTAAGTGCACAGGATGGTGCACGTGCATAGGAGGATGCCATGCAATCAAATAGTGGGTACGTAGTAAAAAGGAAACAAGTGCATGCATGCACGTCTCATGCTGAGAGTGTAGAGATAAAAAAAGAAGATGCGCATGGAGGAGGAAACCAGGAAACTTAGTGCTTTGTTGGCTGAACACTTGGGATCGGTAGAGGCCGTTAGGCAGCCCTGCCAGGCACAATGAGTTTGCTAAGTTGGAACTGCTAGGGGCTTGGGAACCTCTGGTTAGTTAACGCCTTGGAAAAGGTTGTGAAAAAAGAAGATCCCAAAATTTTCTTCCTCATGCAGAAAAAGTCTGATAAAAAGAATTGGATGGATATGGTCAAGGAAAAGTGCATTGGAGAAGGAGGGGAGGCAGCAACAAGCCGAGACAACAGATGGTGAATTTCAATGAGACTATAAATTCTTGTGGTCTTCGTGATTTGGGGTACGTCGGTTCTAAGTTTACCTGGAACTATGAGAGGGCAGATGGGGTGCGGATACGTGAGAGGTTGGATAGAGTGCTAGCAACCTTCAAGTGGATCAGTCAGTTTCCACTGGCAAGGTTATACCACTTATCATCATTGGTTTTAGACCATGCTCCCATTGTGCTACAAATGTTACCTAAATCGAGGGGGAGAAGACAGAAGAAACCATTTCGGATTGAATCATTGTGATTGAAAGACCAAAGTTGTGAGCAGGTGGTGATTGAAGCATGGCAAAAAGGGTTGATTTCAGCTAAAGGTAATGTTTTACAGAACTGCTTGGAACAATGTAGGTCTAGCCTGGAGGATTGGAATAAAAAGGTATTTGGACATGTGGGTAAAAAGGTGGCTGAGCTTCAAAAGAAAGTAGAATGATTAGAGCTTCAACCATCATCAACTGAGATTAACCAAGCTTTGAGAAGTACAAGGTCTGAATTGAATAGTTGGCTTCACAAGGAGGATGCAATATGGAGACAACGATCAAGGCTAAACTGGTTCCAAGCTGGGGTTAGGAATACAAGATTTTTCCATGCAAAGGCATCTTCTCGGCAAAAGAAGAATCTCATTACAGGTATGCTAGATGGTGAGGATGTGTGGCAGGAAGAAGAGATGAAGGTTGAGGAAAGTGTAGTTGGATATTACTAGAACCTTTTCTAGACAAGCAACCACAAAAAGTTCATGAAGTTGCTCGCTACAGTCCAAAAAAAGGTAACCCCTGCTATGAATCAACAGCTCACCAGAGAATACAGTGAGTAGGAGGTGAAGACTGCTCTAAAGCAAATGTATCCGCTCAAAGAACCAAGACCGGATGGGATGCCTCCCCTATTTTTTCATCATTTTTGGCCCACTTGTGGGAATGTGGTCTCACAAACGATATTGGACTTCTTAAACCAAGGTATCTCTTCACCCAACTTTAATAAAACTCATATTGTGCTAATTCCAAAGGTCAAAGAACCTAAACAAGTGACTGATTATAGGCCTATAAGCCTATGTAGTGTCGTGTATAAGATTGTATCAAAAGTTATTGCAAATAGGCTAAAAAAGATCCTACCTTCTATCATCAGTGAAACACAAAGTGCATTCGTGAACGGCAGATTAATCTAGGACAATGTACTCATTACTTTTGAAACCATGCATCATATTGGTAATAAGAAGATTGGGAAAGTGGGGGAGATGGCGCTTAAACTTGACATGAGTAAGGCGTATGATAGGGTTGAATGGAGGTGCTTAGAGAAAATTATGGAGAAGCTGGGCTTTGATGAGAGGTGGAGGGAGTTGGTTATGAGGTGTGTAAGGTCTGTCACTTATTCTATCAAAATCAATGGTAGTCTTAGGGGCCATATTATTCCTTCAAAGGGCATTCGTCAGGGTGACCCTTTATCACAGTATCTTTTCTTATTGTGTGCAGAGGGGCTTTCAGCTTTTATAAAAGCTTCAATGGCCAGTGGCAGCATGAAAGGAGTCTTGGTGTGCCGAGGGGGTCCCATTTTATCTCACCTATTTTTTGCTGATGATAGCCTCATTTTTTGTAAAGCTTTGCTTGGAGAATGTGATGCACTTCAGAAGGTCCTACAAGTATATGAGAAAGCTTCGAGGCAACAACTAAACAGAGCAAAAACCTCCCTCTTTCTAAGCAACAACACCCCTACCACTATCAAGGAAGAAATTAAAAGGCGTTTTGGAGCACAAGTGATCAAACAGCATAAGAAATACTTAGGCTTACCTTCCCTGGTGGGCAAGAACAAGCGTAGTTACTTCAATGACATAAAGGAAAAACTAGGTAAGAAGCTAGCAGGTTGGAAGGAAAAGATGTTATCCAAAGCAGGCAAGGAAGTCTTGATTAAGGCAGTGGCACAAGCAATTCCCACCTACACAATGAGTTGTTTTAAAATCCCAGATTCCTTTTGCAACGACCTAACCAACATGATAAGGAATTTTTGGTGGGGCCAAAAAGTAGATGAGAAAAAAGATTGCTTGGCTAAGCTGGGAGAGAATGTGCTAACCAAAATCCAAGGTGGGATGGGTTTCAAGAAGTTGAAACAATTCAACTTGGCTCTTCTAGCCAAGCAATGGTGGAGGTTGCAAACGGATCACACATCCTTGGTCTATAGGGTACTCAAGGCTAAATACTTCCCTACTTGTGAGTTCATTGAAGCGTCTTTGGGACACAACTCGTCATATACATGGCGAAGCATCATGGCTGCTTAGTCCGTGGTAAGAGAAGGGATCATATAGAGGGTTGGTAATGATAGAAATATCCAGATATGGGGTGACAAGTGGCTGCCTTCAGGCCCATCTTACAGAGTGGTTTCACCCAGGTTATTTCTGGACCCAGACACACTAGTGGGGGAGCTCATTGACCAAGAAAACGCCAGCTGGAAATCAGAGATTTTGGCTGCCTTATTCCTACCACATGAGGTTGGCATCATACAAAGTATACCCTTGAGCTCTCATCTTCCGGATGATAAATTAATGTGGGCCGAATCACCAAATGGGAAGTTCAACGTCCATAGTACATATTCAGTAGCAACAAGACTCTCTTTAAATCCTAATAGTGGCGCTAGTTCGGATGCGGGCCTAGGCAGACAATTTTGGAAAAGGTTGTGGGCCCTTTCCCTCCCACATAAGATAAGACACTTTGCATGGCGAGCTTGCCGTGACATACTGCCCACCAAGTTAAACCTCATAAAGCGCAAAGTAGTGCAAGATAGCTTGTGTGATGGATGTAGGTTGAAGGTGGAAACAACGGGTCATATTTTTATCACTTGTCCAAGGGCACATGAGGTGTGGGCATATTCCAAAGAAGTGTTGCCAGGTGGAGTTTTTTCTATGACTTCCTTTTATGATCTAATGCGGAAGATGTTTATGGTAGGCTAAACAGATGTGGACATGGTGGCTCGGGTGGTCACTTTGGCATGGGAAATGTGGCATGATAGGAACGAAGTACGATTGGGAGCCCAGAGAAAGCCAGGAAACGTTTTGGCGAGTTCGGCGGCAATTTACATGGAGGAATATAGTGATGCTATTGCAACACAAACAACCCTGGAGTCTATCACACAGAGAACCACGGCATGGTCCCCACCACCATGGTCTTTGTTTAAAATAAACGTGGATGGTGCAGTAGCAAAAGCAACAAAGAAGGCGGGTGTTGGTGTGATTGTTAGAGATGAGTAGGGTAGGGTGGAGGTTGTGATGTGCAAGAACTTGAATGCCCCTCTAGGTGCCATTGAGAGCGAATCCAAGGCTATTGAGGCAGGGTTACTGTTTGCACAAGATATCGGCATTAGGGACATTGTGGTGGAAAGCGACTCTCTAGTTATGGTTCAAGCTCTGAATGGAACTTCAGCCCCACTGTCTGCGGTCTCGGCAGTTACCTCAGCAAGGGCTTTAGTAGGATGGAATTCTCTCACATTAAAAGACAAGGGAATAGGCTAGCTCACGCACTAGCAAAACATGCTCTTGGCATTGTTGATTTTATTGCATGGATTGAAGAGACACCTTGCTTCCTAGAGCAAGCTCTTATCCATGATGTAATATTTTAAATGTTCTAATAATATCATTCTTAGTATTCTTATAAAAAAAAAAAAAAACGTTAGCCACTAACATTTACTAGGCAGCCAACTCTTAACAAATAGTTAAAAATAATAATAAATATAAAGTATTTTTATTTTTATAAAAATATTCCAACAACCTTATATTATGAATTTGCAATTTTCTCACATTATATGCATAGCTTTTCCAATTCCCAACCATAAAGGTTTCTCTCTCAATCTATTTTTCATTTTTTGGTTGATTTTTTTATTTTTATCTTGCATCTCTATTTTAGGTTTATTAACTTTTGTATTCTTTAGAACTCTACTTTAGATTGATGTAATTTAGTTTTGTGTTTTTATGTTTTTATCTTTTTTTTTTTTATATATATTTAATTTCATAGATATTGCCCTATTGAATTATAAAGATAATATATACGAATATAGTGTTATTCTATTACATAGCTTGACTATGATAATTTAGTGTTTATTGCTATATCTTTTAACTTTTTTTCTTCTTGTCTAATATTCTATAAATTTGTTATTATCTCTCACATTCTCCCTTGAAAAACGATTTCTCTCTCTCTCTCTCTCTCTCTCTCTCTCTCTCTCTCTCTCTCTCTCTCTCTCTCTCTCTCTCTCTTATATTATTTCTTACAACTCTACTCTATGCTAATGTAATATTGTGTTTTTTTATAACTATATGTTAGGTTAATACGTTTTGGTGTTGTATTTTTGAGTTCCCCAACACAAGTAGTCTCTCTCCCTCTTATAACTTTGGTTTGATTATTGTTTGAGTAAATACTTAGCTATTTTGGACATGAGAATTTAAATTTATATCAAAACACAATATTGGTGTACGTGCAAGTTAGATTATCAGAACTATATAAGAGAATGGACGATGCATCTAACAATACATTTAAGTGAAAAAGCTTAAGAACACTAAAAATGAAAGCTTTAACACTTTAATGTCGAGAGAAATGGAAAGTACAACATGGAAAGTAAAGAAGGCATAGGGAAGTACGAGGAAAACTCTTTAGAAGGGATGAAAAACTACAGGTGAGCAAGGGGAGAATGTCCCTCATTCTTTAGAGCTCTCTATTATATAAAAATGAAGGTCTTTGTACAATGGTGATGTTCTTTTCCAAAGAAAGCATTTTCTCTCTACCTTGCTTTCCTACCTAAACTTTTTGGCATTTTCTCTTAATTTCTCTAGCTTTTTGCCCTACTGGTTCAGCAACATGTTCCTCTTATAGTACGAGGAATGTTGCTAGGTACATGAGGATAGGTGTCAAACCATGATTCCTCCATTTGAATCTCAATACAGCTATTATACTATGTTGAGACTAGAGGAGAGAAAAAACACGCCGATGTCAAGGTAGTGGGATGTAAGGCGACTCTGCTACTACGTTGGAGCAAACCTTGGACAAGGAAAGGGACATCAAGGATACTAAGAGTGATACACGTGTCTTCAATAGTAGTCCAGCACAAGCTTAGCCAATAAGGGTTGTTCTATAGCATCTGACCATAGGAGGCTGCTATCGCCCTTTTGTGCAAGTGTTGGGTGTTCATGTTAAGTGCAAATCTCACTCTTTCCCATGATGGTCACATCGTTGGCACGGGCCAAAGATCCTCTCCTTCACCTAGTGTTTCTTTTCCTTTGCTCACAGCTTCTCTATGCGTAAGGTTTGGATCTAGCCACGTCAGCACTCTCATGTGCCTTGGCTAGTGTAATGTACAATTGGCTATGCATTTGAATGTGTTTATCAATTATTCGAGTAATATTAAAAAGTAATTTTGTTATGAGTTTTGATTATTATGATAATCTCCTTTAAAAAAAATGAGAAATTTGAATAAATCATTTGAAACTTGAAAAGTTTAGTTGTAAAGAAAAAAATTGGGAAAACATAGCACACTAGAACATAGTTTCAAAGAATATGGACCAACCCATAAAGGAATAATATCAATCAAACACTATACCAAAAATAATAAAATGATATATTAGTAGAGATAGAAAAATAAAAAATAATTTTAGAAATTGTTTAATTTTTAGGGAAAACAAATTATCTTCAACAAATTTTAAAGAACAAATTATACATTATACCACAATTAAGGAAATAGTTATCTATAAGATGAATGATAATAGAGAATAAGATGAACATAAGATGAATAAGCAATTCAAAGTTAGCAACCAATAAGATGAACATAAGCATATTTCAAATATCATCAATAAATTATGAAATATCTATTTTCACCTCGCCAAAAAAATCCTGCAAATTCGCAAATGAAATCTATCAATTCAGTGTTTTTCTTCACAATTTTAGAAGGCTTTCTTCTAATTTTGGTCATGCTACATGATTTAAAAATTTCATCATATTTGGTGCTTTCCTTGACAAGTGGCCTTAGTTTCTTATGTGATTAGATTTACCTTGATTTTGATTTCCATTAGCCTAATTTTTTTTATTCTTCCTTTCAGACCTTGATATCTAACATTTTTCTTTTTCTAATATATGTCTATTGAATGTTATCATTAGAAGTATTGAAATTAACCTTAGATCCAACAGTGCCATTAAAATCAGGGGAATCGTCTTCTTTTTTGTACTCTTAGATAGGTACGTGATAACAGTTTCTATAGGAAGTCCTATTCTTTAATTGTGTTTCAAGATCTTCCCAAGTTACTTCCATGAGTCTGGTAGCTTATATGGTAGCGGATACTTCTGTTTGCTCATCTATTTGAATATCAATGGTAGCTTATAAATACTTGAACAGCTTATCAAATGAGGATCTTTGAAGGTCATATGCTCGGTCCACCATAGACTTGTTTACCACCATTGGCTACAAGCGTACTTTGATCCAACATCTTCAATGTCATATTTTTGTTGAAGTGGCTCCCAAATTTGCTTGGCAGAAAAATAAGCTTGATCATAGTAGTTGTCAAAAGGATCAACTAGACAAATTTGTATAAAATCTAAAAGCTATAGCATACCAATTATTGTTGTTATGCTCTTATTGAGCTACATTAGTGTAGTAATATTTCGGTTTATTTCGAATCATTTGGTCTACTTCATTAATCTGCTTTATTGACAATTATGTCACTTTTCTAGTATAACATTGATAGTTTATATATATATATATATATATATATATATAGATCTCTATCATCATCTCTATTCCCTTTATAAATTCTCATATCCCACCCAGGTCTATGAATTTCTCTATCAATTCCATTACCCTATCCTTACCCATGAGGTTATTGTGACTCTTCCAAATCTAACAGAAGTAACCTTGTCCAATAACAGCATAATCGATCACATCCCAAATGCAATCTTCAACTGCTCAAATCTTGAAATCATTACTCTATACATGAACTAGCACTCAGGAAATCTTCCACATGCATAGGTCACTGGCTTCCAAATCTTTAGGTACTTTACTTATGGGGGAATAGACTAGAAGGAATAATCCCTAGTTCTATCTCAAATGCTTCAATGCTCACTAAACTTGAGTAGGCTGAAAATTATTTCTATGGCTCTGTTCCTAATACCCTTGGAAATTAAGGCATTTGGAGAGACTCATCTTAGTCGACAATTATTTGACTAGAGAATCATCAATTCTAGAATTGAGTTTTCTTTCATCTTTGACAAATTGCGTAAATTTGACAAGTATAGTAGTAGCATATAACCCACTGAATGGAACCCTTCCAATTTCCATATGAAATTTCTCTACTTCTCTTGAAGAATTTATAGCATTTCATTGCAGGATTAAAGGTATAATTCCAACAGAGATTGGTAATTTAAGCAATTTGATGACCCTAAGCCTAGACGAAAATGAATTGACTAGACCTATTCCAACTACAGTTGGAAATCTGAGAAAGCTCCAAGTTTTGGTTCTTCAAAACGATTGAATTCAAGGATTAATCCAAAATGGTATTTGTCATTTGAGGAACTTGGTTGTATTATTGTTAGGCCATAATAAGCTCTTAGGACCAAAACACGTTGGGGAAGTCTTTCTAATCTTCAACGTTTGTTCCTTCAAGACAACTTGCTACAAGGACCTTTTCCCACTCTAAATTTTCCTAGTCAGCTATATTTATTTGTCTTGAATAACAAATTTAGTGAGGAAATCACTTTATTAAATTGCAATGCATGCTTCTTTGAAGTTCTAGATTTTTCTCATAACAACTTTAGTGGCACGATTCCAACGTGTTTGGTACACTCTAGTGCCCTCTTAGTGTTGGATTTGCAAATGAATAGCCTTCATGATACCATCCCTGTAGTATTTTCCATGGAAAAAAGGTTGAGGCATCTTAACCTTAATGACAATCAATTGGAAGGGCCATTGCCAGTCTTTGGCAAATTGTAGGGACTTACAAGTTCTAGATATTGGAAATAATAAGATAAATGACACCTTCCCTTATTGGTTGGAAAGTCTTCTACAATTGTAAGTTCTTGTCATAAGATCAAACAGATTTCAAAGTGGAATAGTGAATCCTAAGACCAAATTTGCTTTCCCAAGTTTGAGAATCCTAGACATTTTTATTAGGGACTTTCATGGTCCATTGCCAAGAAAATATTTCAAACCTTTGAAAGCCATGATGAATGTCGATGGAGATATGATTGCATTGAAATATATGGGAGATAGGTATTATTATGATTAAAGGTGACAGTAAAAGGACAATATATTGTGCTTGTGAGAATCCAAACTGTGTTTACATCCATTGATTTTTCAAAGAATAATTTTCAAGGAGAAATGACAAAGATAATCGGAAGGCTTAAATCACTCAAGGGAATTAACTTTTCTCACAATAACCTTACAAGTTATATTCCATCATCATTTGGAAATTTAACCAATCTTGAATGGTTAAACCTCTGTTCCAACAAATTCACTGGAGAGATTCCTAGGCAATTGGCTGATCTATTGTGGTTAGAAGTTTTAAACGTTTCACATAACCAACTTATAGGAGAGACATACCTTCAGGGAAGCAGTTCATTACATTCGATAGTGATTCATACACCAGAAATTAAGGATTATGTGGATATTTATGGTCAAGAACTCAAGATCATGCAATAACCAAGAGAAAAGTCAACCACCACCATCGACCTTGCAAAAATAAGACAATTTTAGAGCCTGAAAATGAGTTTGGTTGGACGCTGTATTGATAGGTTATATATGCGGAGTGGTATTTGGAATGTTTATAGGGTATTTTATGTTTAAACTTTGCAAACCAAAGTGGCTTGTGAGCATGGTTAAATTAGAACAATATATCTTGCTAAGAAGGCTGGAGAATAATGCTCATAGACATGGTGGAAGAGGATAACTAGTAAACACAATCCGTGGATAGTTTTGCTAGAATTTTTCAAGAGGATTTTAAAGGAACCTTGTACCATGTTGTAGTTTGTGGAAGTTTGTTCAAATTTGTTATGAGAAATCCTTGTTTATGCAATGGATAGAAATTAACTTGTTCTTATCTGACTGGCATTGAGCGACTTTGCTAGCAACTCTTAAGGAAGTTCTTTGAAAAAAAAAAAAGTAAACATTAATTTACTTTAACATTCCTATTTATTGCCGCCTTCATTTTTTATGAATTAGTTAAACACTTCTCTTTTCTTTTTCTTTTTTTTGGGAGAAAAAAACACTTCTCATTTAAGCATATATATATATATATATATATATATATATATAGTAAATTACTATATGTTAGAGATATTTTAGACATATTACCCAAATGTAATAGGTCCAAGCCCACTCCTACTTGTGTTAGTAGTCTAGGGTTTAGTCGCCTATATATACACATATTATGGTTTATTGTTACATAGATTTTGTACTACACTTTTATACAATAAAAATTTAGTCCTTAAAGGATTTTTCCGTGGATGTAGGTCAACAAGGCTGAACCATGTAATCCTTGTATTTTTGGTATTCTTATTCTATACTTCTCCTTTTGCATTTACTCTAGCATATACAACTTGGTATAACACATCGCGTTAATAGTATATTTAACCCTATATATAAATACAACTTACCATGTAGATGTGATATAATTAATCATTTGCTAAGATAGTATTTCTAGCTTGGCGAATATATTTTCTTTTGACCCCGTATATCAATACCTCTTGCGTCTACTCTATCTCTATGTATGTTTGGAGTTAGAGTACGTTTGGAATGGAGAGAGTTGGAGGAAGGAGAAAGGAGAATACAGAGAAATTAAAGATGATTTATTTTTCTTTTATTTTTTTATTTAAGAGAAAGATGATTGGAATATACTAAAATCTAATTTAGTGTAAACAATAAAATAAACATAGGGTACTGATATATATTTTAAAACAAAAGCATAGGATTAAACAAAAAAGAGTATATAAGACTCCTATATTCAGAAAAGACTACTCCATTGTCCCTTTTTTTTTTTTTTCTTTTTACGTATACATCCCAATAATGCAACCACACATTTTCACACACACTTTACGATAGCTACTCTATGTGGCAAATTGCGATTGGCTATCTCTCATTATCACATGAACCTACTATTTTTTTCATTATTTATAATCTACCACGTAAAATAATTATGGCAAAGTGTGCTAGTGGTACTAGCATTATTGGTATACATTTTGAATCAATAATCATGACTTTGTGATGTAATTTGTTTAAGTTAAAATTAATTAATTTAAGTGAAGTTTCTTAGTAAATGTGTATAGGTTATTAGAGGAATTTCAAGCCTATATATAGCGCCCTTACGGTCCATTTCCACATCAAGTGAAGTGAAGTAAAATAGTAAAGTAAGAGTGCTCTTTTCTTTTCTCTTCTAGTTGTGAGTGGTGTGGGAGTCAGTCTACAATTATTAAACATTTGAGAAATTTCAAACCAAAGAATGGTGATATCTTTTGGCAGAGCTTTGAGCTCAACCACTTATTTAGAGTTGGTCATAGCTATACGATGAACTATCGGATTGTTGTATCATAGAGGAGACAAATCAAAAGAGAAATGATGTTGTATTGATTTCTAGGCTTTGCCAATCATAGAAGACTTAAATCTTCATAAAGTGAGTGAAATTTCCATGTCCAAGTGTGACAATGTTAGTTTAACATTCCTAATTTTATTGTGATTCCTCCTAAAATTTTAAGGAGATTTAAATGGAGCTAACAACTTAGAAGTTAAATGAAAATGTCGAAGATCTTAACAAGACCTTACATTTTAAGGGAGCCCATTTCAAAAGATGAAAAGGCAATACTCTTTTCGATTGTACGGACTGAGGATACCAGCCCACTCCCAAGCTGGTAGCCCATCCCCTAGACGGCCTCCACCTACCTTAACACTAGGCCAAGCCCTGTTAGGCCTAATCGAACACGTAGACAATATATCCCCCAATGTGCCATGAACAAAGGAGTAATGTCTTGGGGGAATTCACCCGTCGAGCAATTTTCAACATTTAGAATAAGTTCCAAGAAGGTCAAATCAGTAATAAGCGGTGGGTCTTGCAAATATTGTATTTTGTCTACCCTCAATTTGCATGCCGAGCCTTGAAAATTTTGAAAATAATAATAATAATGAGAGAATTTCTTAAAGGATATTTAAAAAAAAAAAACTATATATTATGGTATACTATATATATAAAATATGTGTGTTCATGTGTTTTGAGAAAATTTTATTTTAAATATTATAAGTTGATAGGGCTCTCAATTAAACCCTAAACCTTAATCATTTTTGGCTTTAAACCAAAACTCAAAACTCATTACCAAATCACAATATCCAGACCTGCTGATGCTCACGCTGACAGCTCCAGCTCGGCCAGATCAAGTTCAAGGCGATGGCGATGGTGTCGGTGAGTTTCTTTTCTCTTTTTTTTTTCCAACTGGTCTCTCTCTTTTGCTTTTTCTTAATTGCAATTGCTGGATTGTTTGGTGTTTCTATTGCTGGATTTTTTTTTTCATTTCTTTTTGAAAAAAGGGAAATCTTTGTAAGTCCAAATTCCTTCATGCTGTCCACATTTCGTTTTTCTTTTCTGTGTAAAAATATTAGTTTTGGACCATATATATGGGATATGAGAGAGGGAGAGCAATGCAGAGAATATAATAGAATCTCTAGATGTTGTACTTGTTGATGTTGGATGTTGCTTTTGTTGTTGCTGATCTTGTTTCAGTGAAAGAGGAAAGGGTATTAGAGAAGGATTTGAGTTTAGCCGTCAGATGTAAGAGTAGCGGTACATTTTGTTTTAAGTGAAATGGCCTCATTTTGAGTGAAACGAGCCTCGTCATTTTGAGAGGCTGATCTTTTTTTTTTTGATAGCCAAACTTGTACCAGAGCTTTCATTGATAAGGACTCACGTCCAATGCAATTACATCATTCATGATCTGATTCACAATACAGGGTGGAGAATCCTCAACCCAAATTACACAATCTTTTACATTCTTAGCATCTCTAGCGAGTAGGCGACACTACAAAAAACGCGGGCTGTAGTCGCATTTTTTAGCCACATTTTAAAAAAAAATGCGGCTATACCTGACCTATAGCCGCGTTTTTAAGGAACGCAGCTATAGACCAAACCTATAGCCGTGTTTCTAGGAAACGCGGCTATAGACCTAACCTCTAGCCGCGTTTTTTACAAAACGCAGCTTCAGACATAACCTATAGCTCCATTTTAAAAAACGCAGCTCTAGGTAAGGTCTATAGCTGCGTTTGTATGTGTCTAGCTTGTGTTTTTTAAGGGCCTATAGCCACGTTTCTGAAAACGCGGCCATAGGTCCAGCCAATGGCATGTATAGCTCAATGAATATTTTTTTATAAAGGTAGCCTATAGTCGCGTTTCCTAGAAACGCGGATATAGACATAACACAAAAAACAAAATGACGAATATATTTTTTTAAACCTAGGGCTGTAGCCGCGTTTTTAAAAACGCGGCTATAGGTAACAGGGAAAATGCACATTTAACAAGGGATTTGACCGGACTAAAATATAGTTTTTAAGGGAGGACCTATAGCTGCATTTTTTAAAACACGGCTATAGGTCTACCTTTAAAAAAATAAAAAAGTGATGACCTGACCGCCCACCTACCCCATTTGCTCCCTACCACTCAATTCAAAATATCTCATCTTTTCTTTTCTATGCCCGATGTTCTTCTTTTCTTTTCTTTTTCTCTCAACACAACCATTCTTTTCTTTTTCTCTCAACACAACCATTCTTTTATTTTTCTCTCAACAAAACACAATGGATTCTTTTCATTTTTCCGGCAAGGATGACCGGAAATCTTTATTGGAGAAGCTAAGGTTCACTCATCTCAACTATTTGAGGTAAAAAAATTTCTAATCTTCTTATGGGTATTATACTTTTGCTAGAGCTTATTTTTTATCTAAGCTTTATGAGCATTGTGAGTAATATTTATGTGTTTATATGTATGGGTTTTGCATTGGTGGAATTATTTGATTTTGAATTTTTTGGATAGGTGCTTGAATTTGTGCTATTGTGCTTATGTTTAAATGAGTTTGTGTTCTTGAGCTTGTTTTTTCTATTTTTGGGCTTATGCTTTTGTGTTCCTTGAATGGATTTAGTGTTAGCTTTGGGTTGGTTTTGTTGAATGAGAGGAGATTCATGGTTTTGTGTTATTATATTTTGGAGCATATTATGTGTGTATTATGAGGATATTGTGTTTGATTTTGAATTTTCTGGGTGTGTTTGTATTGTGGGTATGTTGTGTATGATTTTGAATATTTTGGGTTTGTGTTTGATTTTGGATTTTCTGGATTTGTGATTAATTTTGAATTTTTTTTGTTTGAATTTTGAACTTTTTGGGGAAAAAAAAACCCAGAATTTTTTTTTTGTTTTTATTAAAACCTATATCTGCAGTTATAAACGCAGCTCAAAGTGGGTCTATAGCCGCGGTTATAAAAACCCAGCTATAGACCCGCAGGGGCTGTTGCTGCGCCGCTTAGGCCTGGGTTGTAAACGCAGCTCTAGAAAACGCGGCTATAGGCCGCTTAAGCCTGGGTTGTAAACGCAGCTCTAGAAAACGCGGCTATAGCCTATAGCCGCGTTTTTGGGGTCTATAGCCGCATTTTTCAAACACGGCTATAGACCCCGTTTTTTGTAGTGTGAGCAGCCATATTGTTTTTCCTGTTCATGTGGACTGCCTTCCAAGAGCAAGACGACTACAAGTATCTCCTGAAACCTTCAATTATTTTTAGGATTGGAAGGGTAGGTACAATTACTCCCTTTAAAGCATGTATCACCAGCACTGGTGGAGCCAGAGGGGGGCGAGGGGGGGCACCTGCTCCCCCTGACTCCTAATTTATTTTTTTTTTTTTTTTGTATTAGTAGTCACATGGAGGGGAAAAAAAAAAAGACTTCTACTTGTTGAAACTTGAAAGTGACCAAACCACCTATTTCACTATTTTTTATTTTTATTTTATATCATTATTTACACAATTTTTACTATTTATGATACCTTTCACAGCATTTTATCTTTGAATAATACTATAGATATTACAAATTTTACTACTTATGTCTTACAAATTGGCATTTTATCAATCACAAAAAATAATTTCAAACATTTATTCATTATATTTTTTAAGTAACACTAATCATATTTTTACTCCATCAGTTTGTAAATTTTTTAGTAGCTATGAATTGGTTATTTTTTTTTTATTTATTTTAATAATATGAAATATATTCATATTTGCTTACAATCGTTTATTTATTTTGTTATTATTGTTGATTAATGTTTTTTAGATAAATTTTACTTTTAATATCATTTTTTAATTTGCCCCCTCTAGACTAAAATTCTAGCTCTGCCACTGATCACCAGTTGTGCATCTCCTTCCACTATGACATCGTTCAATCCCAGGTCCCTCACAAGGAGAATTCTAGCTTCAGTAGCTTTGGCCCAAAAAAAAAAACACATGTCAGATGCTTTGGGCATGTTTAGTAAATATGTTTAAACATATGTTTTCAATTTTTAAACAACAGTATACATATTTTTACACATTTTTTTACTTATACATATTTCCAAAAAACAAAACTGAAAATTGTTGTTTAAACACATGTACTAAACAGGTCCTTATTTAATGGCCTCGAGGAGTGTACTAACAGTTTGCTCTTTTTTATATTATTTATTTTTAAATGTGCTTCTAATTGTTGCTCTTCTTAGTTTTTATGTTGCTTTAGATTAAGTCGTTATTATTATTATTATTATTATTATTAAATGTATTTTGTGACGTTATAATGTGGAACTTGGGAAAAAATTGTTTGTTTATGCAAGTTTTTTGTGGATGAATCAGGTGAGGTATTATTACCATTGATAAGCTCAATACAACAAAATACACTGTAGATATTATGCAGCCCACATCACTTTACACAAAGAGGATCTGAAATTGTTACTAAAAAAAAAAAAGGATCTGAAATATTTCTTCTGTAAATTATCAATGCCCCCCCTCTTGAGAACTTCATGTCTATGAGTAAAAGAACACGCGATGAACAATTTATCATGACTCTCATATGCCCATTTAAGAAGCCTATTAGGCAATCTGTCCTGAATGGAAAGCCACTGATGAAAGACAGTAAGAGTGGTTATTTTAAAATACATTACCCTCATGATCATTCCATGCTCTGTTTTGAAATTTCCACCTTCCTTGTAACTCTCAGAAATTATTGGTGAACTTCTCTAATACAAATTTTTCCATTGTATTTCGTAGCTTATTTCTAATGACGAAAATAATAAGTGGAAAACTTTTGCTCATATATTTAGAAAAACAACAAAAACCAAAGATGTTGGCTTAATGATTTTTAAAGATAATGATATCTATGAGATTTTGGGTTCAATTCCACTAACTTATATTTATTTAATCTTATTAAATTTAAATATATTTGCTTGGCATTATTGGAACTGTAACCAAATGAATCCCTTCACCTTTCATTATATGCTTTATAGCCTAAATTATTTAAACATGAGAAAACTCTTTTTTTTTTTATAATAATTATTATCTTTTTTCTTTTCTTTTCTTTTTTATTATAATTATTATTCTACTTCCCTTTCTCATTCTCAGTACATTATTTCATTGTCTGAAAGGAACAAAAACTATCATGGCCAATGGGCTAGGGACGGAGCCAGGACTTAAAGTTAGGGAGGTGGGCTTTGCTGTTCGTTGTGTGCGGCAACTCCAGTCTTTGCCTCTACTGCTTTACCACTAAAGATTTTTGTTTAAACTTTTTAAAAGGCCAAATTATTTGTTTTGGGTAAAATAGGTTGATTGGGTGTAGATTTTTTTAGCTTTATTATTGGTAATTTTTGTTGTTGACTTAATTTTTTTGAGCTTGTATATTTTGTTTTAAATTTAATCTATTAAATTTTTATGGTCTTTAAAATGTGGAAAAAGTTAAAATTACAAAAATTTTACAAATTGCTAATGTGGTGAATGGTTATTGGTAAGTAAAAAGTGGTGCAAGTGTGCGAACCAATAAAAATTTGATACCTCAATAATTTGTAAAAATGTTGTAAAAAAAATTGTTGCTATAACATTATTTTTAAAAGAATTGATGGCATTGTTAAGGGGGACAAAGTATAATTTTATTGAACAAAATTATTAAAATTAATGCATATTAATATACTAATATATATATATATATATATATATATATATATATATATATATATATATATGTTTAAAAACAAATTTAAGGGGGGCCATTACCCCTCTAGTCAATATATAGCCAACGGGCGAACTATTGGTGTGAGTACGTGACCACCGCAAAGAATGTAGGTCTCGCTGTTGACTTGTTAAAATGCAATGCATATCACAACAAGAAGAAGACTCCAATATTTTTGGAGACTTCATCTAAGGAGTCGGAGTTCTATTTTATTTTCAAAGTCTATAGTACTCCACACTGTTTCAGATGTTCCGTCCATGAGGTTTTCTTGCAAAATATATCATACCAAAGAGGCAATGATAGCAAAATCTTGAGCTCAGCATGCTGTAAACGTGCATCTTACAACACCAAGGTGCTGTTGGAGTTTGGATAATAGAATTTCTGATTTTTTTTTTCGCTGAATTTTTCTGATAATCTAGAGTTCGGATAATCTATCATATCTGATTTTTACATCCCGTAAAATAGAATTTCTGATTATTTGTCTATTTCTGATTATAGCTTACAAATTAAAGAAACAAAATTAAACATGTATTTGACACTTTAAAGTGTTTTATTTAAAAAGAGGAGGGTTCATTAAAAAAAAAAAATGTGGGGTTGAAGACTTTTATAATTAAAGAGTAACAAAGAACGATGAACTGGTAAATGATTTGTGCATTTGGATGTTTTTTTTCAATGTTATACACACAAAAAACAAAAACAAAAACAAAAAGTCAGCTTTGGATCAGGTATGTGTTGTATATTTAGATATATACAAAAATAGGTTGTAATAATGATATAAGTTTGGAAAGTATTCATTTGTAAAATGAATAAAATGGAATTTTGAGATTTGAAATCTTCTTTGTGAAAATTCAAGTTTTAGGACGTTCGATTGGTCGAGACTTCTGTTCGATCGATTGAAGTACTTAGAAAGGCTTCTCGATCAATTGAAGCTTTTAATTTGCTTGATCGATCGAAGTGATCAAGAAAGTTGATCTGAAGCTTCTACATGACTTGATTGATTCTTGAATCCTGTTTGATCGATCAAGAAGGGCCTTGTATTGATTCTCGATTCCTCTTAATCGATCGAGCCTCATAAAAATTGTTTTTGCAGAATTTTCTGTAGAATTTGTGGTAACCATTCTGAACATTGGGAAATGTTTTAAATCATGTGAACGGTTTTATGAGGCATCTTAACTCTCCATTCATACCTTTTGAAAGGTTATAACCAAGGAAGTCAATACCGTACCGGAGGCTGTACCGGTTTGGCCACCGGTACGATATATTTCGGATACCGGTCAATACCGGTGTACCGTTTCGGGTTTACCGCTATTTTATATATATATATATATATATATATATATATATATATATATATTATATACACACACTAAAATCTCTAGAACCATGGTTATAAGCATATAATATTTCACTTATATTATAGTAAATATAAAAATTTATCATAAAATATTACCTCAATTCAGAACAAATTATTCATAGTTTTAAACTTTAGTATTAATTAAAAGGAAAAAAAAAACACAATATAAAAAATAGAAAGCTTAGTTGTTCATTGCATACTAAGAAAACAAATAATACTAATAAGTTAGTGTAAATAAGTTATTATTATGTCCTTACAAAAATTCAAAAAGTACAAAACTAAAAAAAAAAAAAAAGTTTTTTTTTTGTACCGGCCGGTACGCCCGGTATTGGCCGGTATTGCCCGAAATTGGCCGGTACGCGACCGGTACGGCCGGTATTTTTTTCGGTACAAAATAGAAGTGTACCGGTACCAGTGCATTGACCGGTACGGTACGTACCGGCCGGTACGGCCGGTACCGGTACGGTATCAACCACCCTGGTTATAACCTTATGGGTATAAATAGTGGTTCATGATCCTCTGATAATCACTTTTTCTACTTTCCCAAAATTAGTTTTCTTAGAAACACAAGAAATGTGGGTATTCTCTAGGATTGCCATCTGTAAAACCCAATAACTTGATTGTATCCTAGGGATAAGTTTGCGATAACCATTTAACAATAATAGTGTGGGAGCAAATATTGTCTAAGGATAACAATTTTGTGTCTCCAAGTTATCTAACCCTTGTTTGTCTTTTGTATTCACTTAGTTCTTCCTATATTACTTTAATAATATCCCCAACAGTATGGGTATCCATGGGTAAGAAATTTGAGTGGGAAATCATGGGCAATAATTGAGTTTTGGGTCTGGTATCCATTGGCCATCAATAACTACATCTACTTGAAACTATTTGATTATGATCTTTTGGTAGCCTCTCAAAGCATGTGCAATTCTACAGGATTTTATTTATCTCCGAGATTAGAAATACAAGTTGCACCCATCGTTATTAAAATAAAAGTTTGTTTCAGAATATCACCCTTATATACTTTTCATAGTACAGGCTCTTCAAGTTTTTGCTCGACCCATACTCAATATTCAGCTACAAAGACGCACAATGTCGCTAAGATATTTTATTATTCTTATGCTACCTCAATATCTCGTGTCGCTAAATCGACAAGGCAAGTTTTGTACCTACTAAGAGCATTCACATTATAAGGGTGGTATATTTTTAGCATCTGAAACCATAAAAGTCTAGTCTATCAAATATGCTATGTGCTAAAAAATTTGACATCTTACTACAGTGAGCTCTCATTTATGAGAGATCACTGTAGCAAGATGTTATCATTATTTATTGATTTTTAATTCTCACTCTCTCGTTCTCTCTCACTGAGCTCTCTCCCTCTCATTCTCATTTTCTCTCATCTTTCTCTAGCTCAGACTCTCCCTCTCCTTCTTTGTCCCCTTTCTCACTCTCCCTAGAATACGAACCTAATCAAAATGCATACATTTGTCTCATACACTATGAGGATGGTGAGAAAATATATATTTTACATCCAGAGGGGCTATAATTAGAGATACCATTGTTTTTGGTACCAAAGTTCCTATAAAAATGGGAAATGCCCTACCTGCGGTTTGAACTATTGATTTACGTAACTCTCTTGTGGACTCGATCTCTCTCCTCCCTTTTTGTGGGTTTTGATCTAGTTTTGAGTGGGTTTTGGTGGTCTGATTGGTTCCTGGATCATGGTGCGGTGGTTTGTTGGTCCGATTTGGGTGGTTGGGTAGTAGGTTGTGGGTCTGATGTTTTTTTTTTGCTATTGTTTGTGGTTGTGGGTGGATCTGGCTGGTGGGGGCGATGGTATTTTTTTTTTCACTCTCTCTCTCTATTGGGGTTTGTGGTGGTGGGTGGATGTGGCTGGTGGAGGCGATGGTGGGTTTTTGGTGAGTGGTGGGTTTTGTGGTGGTTATTTGTATTGTGGTGGCTGGCGATGCTTAGAACAATTGGGTGTTGAGAGAGAGAGAGAGAGAGAGAGAGAGAGAGAGAGAGAGAGAGAGAGAGAGAGAGAGAGAGAGAGAGAGAGAGAATAAAAAATAATAAAGAAAGAATATTTAAATAAAGTGGTAAAAAAATAGAAGTTTTGATATTAGGTATATTGTAATGTGATGTGTTAAATGATATAAAATTAGTTTTTTAGATGACAAATGCTAAAAATTTTAAAGCCCTTAATGTGAATGCTCTATATAATGGAATAGTTTAATGCCTAAACACTTGTAGCATATTTCTTGAATATTCACTAAAATCCTTATCTACGCCTTAATGCAAAGAAAGAAGCAATAAAAACTCATGATTTATTTTCCTTCTTCTTTGTTTTTGTTTTTGCTTTTGTTTTTGTTTTTGTTTTTTTTTTTTATTTTTTTTTGGAGAAACCTTTTTCTTTGTTGTTGATCTCAATGGGTAATTATTAGATATTCCCGGAGTACTATAAATGTATACTCTCCCTTCTCACATAATTGTAGGTTTCATTAACTAAATTCATGGTGGGACTCACAATTTATATAAGAGGGGGGAGTACGCATTTAATAGCTATGCTGCTCCTTTCTAGCTATAAAATATGGAATTAGTGATTTCGAACTTTTCCATTCCAAAACTTGCAAAACCAATAATCCCTAGAATATCCATTAACTTTTCCTATTACTATTTTTTGAAAGAATTCAATTCACCCCTCATCTCTTTTTCTCTAATATTGTTTATTACTTTTCTAAACATGTGTACCTTAAAAAAATCTACACTAGCTGGTTTGGTGCTTAATTAATAAACCAATCTCTCTTTCTCTCTCTCTCTCTCTCAAAAACCAAAGATTGCCCATTTAATTTGAGAGTTTCAGAGTTGGGTCAAGCATGGAAGTGGTTGGAGAGCTTAGAGTCAATGGCAAATGACAGTGCTGGGTTTAAAGACAGTAGTAGCAGCATTGTTTGTAAACATTTCTCATTGGACCCATGAGATCCAGATGTAGTAGCTCTAAAGGTCTGGATGTAACTGATGTCTGAGTCCCTGGATGTTTTTCTTTCGTCTATTTTCCAAATTGACACAGTCCACACATAACATTGCTAACCCTACTGAGCTTTGGTATTCCCAACACTGATTTATGCTTAGATACAATTGACAGATGTTTGTAGCTAGCATGTCCCATCCTTTGATGTCATAAGTCTTCATTTGGCAAACAAATACTATTGCACACAATGTCAGCATTAGGTACCAATCCATAGCAGTTATCCAGAGTGCGGGCTTCGCTTATGAGTTTCTTTCCAGACTCATTCAAAATGAGATATTTCCCTTTTAAGAATAACACCATGAAGTCTTAATCACAGATCTGACTTATGCTCAACAAGTTCACTCTCAGACTTTCTATATACAATACATTTGTAATGTATAGCAGCCCAAGCAAAGAGATTGTTTCCTTCCCTTTTATTTGTGATTTGCTTCCATCACCGAAAGTGACATTTTCACCTTTCTTAGACTTGAGAACCTTAAAGAGAGAATAGTCTCCAGTCATGTGTCTCGAGCATCTACTGTCAATGTACCACAAACATGTGTCCATCACTTTAAACGCTGACTTCATCATAATGCACACTTCATGCTTGCTTGACAAATCCATAGGAATGGTTTTCTCTCTCAGCTGTCATTTATGAGCAAAACCTTTAATTTTCACCATTCTCAGATGAAATCCTTTACACATTTTCATTTTGAGATAGTCTAGTCTCTTTTTTGTTACACTAAGACTTTTTTCAACAATCATCAAGATAGCTTTCAAATAAATTTTAGACTTAGATTTTCTGAAACACTTAATCAAATAGAGATTAGAAAAGCAAAATGTATTTGAGATAAAAGATCTTTTCATGCCGCTTGTAGCCATGACAACAGAGGTCAATGGATCACACAGTAAAGATCAAACCTAATTAGAGTGTGCCTGCTCTGATACCACTTGTTGGGTTAACATGAATTGACCCCTTACAATTAATTAATTAATTAATTAATTACCTAAGTTAATTAATTAGATCAAATTTCATGCAATAGCGTGGCAGCACAAACAAATCACTAAATAATCTAAATGCAGTAGAAAATAAATTTGACATAAGTGATTTGTTTACGAATGGGGAAAACTACCGAGGCAAAACCCCACCGGGTAATTTTAAGGTCACCACTCCCAAGAATCCACTATTATCAATCACAAATGGTTACAAGTATAAGGAATTTTACCAAACCCTTTGGCCTATCCCAAAATACCAACCTACAATTGAATTCTTACCCTAATACCTAATTGGACTTGTATTGTAATGACAATCTTTCCGTTGATGCAGGAATCTCAGTACGTAATTAACTAATGTGTACGGATCCTATTACATGACTAACTCCAACAACTTGAAGAGGTTGTTAGCTGCAAAGTTTTTCAGTTCATTAGTTCATCAACGATGAAGACCAAGAAGCTCCTTGGTCACAAAACCCTTGGCATAATGACGCGATAACTTCTTTAGAGAGAATAATGAACTAGGGCACTATCTGCATGCGCAACGACCTTTAAAATAAGCCTTACATATGTCTAGGGTTGTGAAAAAAAAACCCAATACAAATAGTTTAGCATGGGCTAAAATTCAGATCTAATTCTAATTTTGTAAGTCTCGACAGAAACAACTAATGTCAAGTTTCTGTCAAGTTTTGACTATAAACCTCGATAGAAGTCTTTCTGTCGAGATTGCTGTTGAGATTTAATGAACAATTTTTCTTCATTTGTTTCTTAGTCAGATCTTCGTGGTTTTAACATTGGAGTTGAACAACATATTTCTTGAAGTCCTAAACTTATCCTAGATCTTCCCAATTACAAGTAAAGTGCATTTTGTTAAAGGATTAATAAATTACATAAAATATCTCTAACAATATATATATATATATATATATATATATATATATATATTTATAAAAGTAATAGCTTATTAAAAGAGTATAATACATATGTTTGCTTTCAGAATGCATAAAATGATTTATTTATATTTTTTTGTATATTATTTTTTGTCATTATCATGAAACAAAATTTGTATGCTTTTCTTCAAACTTACATGGATTTGAATTTTTCATTATATATATATATATATATATTAGTTTTTTGGGAGGGTTACTTTATCCTTCTTCTTTTTTTACGCTATCTAAATTAGATTTTTTTAATTAAGTTTAGATTAATGTTAGTACATATTAGGTATCATTTGATACTTTATCCACACAAAAAAAAAACAACAACAACAACAATTAATGTTTAAATTAGGCTAAAAGTAAAATTTCTACTTTATAAAAAAATTGATACAATACTTATTGTTATTTTATTCAAATAAGTCGATAAGAACAAATAGAATTAAAGTCTTACTTAAACTTAAACTTAAACTTGTTTGTTAAATGGATTAGATGATGAAGAATTTAGATTGTAATCAAATTAAGATTAAATAAGAATTAGATGGAGTATATGAAGAATTTGGATTGTAATCAAATTAAGATTTTTCTCAACTTAGGGATTATAGAAGAAGAAAAAAAAAATATTTTAAATCTAAAAATCTAAAAAAAGTTCTGTAATTTGGTGAAGTCACGTAGCATAATCATGATGTTTAAGCCCAACTTTTATTATATAGTATATATATGATATGATGTTAGGCTAAAATGCAAAACAGATTCTCTAAGTTTTTTTCAAATTTCATTTTAGTCCTTTAACTTTTTTATTTTATTTTTTATTTCAACCCTTTAACTTTCAAGTTTATTCAATTAAAACTTTTCCATAAACTTTTGTTACATGTTGTGGTTAATTTTTCAATATTTTAAATTAAAAAAATTCAATTAATGATTGAAAAATATTTTCAAATTTTTTTTTTCCAATAAATTTTAACAAAAGTTATCGAAAAGACCTTCGTTGAATGAATTTGAAAATTAGGATTGAAATTAACAAAAATAAAGTTAGAGGACTCAAATGAAATTTGAAGAAAGTTAAAAAGTCAGTTTTGTATTTTAGTCTAAATGTTACTATATAAAAATGTAATAATAGATATGACATTTTCTTTTCTTTTCATAAGCATTAAATGGTACAGGTAAATGCAAAATAGCTAAAAGCACAAAATAGAGCACCGAATGGGAATGCTCTAAGCACCTAACGTTGTTGTTTTGGCTTCTCTTGTTTTATGTTCTTTTGAGGCATTTGCATTTAGTTTGTTAAAAATTTTAGTATTTAACATTTAAAAAAGCTACTTTAAATGGGATTTTCAAAGAATCCTCATCCTCTGCAAACTGTATTCCTTCTGGAAAACCAATTGCACTACCTATTTAATACCAAGAAAACCTAAATTAAATTTAAAACCTTGTAGTTTGCACAACTTTCTCCTTCCTCTCTTTGTCGCTCTTCCTAAACTAAGATCAGATATACTTGCCGCTGGATCTCAACTTCACGAGATCAAGATGTAGCTTGAAACCAAAGGTACGAATTTTGTTTAATTTATATGTTTCGTTGTTGAATTAATTTGATCAGAAGGTTAATTGTTCGAATTCTCTGTGTGCCATTGTAATTCCGATGATCGCTGCGATATACTTTTTGTATGATGGAGTTTTGAATAATAATTCTTTTTAAAAATAAAAAATAAAATAATTGAGTTGATAAGAATAAGTGTTTTTTTTTTTTTTGGTATTTTTCTTTTTTGAGAAAGAGGATTATTGTTTGTTTGAGAGGGGGGGGGGGGGGGGGGAGAGGACGAATTGGTGTCAGTATAATTGTTGGAATAATATTAATTATAACGAATTCTCTTAATATATATAGAGATGATTGAAGATGGTGACGTGAAAAATAATTATGATATGGGCTTTTTTTTTTAATTTTTTTTATTTCGATGGGTTTTGTTGTGTTTTTGTTTATGAAGCCTCTATTTCATGTTTCGCCTATGACAATTTTATAAATTATTGGATGCATTAAAAAAGAAAAGGGTCCTATCAAGCTTGTTCACACTACACGTACAGTAGGATGGTATGAATTACATGAGGAGAATCTTTAGATTTGTGTCAATGAATTTTTCTCCATTCCTCTTAGAGTTGATTCTAAGAAGTTCTTCGTGGATCCTAATCTAAGATAGAATTTCCTTGTACAGTCAGTACAATATGCTTTAAATAAAGAACATAGTTTGTAGTGCAATTTATATGTACATACACAGCCACGCGTGGTATATGATGATATTAGTTCGATTATAAAGAATTATTTTCCTATCATTTCTCACATATTTCTTCTCTATTCTCAACCATACCAAAAGGGATTCTTTAGGTGGTCTTGGTACTCTACCAATTTTGGTGGAGGCGTATAGTTCTTAGTTAATTTTTTCAATTTGTGCTCTTCTTTCGCGTAATGTTTTGAGGGTTTTAGTTCTTTTTCTTTCTACGTATAAGGTTGCATGACTTGTTGGTAATTAATAAATTTGAGAGAAAACAGAAGTTGTTGAGGTGAAACGGAAGCATTAAATTAGTTAAATGGCTAAATGCTAAGGACATCACAATTTCATTCTGTTTGTAGGATTCTTTATTTTGGCATGAAAATTTTAAATTCATAATAAAAGGAATTCAAATTTTTTACAGTGAAACACTAATAAATCTTCATTAAAATTAATGATCATCAAAATTTAGGATTTTATATATAAAATAATACTAACGTATAGCGCCCCAGATAATCCTTCAAAAACATTTAACTATAGCCACGTTTCCCATAAATTTTTTATTTTGAAATTTGAACTTAAATATGCTTCCCTTTGTATGCCCCCTTAGGTGCTTCTAATGTGTATATAGAATCATAGATCCTTATGATATATTCCGGACAAGAGGTTACTTTAATTTGTCCAAAAGTACTTATCAAAAAACTTTTTTTTTTTTTTCCAAAAGTATTATCTGTTATATCATTCCATGGTCGACTCTTTCTACTATATATACCCATTTCAATCTATTGATGTCTTAAATGTCAGAATTCTTTCCTGATTCCTTTATATTTATGTAAGCTATTTAGATTTTAATAGTTGAATGATCTGCACCATCATTGTGGCTTAGTATAGATTACAAAGGTCATGATATAAATTTCCTCCTATGCTTCTGATGAAAATCAAGTTGGATGTTTGTTGACAAAGCTTTCAGACGATCTGATATGTGAAATTGGGAAGCGGATCATAATTTATGCTGATTATGTCTGATTGCGCTCAACTTGTAAGTCTTTGCAATCCATGCTACCAAAGCTGCCTAGCCACGAACTGAGTCAAGTTCCATGGTTAATGATTCCAAGTGACAACATAAATAAAACCCATTGTAGATTTTTCAGCATTTTAGAAAATAAGAAGTATAACCTGGAAATTCCAGAATTGAGAGGAAAGTTGTTACGAGGATCCACATATGGTTGGGTAGTCATGGTTGATGGGTCTCAAGAATTGAATATAATTAATCCACTCACGAGGGCTCAAATTCAGTTACCACCAATTGACACCTTTCTTGATGTATTAGAATATCGTCCAAATGTGCCTGGTGAAGAATATTTGATTTTTTGTGTAAGATCACACCAACGTGAACCTCCGAAAATAGAGACCACAAGCCCTGAATATGTACGATATATTTTCATACGGAAGGTTGTGTTGTCGTCGAGCCCTACTTCCAATGAGTGCATGGCCGTGGCCATCTTTGGTGAGTTTTCAGAACTAGCTTTCTGTAAATATGGAGACAAGAAATGGACTCTTATTCATACGGAACGTCAATATGTTGAACAAGATATTATTTCCCATGAGGGAAAATTCTACGTTCCATATACTGACGGAGAAATTTGGGTTGGTGACCATACTTCCCTGCCAAAGATGACAGGGTTTGCACCATCTCTTCCAAGGAATTTCGCCCTACGATTCAACTTGGTGTGGATGATATCTGGTGAATTTTTAATGGTTGGAAAGATTCACCAATGGGATAAATTTAATCACCCCGTGTTGTCTTCATTCTACAAAACGGTTGCCTTTGAGGCACTGGCGGAGCCAGAGGGGCCGAGGGGGGGCACCTGCCCCCCTGACTCCTATTTTTTTTTTTTTTTTTTTTGGTATTAGTAGTCACATTAAAAAAAAAAAAAAAAAAAAAAGACTTCTACTTATTGAAACTTGAAAGTGACCAAACCACCTATTTCACTATTTTTTTATATTATTATTTACACAATTTTTACTATTTATGATACTTTTCACAGCATTTTATCTTTGAATGATGCTAAAAATATTACAAATTTTACTACTTATGTCTTACAAATTGGCATGTCACCAATCATAAAAAATAATTTCAAACATTTATTCATTATATTTTTTAAGTAACACTAATCATATTTTTACTCCATCAATTTATAAATTTTTTAGCAGCTATGAATTGGTTGTTTTTGTTTATTTATTTTAATAATATGAAATATATTCATATTTGCTTACAATTGTTTATATATTTTGTTATTATTGTTAATTAATATTTTTTAGATAAATTTCACTTTTAATATCGTCTTTTAATTTTGCCCCATCTAGACTAAAATCTTAGCTTCGCCACTGCTTTGAGGTTTATAAATTCGATAAAGAGACTTGAAATGGAAGGAGGTAAAGAACATAGAAGATAACGTATTCTTTTTGTGTATGAATAACTCCCTCTCTCTTTCAACTTATTGGATGTAAGGCCAATTGTATATACTTTACTGATGATTATATTGAAGCCCAAAGTGAGGGCATTCAAGGTGGCCATGACATGGGCGTGTACATCATGGGCAATGGGAGCGTTGAACCATTTCGTGGATATGCAAGGTGACACAAACTTGGTTTGGCCACCACCAATTTGGGTCTTTCCTAATCCTGGTCCTTAAAAGGACATGGCTTATTTTTCAAGGGATGTACTTCGCAATATAGTGTAAAGGACCAAAGTGTTTTTATTTTTTTTTATTTTAATGTAAAAACTTAACTAGAAGGAAAAAGTTTTGAAAGAGTAGCTGGGGTTCTTCCATCCAAACTGTATCTTGTACTTGTTGTCATTTTATTGCTACTCAGTCTGAATAATGTAGTGAAATTCATACATCTTGGACAAAAAAATAGCATATTTGCTCCCATGCAAAAGCAATTTTAGGTAGTGCTTGGTTGGTGTGATTTGTGGGGAGGAGAAAATATAGGAATTTGTGCATTTGGTTAGAGAGGGAAGGAGGGAGTATTTTGGTGAAGTTAAGTGTTTGCTTTCATGGTCCACCATTTAGGTGTAAATGTTCTTCCAAAATTGGAAAAAATGGTGGGAAGGAATAGAGATTTGATGGGAATTTACCCATGTGCCCTGCCCTCCCTCCAAATGCTTCTTTCTTCTTTCTTCTTCTTTTTTTCTCTTTTTTTTTTTTTTCTTTTTCAAACGTTAAATATCTAGTTTCTTTTTTCCTCAATTTTTTTTAATAAAGTATAAATTTTTTAATGTAATAGAGGCACGAGAGTAATTTCATATAATTTACATTTAGGACATGTTTGGTAGATTGTAATAGACATTGTAATGTAATAATTATTCCTATGGTTTAGCTATTCTTTAATTTGGTTATGATTTTATTATAAGGAATAGTCATTCCTTATGAATAGTTATTCTTCAAAATGAAAAATAACTATTCTTCTTTAACAGGGTTGTATTTGTCATTCCTTAGCCAATACAATAATTTCAAAACTTAATATATTTCCAAATAAATAAACTTTTCATATATATCTAACAATTATAAAAATAAAAAATCATTAAAAATTACACATATCTCTTAAATTTAAAAAATAACAATTTTAAAGAGATATAATTGTAAAACTAAAATATTTCCTAAAATAAATATTAAGTTTAATTTAAAAGGTTTTCATTCCATTGTCTTCAAGGTTCTATTATTATATTGTTACCAAACAAGTGAATAGTAATAAGTATTACATTACTGTATATTGTATTCTTTGTAATACCTATTCTTATTCCTATGTAATTACCGTTACCGTCTACCAAATGTGCCCTTACTTTTTTCTCATATTTATTCTCAATCAATCAAAAATATTTTCCATATTCACTTTTCCATCCTACAACAAAACACTCATAAAAAGGAAGTAACAATCCATTTGTTTTTATGTAAAATATTTTTAGGAAAATGTTTTCTCATTTTCAGGTGTTTGTTTGCAAGTAAAATATAGTCAAACTTGTAAAATATTTTTTGTTGTTTGTAAAATACTTTATGAAATGTCTTCGGCTGCTAGTCCTATGGCCGAAGACATTGCTTCGATGACTAGGTGTTTGGAGACTCCGTTTTGGCAACTTATGTTGGTGGTTTGGTGAAGATCAATGCCAGCAGTTCGATGGTCGAAGACATTGCACCAACAACTGGTGTCAATGGTCTAGTGGCCAGAGACGCCATGCCATAACCTATGCCGGAGGTTCAGTAATTGATCAAAGACGTCATTTTCTCGACTGGTGTTGGTTGTGCAATCACTAGAGATACCACTTCGACCGTAAACATTGGTAGTCCAGCTGCCGAAGCCACTACTCTAATTGCTGATTCTAGCAGTCCAATTACTAGACCTTCGGCACCAATGATTCTGTGTTGAGCCATTGATTTTTGTGATTTGCTAGTCATACCAAACACCTGAAAATGTTTTAATTGTAAAATATGTAAATCTCTTCTATCACCCACTTTTTCATCACCAACCATATATCCCCCACTTTTCTATCCTCCAACCAAAGAAAGCATTAAGATGCCATCTAGGCCACTTGTTTCCATGAAATAAAACTGAAATTTCCACCTTCCTTGTAACTCAAGAAATTATTGGTGAACTTCTCTAATACAAACTTTTCCATTGTACTTTGTAGACTATAACTAATGACAAAAATAATCAGTAATAGTGTTGCCACAATAGATGTGCCTTTTTCATTTCTTTTCTTAAGTTTTAAATGCTACAGGTAAATTCAAAATAGCTAATAGCACAAAATAGAGCATCGGATGGGAATGCTCTAAGCACTTAACGATGTTGTTTTAGCTTTTCTTTTGTTTATGTGCTTTCAAGCATTCACATCCTATGAGCAAAAAAAATTTAGTATTTAACACTTCAAAAAGCTATTTTGAGTATTTATCTACTTTAACATTTCACTTAAGGCCCTATATCTCATCTTCTATTATAGCTACAACATATAAAATAATATAAACAACCTAGTAAAATAATATAAAGCAACCACCACAAAATCCCATAGTTACCAGCCACCACCAACAACCACAACCCCCACTGTAAAATAAAATAATAATAAATAAAAAAACTTACAACCACCGGAAAAAAATCCAAACTCAATAACCCACTGCTTCAACCAAGACCCATGACGCACAACCACCACACAACCACACCCCAAACAAACCTAGCCACATACCCACAATGAAAACAACGGACTTCCATGTTTTGGTTTGGGTTTTCAGTGGATTTGGATTTCTATATATCGGTGAGATCTCAGCTTCTCGGTTAATTTCCTGTGGTAGTGTATAAACAACCTCCATGAATCTTAACATTTATGTCATAACCTAGCTAGAGCAAACTAATTACAAATCACTTCTAGAAAACTAAAATCAATATGATTTTTCCCAATCCTCTAATTCCTAATTAAAAGAAAATGAAATTCTTTATTGTTTTCATCTTTTGGTTGGGATCATCTTCATACACCTATGGCCAAAAGCCTTAACAAGGAGTTTGGGTATGTTCATTCATGAAAATGTGACTCTTAAGTATGATTTGTTGTTGCCTATGGATTTCACTAGAAAAATCACATTAAGAGGCAAAAGTAACATGAGTTTAAAGTTACAGACCAATAATGAAAGAGCACATGAAGTATATTGCTAACGATGCAGAGAAGTTGTTGAAAGTGCAGGCTCAAGTTGTAGAAGTTAAAAATATTATGCTGAGTAATATTGATGAGGTAAACCATTGATGTTGAGTAAACCATGGATGCTTTTACCCAATACTGTGCATGTGCTCAAATCTGTTTTCAGGGTTATATGTATTCTGTTTTGACAATATGCTTCTATGGTTCTATGGTTCTATTTATATGCATTGCTCTAATGAGTGATGTCAGTATTTTCTTTTTCTTTTTCTTTTGAATAGAGAAAAAAGGTGAGGGGGTGGGGGGTTGGGTTCTGGAACTGTTTAGATTCAGAATGAATTATGTTGCCCTTTCCATGTAATCCAAATGACTAGGAGGATTAGATGTTCCTATGGGTTATCTCTTCATTGTACTCAGGAGGAAACTTTACAGATTGAAGCTATCCATCTAAAGAATGCAATCTTAGAATTGAGTATCTTTATTTTCCTGGTTTTAGGTGTTAATAAAGACAGTAAAATGCTTTTGTTAGTAAAAAAAGGACAATTTCTGGGGAAAATTTGTACCTTGGTCTGGGGTGTGATCTTTTTGTTATAGTTAAAATGATTGTTTTGATAGTGACAAGAGACTTGTAATTTAGTGGCATTGCTTTGTCATTTTTTCCTGCCATTCTATTCTATTTGAGATCATAATCACCTTAAACCTAAAATTTGGAAAAAAATTATTGTTACTCGAAACCCTAAACCTAAAATCAAAACCCTAAACCTAAAATCGAATCCCACAATCACAAAAATGAAACCCTACAATCACAAAAACGAAACCCTACAATCACAAAATTGAAACCCTAAACCTAAAATCAAAACCCTAAAACAAAAATCAAAACAATCAATTTAAAAACTTACTGTTAGTTGGCCCTGTCAGTGTCTTGAGTGAGATTGAGAGAGGGAGAGACCCAAGGCAGCGCCGGTGTGTATGATCGGTGGTGGAGCTTGGGTGCCTTAGGGGTTTTTTTGTTATTTTTTTTAGGGTGAGGCTTTTCGCCGCTGCCTCGGACTTCGGTGCGGGTGAGGGTGGAGGCGGTGCCGTGGTGCTTGCTCTGGAGGTCAGTGACGATGCCTTGGTGAACGACGGCGCGGGCGGTGTAGGGTGGGGCGAACTTGAGTTCAAGTTAGGTCTTGATCGAGGGAATTGGGTTTGAAGGTTTGGATAGAGCAAGGGCTGTTTTAGGTAAGCAGATTTTTTCATTTAGTATTTATAGTAGGGTTTTTAGCCCCGTTTTTTAAAACGCAGCTTCAGGGATTCTTGAAGCCGCGTTTAAAAAACGCAGCTTCAGGGTTAACTATGGCCGTGTTTATAATAAACGCGGCTTTAGGACATACCTAGAGCTGCGTTTTTAAAACGCGGCTTCAAGACATATATTAAAAAAAAAAAAAAAAATCAGATGGGTCTGAAGCCACGTTTTTAAAACGCGGCTTCAGCCCATTCCAGAAAAACGCGGCCATTGGTCCAAAAAACGCGGCTACAGAGTTGGGCTTGGGCTGCGTTCGTCACACGCGGCCATAATATAGGTTCTGTGGGTGCGTTTTTTAAAAACGCGGCCCAAGTAGGGTCTTAGGCCGCGTTTTTACAAACGCGGCTGAAAAAAACGCGGCCTAAGACCCGCGTGTTTTGTAGTGTGAAAACGACATGGTTGAAGGCTTTGCCAATCTCCATAACCCATAGCCACTTCTTACACGAATCTGCACCTTAGAGGCATCATTAATGGCAAGGTCTAAGAGAGATTACAAGAGAGACAAATGCATGAGAGGGATAAGAGAGCAGTACTTAGGCAAACAAGAGATGTAGAAGCTTTTTAAATGCTTGGTTTCTTAAAAGAGGAGCTATCTTGGAGTTTTAGCAACTAACATCAAAGAAAAATAAATGATAATATCAAATTAAAATGCCTTAAAGTAAAATTCACAATTTTTATTGAAATTTTATAAAATTAATCTATGTTGTAAACAGATATTTAAAAAAAAAAATTATTGTGTTTATTTTTTTTGTAAGAAATTTGTTTGGTTTGTAGACAAAATTTAGCTACAAAATTGATTGTAGTTTAAGGCTACAACCTTACTTTATATCTTTTTATTGGAGGTGAATTTTAACAAATTCACCGTTAGATTACATTTTCTTCTTATATCCTCCATGCTTGCAAAATTTCTATAAAATTAAAGATTAGTAACTATATCATCAATAAATTGTTAAAATTGCAAGTTTTTGTAGTTTAAAATTATGCATAAAATGTAAACTTATAAATCATATAGTAAATAATATCCAATTGATACAAAACTTGATATGTGTATTAAGAACATAAAGAATATGCAATTCAACGGTTAGATTTTCAAAATATGTAGTAATGGTTAGATTACATTTTCTTCTTATATCCTCCATGCTTGCAAAATTTCTATAAAATTAAAGATCAGTAACTATGTCATCAATAAATTGTTTAAATTGCAAGTTTTTGTAGTTTAAAATCATGCATAAAATGTAAACTTATAAATCATATAGTAAATAATACCCAATTGACACAAAACTTGATATGCGTATTAAGAACATAAAAAACATGCAATTCAGCTGTTAGATTTTCAAAATATGTAGTAATGTGAATGATATTAAGCAAAGTTGCAGTCTTAGACTACAACCTTACTTAATATTTTTTTTATTGAACGTAAATTTTAATAAATTCACTGTTAGATTACATTTTCTTCTTGCTTACTTTGTCATTAGTTTATATATTGAACGATATTATTCATTATTTCTTTTTTGGTGGAGACTTGAAGTCGATCAATAAAGCAAAACGTGTGGCGATGTTTACGTCTCTCTCTCTTTATCTCTCTCTCTCTCTCTAAAGGATAGGACTTAGGAGTATAACGACCAGAGCAAAGCAACGTGTGAATAGACGGGGTCTCCTTGAAGAAACTAGAATAGACGGGGTCTCCTTTTCTAAACGAAAATTCGACAAAGATCTTTAGCATCTAGCATTTTAAAGTGAGATTTAGAATTTGGGCCTACATCACTGTTTATAATACGGCTTGACTTGACCATGAAACTTTAGTACTTTGTTCTAAAGCTTTTTAGTGATCCATGTTTAATTGTGTTTTAATAATCCAATATTTTTGCAATAAAAAAATCCAATATTTTCTGACAAGTACCCTATATTTTCCTATCCATTTTCAGCTTCTTATTATTATTATTTTTAAAAAATTTAAACATACCTTTTGCTATATTTCAGGTATTTCAATATTTTATCATATTTTACTTGAAAATAATATATTGTAAATATGTTTTTTAACTTTGAAGTTTGAACTATATTTTAAGATATTGTTTTTGTTTTTGATTAACAATATCGAGACTGATATATATCTTGATTGTGGTATGTTTTGACAATTTTTTGTGTGATAAATTTGATAGTTACAATTTACAACTTATAACAAAGAGGTGGTGATTTTGAATTATGAATGACTTTGATGAAAACACTAATACTTTTAATGATATTTTCAACCGTTATCAGGTTTCTCTCTTCTCTCTCTCTCTTTTTATTTTCCCCTTGAATATGAGTACATATTGCACATTTAATACATAAAGATTGGTACAATTATTTACCCAATGTGTACTTTATTTGAAAGTAAGATAATGATCTAAAAAAGAAAATAAAGTAGAGGAACAAAATAGGCACTTTACGGTTCTCAAAAAGATAAAAACTTCATTAAAAAAGGAACATTATGATTAAGAATTCTCGTTCTTATTTAATATTTACCCACTATGTACATAATGAAAAGAACAAATTTAGAACTAACTATGGTTGTTGCAAAAGTAAGATTCTAGTTTTGTAAAAATCATTAGTAGTAATGTATTTTTAGATATATATATATATACACACCAGGGTGATCGATATCGTACCGGTACCGGCCGTACCGGTACACTTCTATTTTATACCGGAAAAAATACCGGCCATATCGGTCAATTTCAGGCAATACCAACCGGTGCAGAAAAAATCTTTTTTTTTTTTTGAATTTTTGTAAGGGCATAATAGTAATTTATTTACATTGACTTATTAGTATTACTTGTTTTCTTAGTATGCAATGAACAACTAAGTTTTCTATTTTTTATATTGTGTTTTTTTTTAATTGATACTATAGTCTAAAACTATGAATAATTTGTTCTGAATTGAGATAATATTTTATGATAAACTTTTATATTTACTATAATATAAGTGAAATATTATATGCTTATAAACATGGTTTTAGAGATTTTGGTGTGTGTGTGTGTGTGTGTGTATAAAATAGCGGTAAACCCGAAACGGTACACCGGTATTGACCGGTATTCAAAATATATCGTACCAGTGGTCAAACCGGTACAATCTCTAGTACAATATTGACTTCCTTGATACACACACACACACACACAAATATTTATAAAATGATTCCCCTCTTTAAACTGGACTTTTATGTAGTTTAGAAATACTTCTAAACTTTAGGTTTAACAGGAAAAGAACTTCTACCATTTATCCTAAAAAAAATGGAAAAAACTTGAAGACAATTTAGTAAAAATATATTTTTAACTCCACTTAAAATGCCTACAAAATAGAATATTCTTCTACTACTCCATGTCTTTAAAACAAACTTATCTTAAAAAAAAAAAAAAAGGTTTCATCGCACGTGCAAAGCGCGTGGGATGAGGCTAGTGTGTGTGTGTGTTTTGTTGACCATACAATTTGAACTTCACTACCTTAAACCTCTGAGCACTTTTTGAATTGCAATGTACTATCTTTCTACAACAACATACATGTGATGTCTCCAAAAAAAAAAAAGGTATTAATAATGTGTTCAAGAGTCATCAACTTAAATGATGGAAATCCCTTTTCTGTCTCTATTGTGTGTGTTTGTTTCTAAAAATAATAATAATAAAAAAAAACTTAAATGATGAAATCTTATTGGATAGAAAATTCAAAAGGAATTAATCTTGGAAAAGTGATAGGATCATAAGGAATAAAATGTCACGAGTTCCTCATCTACACCAAAAACTAATTGATGTCTGAGTTTGATGATAAAGAATTATCATCTAGAGTAGACGCCATAGGTTGAAAATTTCTCTAAAAAAAACAAATGCCATGAGTTGATATTTGGCCTCTTGGCTTCACACGTGTGAATATGTTTACGTGTCTTTTGGGTAAAATTTCCTTCTTATTTTTTGCTTTCCTAAATGATAAGACAACTAGAGGCATGCAACACGTGAGTAGACGGGGTCTCCTCTTGCTAAACCTAAAAGTCGACAATAATCTTTGTGCCTTTGGCATCTTGAATTATTTTGAAGAGAGATTTAGAATGTGTTCATAATACAACTTGACCATGAAACTTTTCTACTTTGGAACGTTAAACAAGGGACAACAACAAGAACACAAGAAATTAGGATGATTAAAAAAGAAAAGAAAAAAAAAAAGTTTTTAGTTTTTCTTTAATTAAAAAAAAGAAAAGAAAAGAAAACTGAGTGGTCACTGGTTGAAACCATTTTAGTGATCGATTTTTAAATTTTTGATACATTTTCAATTTTCAATTTTTTTTATTTGCACATTCTTTTTGAGAAATTTCAGGTATTTCAATATGTTTTTCATATTTTACTTTAAACACAATATATTCCCAATATGTGTCTAAATTCTGAACCATATTTTATGACATTGCATTGTTTTTAATTAACAAAACCGAGATCGAATATCTTGATTATTGCTATTGGTGTTTCACCGATGATTATTATTATTTTTTAATTAATAGTTATAACATGAAATAAGAATATATTAAAATCTTAGATATCTCTATTTGAAACACAGTATGTGACAAATTGATAGTTCATTTACAAGACTTTTAATGTTTTAACGATATTTTAATCTGTGATTAGGTCTCTCTCTCAAATTCAATACATGAAATTTAAAATAATTTGGTTCAATTATTTACCCGATATATACTTTATAAAAAGAATAAGATATTCATCTAAAAAAGAAAATAAAGCAAAGAAACAAAATAGGTACTTTATAAAAAGCACACTATACTTTATGATTAAGAATTCGGATTCAATTATTTACCTATACGTTATGAAAAGAACTGATTTAGACGGTTCACTAATTAACTATGGTTGTTGCATAAGTAAGATTCTAGACGTTTTATGGTTTGTGAAAATCATCAGTAACAATAAACTTTTTTTAGATTGTTTGTTTTATAATCGCTTAAACACATGTTGATGTTTGGCATAATGTGCTCACGCACTGCCTACATACATACTATATATATTTTTTTTTTGATAAATTCCTACATACATACTAGCCATCAATTAAACGCATTACATGCCACATGTCATGACCAAGCTCTATCACATAGAAATGGATTCCACCCAAAGGCTATTATTGAGTACTCTCGGAGAATACTCTCTCTCTCACACAAAGAAATGGACTACATCTACCATGGGGCCCACCCTTAATTATGTGAGAGAGAGGGAGTATACTCCCATAGCATCCAATAAATTTCCATCATGTTACCACGATAACACTATGCCACGTCAATAATGACTTGTCGTCATCTTAGGCTGTGTCAACATATGTCAATATGCATTGTCAACAACCATGATTATTGGATTGATTGGCATTATGGGATCCACCTTTATGTGAAAGAGAGAGAGTATACTCCCATAGCACCCAATAAATTTCCATCATGCTACCATGAAACACTATACCACATCAATAGTGACTTGTCATCACCTTAGGCTGTGTCAACACATGTCAATATGCATTGTCAACAACCATGATTATTGGGCCAAAATGGGCAAAGGTCTTTTTCGTGCAAAAAAAAAAAAAAAAAAAGACAACGTTTTGCCCCATTTTCAAAACTAATTAGGGAAATGTTCCTATTTTGAAACTCGATTTTCTCAAAATTGAGTTTCAATGTAAAACTCAATTTGTAGAAAATTGAGTATGGGGCGTTTTAAAGCCCTATAGTGGCATTTTAAATGGAACTCAAGTTTATCCATGCAATTTTATTTTATTTTATTTTATTTTATTATTATTATTATTTTTATTTATTTTTTTAAGTTTGATTGCCCCATACCTATAGTTGCATTCAAGGACTCCTATAGTAGCATTTTAAACTTGATTTTCTACAAATAGAGTTTTACATTGAAACTCGATTTTGAGAAAATTAATTTTCAAAATAGGGACATTTTTCTAATAAGTTTGAGAAATAGGATAAAATGCTGGATTTTAAAAAAAAAAAAAAAAAAAAAAAGGGCAGAAGCCCATTTTCTCCATGATTATTGCATTGATTGCCACCATTGATTGTTGCGTTGATTGATAACATTGATTGCTGAATTTTTGTAGGGACAATTATTTATTCACATTATACAGTCAAAGATTTACATTGTAGACATTAAAATAAGATTTACATTGTAAACAAAACAAATGTCTCCCATAAAAAAAAAAAAAAATGCCTACAATATTGCAAAATGTGTACAATATTGTATACACTTGCATTAAAGTGTACAACTTTGTACACATTAATTTAGTCTATAATGTAAATTTTACATTGATAATGCGATGTAAATTAATTATTTCCTTTTTCTAGGGAGCAATTGTTTCCATTTGGGGCACTTTTCCACTTGATTTTCAAGAGAATTCTAGATTTGAGGTCGGCTTGTTTTGGTCCAAGGCTTCGTGAATCGCATGGAACTAGCTTTATTGAACCGAAACTCTGCATGTAGAAGAAGTCAAGGAGAGGAAAAGTATGCTACTTTTCCTCTTGAATTGGAAAATCACGTCCGTTTACCATCTGGGGGCTACAGTACTTTATTTTAGATTGTTCAATTGGTAGGAGACTACGATAAAGTTCTATAATATAAACACAAGTTAGCTTTATCATATTCCTTCTTTTGACGAAGTAAACCCATGCACATGGACGTTTTGATTAAAAGAAAAAGAAAAGCATGACTTGTCGGACACTCGGAGGCGACTATCTAAATTGGAAAGTAATATATGATTATTTTCCACCAAGGAATTTTTTTTTTTTTTTTAAGTTTAGTTATAGCCAACATATATCGCTCTATGAATCTAGACAAGTGGTTTTAGAATTTCACGAAAACATATAATATACAATAAAAGTTGGGTTTAAAAATTAAAAGTTGTGGTTGCATTAAACAGCTATTTTCTCTTTGAAATTCTACTTCAACTATAGTTTAGGTTGGGCAAACTTCAACTAGCTAAGTTTTGAGAAATTTAAATTTAATTGAAAATTAATATAATTGATAATGAAATCTACAAACAACAAACTGTATTATAGTGTTTTTAAAATATATTTTTCTTTTTTATAGAATTTTTAGTCCGTGCATTGGATGAGATTACTAATCTCTAACCACGTCCAGCATGCACAAGGTGTGAGTCATGGATTAGGTGTAAAGGTTAAAAAAGATGTTCAGGAAAAAAAAAATCATTATGTTTGTATGCTAGTCCCGACCTGGTAGGTTGTGATCCGATCGATGGCGAAGATTGAAAGACTGGAGAGAGGAGGGAGATGTATTTGACGAGGGAGAGCCGATCGATGGCAGAGATTGAAAGACGAGGGAGGCTGTTGGATGGGTTGGGTTTGGAAGAGGAGTCGGTGAGGCCGAAGAAGAGCTTCAAAATGAGAGGAGGGAAAAAGAGGAAGGAGTCAGGTTTGGTCAAGTGAGTGAGAGAGAGCAGGAAGGAGTCGATGGAGGAGCGGGTGGAGATGATTTAGCGTTGAGAGCGATCTGATTTAGGGATGATTTATGAATTTTTTTTTTATTATTTTTATTTATACTAAATGTTAGGCCGCATTTAATTAACCGCAGCTCCAGACATGTATGAGCTGCGTTTAATCAAACATAGCTTCAATATGTCTGGAGCTGTGTTTAATCAAACGCGGCTTCAACATGTCTGGAGCTGCATTTAATGAAATGCAGCTTCAACATATCTGGAGTTGCGTTTTTTAAACGCAGCTCCAGAAATAATGAAAAAAAAAATAAAAAAATCCCTGGAGCCGTGTTTCTAAAATGCGGCTTAAGTCCTACGCAGCCAAACACAGCCTCAACACCCAAGAACGCGGCTTTAAACCGGGTCTATAGCTGCGTTTAGTAAACGCGGCTATACTTTTTCCCTGGAGCTGCGTTTTTCATAAACGCGATTCAAAATCCCTGTCTGTAGCTGCGTTTTACAAAAACGCGACTAAAAAACGCGGCCCAAAAACGCATTTTTTGTAGTGTGAGGAGGTCGCAGCAACCTTTCTTTGGTAGCCCTCATCCTAATATGTCCCGTGTCACTAGTGGGCATGAAGGGTGCAAGGTCACATGAACAACTTTATATAACCACAGTTTGACTAGGCTCAAATACTTTCTACTCAAATACATTTTAGCCAAAAAATACACACTAAAATATATAGAAGAAAAACTTTGTCACAATTTTAATCTAATGAAAATAAGGACTTTACATTCATTAACAGTACAATGGTTTAAATATAGAATAAAATTTAAATTTAATTAAAGTATATATATATAAAATAATTATGTTTAAAATTTTGAGTTTTTAATACACAGATTGATATCGTGAAAGCTTAAAGAAAGTACACGCAATGCTTTCTTAGATGAAATAGAAATTAAACTATTAATTTATGGTAGTAAACCTCGAATCCACGACAAGTCCATTGAATCCACAAGATGATAATTTTTTGGAATATGTTAGAGAAAAAAATAGACAAAGTCTAAATTTTCTTAATCTAAAAATTGAATTGCCTTTGAAGGCTACAATACGTTTAAATAGTAAAAAGAAAGCCTACGGCGTCTAGGAAAACACACAAAACTCTTATTTGACTAAACAACATTAAAAGCCCCCCAAAACAAAAACAATGAAGTAAATGCCCTAAAACTAAAATAATAAAAATTACTTTAAAATACCAAAATTGATAAATTACAAAAATTAAATAGTAGATTCTGTCCTACATCTCTCTCTCTCTCTCTCTCTCTCTCTCTCTCTCTCACACACACACACACACACACACTCACACACACACACACACACACACATGAGAACTTGTGGGATAGTTGTTTATTGCTTTAATTCGTTATAAAACAAATTGAATAAAGTTTAGTTACATATTTGGTTGTAGCTTTGGGCTACAAATAATAGGAGAATGACATGTCTTTCTATCATATGCAATGTACATGACTCACTTAAAATGATTGTATACAATCACTTAATTGTGGTTTGATGAGTCATATATTGTATTGCACATGACAAGAATACATGCCAATGATCTTCTTATTATTGATAGTAGCCTAAGATTACAACCAAGTTTATAGGCCAAATTTAAAATAAAATAAAATTTTAAATATTTTCCTTGTAATTTATGAAACTGAATTTGGGGGGTTTTTCTATGATATAGGTTCAACTGGTCTCTCTCTCTCTCTAAAAAAGATTAAAAAGTTAAAAAGGAAAAGTAAATGAATACCCCCCCCTAAGGGTATTGGTTTAGGATTTTTTTAAAAGACAATTTTTATAAGAAAAGAAAAATGTAATTGATTTTTTTGATAGCTATTTATATTTCTTATAAAAGTGGTATAAAAAAACTTCCTAAAATGGTTAATTGACAAATTCTCTAAGGGGAATTTGTTAGCAGAACCAAAGTTAAAATACTAACAATTTGAAATTAGTTTTTGTGGGTTTCAATTAGTTTGATTGGTAAACTTTTTATGGTCAAATGAAAAATCTAGGGCTTAAACCTTGCCTACAATAAAAATCAATTTGTGTTTTAGTTTGATGATAAAGATTAACATCATATTTTTAAATTCTATAATATCTAAAAATAAATAAAGAAGAAATTGAGCACTTAATGCAATATAAAAAAAGTTATTCAAACTGATTAATAAAATAACAATCGGCGCCCAATAGTAATGGACAATGAGCACAACATTTAAGAGTATCAATAACCTTTTTTGTAACCAACGGAGGAAAACGTACAAACGATGGTTGGTAAGGTCGTGTATGACCATTAATTACCAAGAGCGTTACAACTATTATAATGACACAGCAATTAAGGCTCAAATGGCTAACCTGTAGAAAGACTATATAAACCAGCTTCCAAAGTCAGGCAAACGTACGACAACTATTATGTCACTCATTCTATATTCATTACACTATCTACAAATTATTTGACTTAAGCATCAAAAGGCGCTTGGCTGGTACCACTCCGATATTATTCCACTAGAGTTCTTTGTCTTATTGTAGGTTTCATTTGGTCTATCAAACGGTTTAGACAAGGAACTCAACTGGTGATCTTTGACATCATCACATATGTTATCAATTAATTCAAAACTTTAAAATAATATCCATTACAATCTAACAAACACTCAAAATATAAAAATATCTTTTCAACTAAAATTCTATATATGTAAAGCTCAATCGTTGAAGCAGTACACTAAAAACTTGACTTACAAATGGTTACCATATATGTAAGATACCATATAACAATTGGCACACTATGCATAAATAATAATATCATTCATTTGTATTATATAGTTATTAAACATAGATTGGATGTTAATCTGGTATAAAACACTCAAAATATAAAAATATCTTTTCAACTAAAATTCTATATATGTAAAAGCTCAATCATTGAAGCAGTACGCTAAAAACTTTACTTACAAATGGTTACCATATATGTAAGATACCATATAACAATTGGCACACTATGCATAAATAATAATATCATTCATTTGTATTATATAGTTATTAAACATAGATTGGATGTTAATCTGGTATAAGAGTCGGGTTATTGAGTAATTACTAGTTTAACTAGTAGGTCATTGGTTGAACCATATAGTTAAATAAAAATTAAATAAATATACAAACAAGTTTGAGAAGTCATAAAATAAATATGAAAATTAAAAAAGAGGCATGCCTAAATTACTAATTTAAATTAAGTCTAAAAAGCAAGCTACCTTATAATATAATTTAAGCTTAAGGTTTCACCAATAACAAATTAACACTAGAAAATATAAAATTAAAGAATTCCATAAAATTGTAGTCAAGTCTTTGCTAAAAAAAATCTAATTACATTATATTTCATTATTTCTTAAAATTATAGCAATAAAAGTATATCTCAAACGCCAAAGTCATACTATGCATATTCTACATTTCACTTGTTGCACTAATATCATAGATTACAACATAAGCCAAAACTTGAAACTCTATATGTGTTGAAAATTCAAGCATCAACCTCATTATAAAATCTCTAGTTTTCATTATGCTCCAAATTTAGAAAACAATACTGCAATGAACACAAAAGGTAATTTTATTCAAAACTACAAAACTGGATGGGTCATATCAACTCATTCGAGTTGCACAGGTTTCGGAAAAACTATGGGATTTTTTTTGGGTTTTACCAGGTCTATTTCATAAATGGTCCGGTCAAGAAACCAGATCGACTAAGGTACTGGTTCACTGGATTACTGGTCTGATTGGCCGGGTTGGGTCGGACCTAATAACTATTTGAAGTCTGAAAGACGTTATCACAATGTGCAATAATGTATCAACTATCTGATAATTGAACAAAAGTGTATCTTTATTACTATCATCTATAAACTTAAATATGTTGTCAAAGTCATGATCATAATTGGTTGTCTAGTTTCTTTTTTTCTTCATTGGTCCCACCAAACAGTACATGCATGATGACTGATCCTAATCTCTATTGAAAGTTTTAACTTAACCACAAGAGATAAATAAAAGAGGCGTGGAAATGAATATAAGAAACCGATGTGGGCCATGAACTATGTTGCAGGTAACATGCATCTTTCTTTCCAGCAAAAAAAAAAAAAAAAAAAAAAAAAAAAAAACAAACAAACAAAAAGTTGTCTTTTTTCCTATCCTTTTCTTATAAAGACGAAGACTTCAAAAAAAATTGAATGTTGATTTAGTCACCCTCTTCTTTTTCTTCGTAATTCAACAACAGTTGATATCTCCATGTATAAAAACATCATCCAGCCACACTTGTTTGATACAATAGTAGTAGGCCTCACATATCAACCGACAGATAGAAAGTAGAAACTCATGGAGATTTCTTCCTTTTTCATCTTTTTTGTGTTGTTGTTGGTACACTGTTTAATGGCTAGCACAGCTGTGGCAGTAAGGACCAACATCACCACAGACCAATCAGCTCTCCTTGCTCTCAAAGCCCATATCACTGATGACCCTTACAAAACCTTGGCAAGCAATTGGTCTACCTCTACCTCTACCTCTGTTTGCAACTGGATTGGGATCACTTGTGGTTCCAAACACCTTAGAGTCACTGCCTTGAATCTTTCTCACATGGGTCTTTCAGGAACCATTGCACCACAAGTGGGAAAACTAACATTCTTGTCTCATTTATCCTTCAGAAACAACAATTTTCATGGTTCTCTGCCCAACGAGTTAGCTTCTTTGCGTCGGTTGGAAGTTGTCAGCTTTGGATTGAACAACTTTTCTGGAATGTTACCATCGTGGCTTGGGTTCTTACCTAAACTTCAAGTGTTGTATGCTTATAACAACAGATTTAATGGTACTCTTCCAGAATCTCTAGGCAATATATCGTTACTGAAAGTACTTCATCTCAGCACAAACTATCTTTCAGGTTGGATACCCTCCACTATCTACAACTTTTTGTCTAAAATTATTTTAGAAGAATGTTAAGAATATGTTTTTACCTATCATAACTTACCACGTAACGAGTAAATTGTATCAATTTCAATGTCACAGCATTGCTCATTATTTTATTATCATGGTACCCAACATTTTGTCCTTATACTTTTATCTCAAGAACATATCTCATGCATATATTTTAACTTTGTCTTTTCATAGCGTGTAAATGTTACAGAGTCCTAAGATTCAAACACTGAAAAAGAAAAACGTGTATATTAATTTAATAGATACGAAAAATTATTGGTCTCATTCTGATATACCCTACACCTTTCACTACAAAACACGCGGGTCTTAGGCCGCGTTTTTTTCAGCCGCGTTTGTAAAAACGCGGCCTAAGACCCTACTTGGGCCGCGTTTCTAAAAAACGCACCCACAGAACCTACATTATGGCCGCGTGTGACAAACGCAGCCCAAGCTCAACTCTGTAGCCGCGTTTTTTGGACCAATGGCCGCATTTTTCTGGATTGGGCTGAAGCCGCGTTTTTAAAACACGGCTTCAGACCCATCTGAAATATATATATATATATATATTTTTTAATATATGTCTTGAAGTCGCGTTTTAAAAACGCGGCTCTAGGTATGTCCTAAAGCCGCGTTTATTAAAAACGCAGCCATAGTTAACCCTGAAGCTGCGTTTTTTAAACGCGGCTTCAAGAATCCTTGAAGTTGCGTTTTAAAAAATGGGGCTAAAAACCCTACTATAAATATTAAATGAAAAAATCTGCTTACCTAAAACAGCCCTTGCTCTATCTAAACCTTCAAACCCAATTCCCTCAATCAAGACCCAACTTGAACTCAAGTCCGCCCCACCCTACACCGCCCGCGCCGTCGTTCACCAAGGCATCGTCACTGACCTCCAGAGCAAGCGCCGCGGCACCGCCTCCACCCTCACCCGCACCGAAGTCCGAGGCGGCGGCGAAAAGCCTTACCCTCAAAAAAATAACAAAAAAACCCCTAAGGCACCCAAGCTCCACCACCGATGGTACACACCGGCGCTGCCTTGGGTCTCTCCCTCTCTCAATCTCACTCAAGATACTGACAGGGCCAACTAACAGTAAGTTTTTAAATTGATTGTTTTGATTTTTGTTTTAGGGTTTTGATTTTAGGTTTAGGGTTTTGATTTTAGGTTTAGGGTTTCGATTTTGTGATTGTAGGGTTTCGTTTTTGTGATTGTAGGGTTTCAATTTTGTGATTGTGGGGTTTCGATTTTAGGTTTAGGGTTTTGATTTTAGGTTTAGGGTTTCGATTTTGGGTTTAGGGTTTCGAGTAACAGTAATTTTTTTTTCCAAATTTTAGGTTTAAGGTGATTATGATCTCAAATAGAATAGAATGGCAGAAAAAAATGACAAAGCAATGCCACTAAATTACAAGTCTCTTGTCACTATCAAAACAGTCATTTTAACTATAACAAAAAGATCACACCCCAGACCAAGGTACAAATTTTCCCCAGAAATTGTCCTCTTTTTACTAACAAAAGCATTTTACTGTCTTTATTAACACCTAAAACCAGGAAAATAAAGATACTCAATTCTAAGGTTGCATTCTTTAGATGGATAGCTTCAATCTGTAAAGTTTCCTCCTGAGTACAATGAAGAGATAACCCATAGGAACATCTAATCCTCCTAGTCGTTTGGTTTACATGGAAAGGGCAACATAATTCATTTTGAATCTAAACAGTTCCAGAACCCAACCCCCCACCCCCTCACCTTTTTTCTCTATTCAAAAGAAAAAGAAAAAAAAAATACTGACATCACTCATTAGAGCAATGCATATAAATAGAACCATAGAACCATAGAAGCATATTGTCAAAACAGAATACATATAACCCTGAAAACAGATTTGAGCACATGCACAGTATTGGGTAAAAGCATCCATGGTTTACTCAACATCAATGGTTTACCTCGTCAATATTACTCAGCATAATATTTTTAACTTCTACAACTTGAGCCTGCACTTTCAACAACTTCTCTGCATCGTCAGCAATATACTTCATGTGCTCTTTCATTATTGGTCTGTAACTTTAAACTCATGCTACTTTTGCCTCTTAATGTGATTTTTCTAGTGAAATCCATAGGCAACAACAAATCATACTTAAGAGTCACATTTTCATGAATGAACATACCCAAACTCCTTGTTAAGGCTTTTGGCCATAGCTGTATGAAGATGGTCCCAACCAAAAGATGAAAACAATAAAGAATTTCATTTTCTTTTAATTAGGAATTAGAGGATTGGGAAAAATCATATTGATTTTAGTTTTCTAGAAGTGATTTGTAATTAGTTTGCTCTAGCTAGGTTATGACATAAATGTTAAGATTCATGGAGGTTGTTTATGCACTAAAAGGGATTCAAAGAGTACTCTGTGTGATTTTAGAAGGTTGTTTTCTCTAGCTTGTAGTAAAAATGTCAATGATATCAATATGATTTTTGCTCTAGATCTGCATATGGACAATTCTTCTTTATGTGTTGTATTTGTTCTTTTTTCTTCTTAATTTGTGAGTGTTAGTTCAATTGTTTGGTTTGAAGTGGTTTCCTCGATCATAGTTTTTGTAACCCAGTTTTGGTGTCTTTGTGTTTGCTGATAGCTTCCCACACATTTTCAAACATTTCATAAAGTTTTAATGTTGCTTATGATGCTTATGTCGGAGTTTATTTGATCAATTACCAATAAAAGCAATTTTTCAGAGGATTTTTTGTAATGATTTCCCGGGCATTTAGATTAAGATATTTGCCTGAAGAGTTTACTATTTTGAGTGGGCCTATAAAGCCAACCCCAATGAGGTCCTTGTTTAGCAATGAGCAAAGTTGAAAATCTATAGGAAAAATAAAGTATAATTCCTAATAGGTTTATTAATTAAAGGATTATAGCTGTTCAAAGTTCAAAGTAGATTTACAAAAGGAAAAGATGGAGATCTGATCCAGTCTCTGTATGGACTTTAAATAGAAAAAAGAAAAGTATAAATCTAGTGTCATATGTTTCTTAATTTGTGATTGTCAGGGTGGTATGTGCATTTGACCAATGAGTTTTAAATCACTAGTGCGCACTACGTACACACTCTTTTCTGGGTGGAAAAAGCAGTTCCATCCTTTTCTGTGTTCACTAACATCACAAATAAATCACAATTAGCAACATCCTTGACCTTCTTTAGTTCTTTAAGCTTCCACTTTTCGCTGGCCTTATCCACATAAAATGGAGGGAACCTTCTTTTTTTTTTTTTTTTTTTTACCCCCTTTTTTTTATTGTTGAGATTCAATAGAGACTACTTCATGATAAGGCCATAATATTTGCAGCAATTGTTTTGAGTAATTATACAATACAATAGAGGTAAAATAATAATGTATTCCTTCTTCTCATATAATATAATGATGATGTAACACTACAAGAAATCTGGGTTTAGGCGGCGTTTTTTTTAGCGACGTTTTTAAATCTGCCGTTATAAGTTGTATATTGTGACGTTTCTGACTAGTGCCGCTAAAGTGTGTACCGTTTGCGACGTTTTTTTAAAAACGTCGCTATAACTCAGAACAATAGCGGCGTTTATTAAAACGTCACAAAAAGTACAGTTTCAGCGGCATTTATTTGGCTTATAGCGACGTTTGTCTAAAACGCCGCTGTAGTTATTAATAACCCCGTGCCTGGCAAGAAAAGGTAAAGAAATAAATATATATAGCGACGTTTTGAAAACGTCGCTATATGTCCCCCCTAGAAATTTCATTCCTCCCGCACAAAGTTTCGCCCAACTTTTCATTTCCCACTTTTTTTTCTTTTTCTATTTTCTTTTCCTACTATTTTTTTCTTTCATGTCTTTCTTTTCTTTGTTCATTTGTGTACCACCTCTCTCTCCACATAACTCATCTTCTCACTCTCCCCTCACGCCGCCGACACCACCGCCCTCACCCTAGCCTAGCCGCCGATCTGCCCTAGCCACCACTCACCGCCGCCACCATGGCTGTCGTTGACCTCCACTGATTCAGACCTCGCATCATCTTATTACTTTCTTCAAACCCATTTTTCTCAAAACACTGTTTTTCCCTCAAAGCCGCTCTCCTCCTCCACCACTTCCGCCGATAAAACCATCATCTCAGACAAGGAAAGGTACAATTTTTTTTCAATAAAAAGAGTAAATTGATATCTTTTGGTCTTCTATTGATATTTATGTTGTATTGTTATTCAATATTTAAATAGCTATTATTTGTTTTGTTGTAAGATTTGATAGATTTGTTCAGTGGTTGACTTGGATAAGCTTTGTAGAAATACTCATTTGGAAAAGCTGATTATTTGTCAAATATTATAATAAAGGTTTAAGAATTTTACGTAGTTAGGAGTGTTTTATTTTTGCTAGTAGTCAGTTTGGAATATTTTTTTATTTATTTTAGTGAGGTGAAAATAAGTTGGATTTGACTATAAACGTAAGATAATTGAGAAAGTAAAATGTCAATTAAATTGCCCGGCCTTAAGCAAGACACTGCCAAGATAATTGGGAAATGTTGAAATGGCAATTGGACAAATATCACAAGCAACACTAGTCTTTATATCCCACTACCTTTGCTAGATTTTTCCTTGTCAAGATATGAGCATGGACTTTGTGTTAGGATTGCCACATACCTTTAGATGAGCATCAAAATGTTAAAGTTTGGTATATCTCTAGAGGCATTCCATGCTTGTTATTCTAATGTAAAATTGTACAAGTTACATGTGGATTGTGTGTGTAGGTGTGAATAGGAAAATCTTGGGTGGTGGATATTATTTTTCTAACCTTGCCTTCTATTAGGTTTAATCAGTACCCCACGAAGATGGGCTTGATTCTTACTGGCAAAGGTGATAAGGTATTGTACCATGTATACTATGTTGCTAACTACAATGCCATCTTTAAGGTAAGGATTGTAATAAATTAATAATTACTAGTCAACTTTTATGTTTCTCCCTTGGTGAGAGTAGATTTTTTATTTTATTTTTTATGCTTTGCATCTTAATACTGTTAACTTATTGCATGTGAATGATGCTAGGTAATGCATCTACGGTCCCTGAAAGCAACAAATGTGTGGAAGAATATTTTGTTCCAGACACAGTTCCTCTAGTTGACTTTGATTTTGATGAGAGCAAGGTAACATTAATAAATCAATGCTTTGAATGTCTTTGTGTATGTGAAACTTGACCTGAATGCTACCATACTCCAGCAAATTAGTTTGAGGATTCATGTTGATGTGTTTATCATTTTTTTTATAACTATGTTAATGTGTTTAGCATGAAGTGTGAATTTCAATTTGTCAATGCTTTCTATGGCATTGCATCTTTTAAAAGGAGTGATAAGTAATGAATGTGTCTTCATCTAAAGAATTCACAAAATTTGCTAGTGCAAATTTTCATTGAAAGTAATACAATAGACTTCCAAGTCCTGAATAAATTGGATACTTTTGTGTGACCTGCTGTCACAAAATGCTTATTAGTTTGATGAGGATTTATCTTTACAGTTCATGACGTGATAAGTGTAACCCCCAAATGAGTGATATTTCAGCTCAAATTGATGAGGATTTAGCTTTACATTTTAGCTTTAAGTAGATAAGAGGACAAGTTAGACAAAATTAATAAAATAGAAAAAGCTGTGATGTCTACAAAATTACCTATTGTTCTGATCTTAAATTTTTCATCTCTCTCTCTCTCTCTCTCTCTCTCTCTCTCTCTCTCTCTCTCTCTCTCTCTCTCTCTTTTTAAATGTAAATAGGCAATAAAACTGCACATTGACAGCATTCCTAAAAGTGCTCGACCTCCCATCACATGTTTGGCTGTTGGGATGAAGAAGGTTGTCACTGCACATAATGGTAGGCACATCAAACTCTGGAAATTCAATAGCTGACTTGACCTACTGGTTTTAATGCACTGGTGGTTTAAATGTTCAATTTGAGTAGTTTATAACAAGAGAAATGCTAGGGACACACTTTTACACAATTTTGTGCCACAACTTGCCACATGGTGAGTTGTGATTGGTTTGAGTGTATTAGTGGGCCATGTGAGGACACATTCTAACCAATCACAACTCGCCATGTGACAAGTTATGGTCAAAGTTATGCAAAAGTATGTGTCCTTAGCATTTTTCTTAAAACAAACACGTTTTCATTTTCTTCTATGCACTTATAATGTTTTTGAACTAATTTGTGTCATTAATTTGTTTATCATAGAAAAATGGGGGCCGCTATTTCAAAGCAAAATTCTATGAATTTTATAATGAGTTTCTAACGAAAAAAGTGGAAGACAAAAGCTGTTTTAAATCTTTTTTAATTTTTTTTATATATTCGAGGTTGAAGATCTCATCTAATAATATTAAAACTTATGGGTTAAAGAGTCTTTTAGTTCTTCTTCAGTTCTTTGTAGATGATGTAGTATTGCACGGACTGCTTGGTAACTCTAAACCTCTAGTCTTCTAGTAGCTTTGCTATCAACCACTGAAGCTTGCTGTCAAGCACTTAAAATTGATTTAACCCATATTTTAATGAGCGTGCAAACCAATGTCTGCCCACTCTTGTAGTTTTTTTTTTTTTTCTCTTTTTAATTTTATAATTCTCAAATGGTTGACCATTAAATGGGGCATAAAAAAGAAAATATTTGGTTGTCAATTATGCTTAAAATTTAATGTTTTTTTTAATTTTCATAATTATGTTTTCTTAGAATTTAATATACCTATTTGCATTATGAAATTTATGACATATAATAAATATTTGAAATATAAATTTTTATATTTATTTGGATTATTTTTGTTAAATTTTCAATTTTTACTAATTTAATATATTTATTTATCTTGTAAATAATTATTAAATTAATTTGATAACATATTTATTAAATAAATTAACATACCTCATACTTGCTATATATTTTTTTCAAGATCTCCCATGTGACACTAATAACCTAATGGACCACGAGATCATTGTCGCAATTAATGTGAGAACTGGTGTTTTCTTATCAAGCAAATTGAGTTTGGCTCAACTCCTTGAACAATAAAATTTTTGTCTCCCTCTAATAATTGGTAATAAAATTGGGTGGCTTGCATGATGCTATAAGACGGTTTACATTCATATTAGAAGTGTTTATTATTTTTTGAAAATTTAGATGGATATTTTTTAAGTTATATTTGTTTATTACTTTTTGGACTTCAATACTTGTAAGCATTTTATATTTGTAATTATGATAATTGTATTGGAAGGATTGTTATGTTGGAGCAAGCGAGTGGTTTGCATGGTGTTATAAGGTGGTTTACATTCATATTGAGAGTTATTTAATTTTTTGAAAATTTGGATATTGTTGAGTTATGTTTGTTGATTACTTATTGGACTTCAATATTTATAAGCATTCTATATTATTATATTGATAATTGTATTGGGTGGATTGTTGTGTTGGAGCAAGCGGGTGGCTTGCATGGTGTTATAAGGTCATTACAATTGATATTAAGAGTGTTTATTATATTTGGAAATTTGAATGGATATGGCTAAGTTATATTTGTTGATTTTTTTTTTCAATACTTGTAAACATTTTATATTTGTGATTAAAATAATTGTATTGGGTGGATTCAATTTCCTTGGTTTTTGCAAGTTTGTAAAGATTTAAGACTTAGTCCATTTCTCCCCCAAAAGAAAAGACTTAGTCCATTTGTGTGAATAAGGATATAGATAGACTTGATATGATTTGTTTAGTATATTTAAGATTATGTGTAATCCTATTTGTATGTTTATGAAACTATGTGGTTTTGAATATGTTGTGCTATGGATGTTGGAGATCGGATGAGATGGAAATTGAAGTCTAATGGAGCTTTTGATATCCGATCGTACTACAATAAATTGAGAAATTCTCCTTCTACTATCTTTCCTTGGAAAGCTATTTGGAGAGCAAAGGCCCCAAGGCGAGTTTCTTTTTTTGTTTGGTGTGTAGCTTGGAATAAGATTCTAACGGGAGACAATCTGAGATTAAGGAGATTGGATTTTGTGGATTGGTGCATAATGTGCCGTCATAGTGGAGAGACGGTAGATCACCTTCTCCTTCATTGTGAAATGGCCTACCGGTTATGGAGCTTTGTTTTCCTAACTTTTGGCGTGGCCTGGGTTATGCCTAGATCGATTCCTGAAATGCTTTTTGGTTGGTGGAATTGGTTGGGGAAGCATTCATCTCAGATCTGGAATTTAGTCCCGCTTTGCATCCTTTGGTGTATTTGGAAGGAGCGTAACCGGAGGACTTTTGAGGATTTGGATAGCTCTAGTGAACGAGTTTGCTTGTTTTTTTTAGTGGGACTCTCTTTGATTGGTCGCGTGCGTGGGGACTCACGTCTAGTGATTCCCTCCCTTCCTTTCTTTGCTCCCTTTTCCTTTTCTAATTTTCTTGTTGTCTTTGTTTCTCTTTGTTTTCTTTTTCTTGTATCTCCTAGGTTGCTCTGTGTTTTTTTTTTAAGGCATAGAGTAACCCTTCGTATATATATCATTCTTACTTATCAAAAAAAAAAATATGTTGTGCACTATATTTAAGTGTATGTGTAATTCTACCTCCATGATTTTTGCTTAAGTTTGTAGAGATTCAAGACTTAGTCCATTTATATGAATGATGATATAGATAGATTTGATATGGTTTGTTTATTATATTTAAGATTATGTGTAATCTTATTTGCATGTTTATGAAACTAAGTGGTTTTGAATATGTTGTGCATTATATCTAAGTGTATGTGTAATTCTACTTCCATAGTTTTTATTTAAGTTTGTAGAGTTTTAAGACTTAGTTCATTTGTGTGAATGAGGATATTGATAGACTTGATATGGTTTGTTTTTTATATTTAAGATTATATGTTATCTTATTTGCAAATTTATGAAACTAAGTGGCTTTGAATATGTTGTGCATTATATTTAAGTTTATGGTAATTCTACTTCCATAGTTTTTACTTAAGTTTGTAGAGTTTTAAGACTTAGTCCATTTGTGTGAATGAGGATATTGATAGACTTGATATGGCTGTTTAGTATATTTAAGATTACGTATAATCCTACTTGCATGTTTATAAAACTATGTGGTTTTGAATTTGTTTTGTAAATGAAGATATGGATAGAAATGTATTTGGTGTTAAAATTTTTTAAGAATAACAACTATCATTTTGTTAATCAAAATGATTTCTTTATGAACTTATTAGATACTTTTAATTTGTATTCAGGGTGGTTTCAGTTTAGATCATTAATCTTTAACTCCTTATAGATTGTAGGCTTCATCCCATCAAGAAACTAGCATATAGCGGTAAATGCATTGTTTTAAGGATTTCATGGGCTATTACATAGTTGTTTTGAACCACCACAATTATTTTGGAACTATTGTATATTGTTTATAATATTTTCATAGTTTGGGTTTTTTTTTTTTTTTTTTTTGTAGGTAGACAAGTAGTTTGTTAAACCACATTTATTTTGGTAGTATTGAACTTTGTTTATAATATTGTCATAGTTTAGGTGGTTCTTTTTTTTTTTTCTTTTTTTTTGTGAGTGTAGGTAGACAAGTGCTTTGTTCAATTCAAGATGATACATGCATTGGTATTAAACATATATATGTATATATGAATTTATGGTTAATATGTTAGTTTGGACATTTGTTATTGTGGAATATCAATGATCAATAGGTATATTTGGTCTATTACAATATTATGTTAGTTATTGTTGAATTTTAAGCAGGTTTATATAGTATTTTTAATAATTAAAAAATTTATAATGAGCAGGTTTTAGTGACGTTTTAAAAACGTCGCTAAAAAGTAATAGGAAATCCTTTTTAGCGACGTTTTTTAAAACGTCGCAAATTGTCAATCCTATATCGACGTTTTACAAACGTCACTAAATGTATTTTCTTACATTATGTACAAAAATATTTTATGATTTAGTGACGTTTTCTAAAACGTCGCTAAAAGTTTTTGAACGCCACTAAATAGGAACACATGGCGACGTTTTTCGAAACGTCGCAATAGACTTATAGTGACGGCTCTATTGCGACATTTTTGAACGTCGCAAAAGAAAACGTCGCTATAGACTATTTGTGTCTATAGTGACTTTTTTGGGTTTTTAGCGACGTTTTAAAAACGTCGCCTAAACCCAGATTTCTTGTAGTGTAAGCTTCTTCTTTTTTTTCATGTTTGGCTTTCACCATTTTTTTTCAAGCCTAGTATATTATAATCATTTTTATACTTAGAATGTGTTTGGATAGTGCGTTTTGGCGTCTGCATTTAGCCCAAGCGCGTTTTGCAGTTTTTTTTTTTTTTTTCAAGCCGCACTTGTTGACTTTTTACTGTGAACAGTGCCTCTATGCACTGTTCACAAGACCCACAATTTTCAATATTTAGCAACTTTTTCATTAAAAATGAGTCTCACTGCACTATTCATACATTTAAATAATATTTTGCTATAGTGTTTTCATTTTTCAGCAATAAGTTCTATCCAAACAGACTCTTAAACTACTTCATAATTTAATTTGAATATAAATATATAGATCAAAATAGTAAAAAAAAATCAATCAATCAATATATAAACTTAGAAAATTAATTTACATATAAGATATTAAAAAAATCATCTGAATAATTATAAGTAAAATGAAAATATAAGTTAACTTACAAATATTAATAATCATATACTCAAAATATTTTAAATATTCTATGTATGCCTCCTTGATTTTTTAAGATGTTGTATGATGTTTTTCGTTTGAATTAACTATAAAGTATCATTATTTGTGTTTTTATATCTTAGATTCATTTCGAATTATTAAAAGGCGAGTAAATTGCGAAAAATTTCAAAAACTATATAGCAGTGTAAGAGAATTTATTTTAAAAAACAATGACATGTATAATTCGCCAAGTAGATTAGGAGAAATATTGTTATAATATACCATGTTAAGTAATTTTTTTTTCTTGGCTACATTAGGAGAGTTAATATTTATTTGAAAAATTGGGTATGGAATATTAATTTTAAAAAATTGGAATGTATTTTATCTTATTGATTATCCGAGAAAAAAAAAATTCACAACATGAGTACAAATCATTTGAACAATAAAAGTTCAAAGAAAATTCAATCCTACGTGACATAACTACAAATTAATTATCCATTGGTTCATTTAGCATCTCCTCCGTCCTAATGGTGATGCCCATGGACCCAACTTAATGTAGAAAAAAAAATGTGACATTAATACAAATCATTTGAAAATTCAAAGTATAAAGTTTCCCAAGATTTCCACATAAATTAAACAGGTATCACGAAGATATGAGCTTTAAGCCAATGAATGCATCAAAGGAAGTATTACTTTCTTTTCTTCCTTTACTCTCTTCTTCTCTTCTTCATTTTTTTTTCTTTTATTTTTTTTTTCTCTTTTTGGTTTTGCTTCTTATGAGTAATTAGGACGCATTTCTATATGTCACTAACCCTTCTTCAAAATTGATTATTTTAATTTCCAAATAAAAGCTCATGATCTACCACTAGTTAAATTAAGCCTACTAGCTCTTGATCTGTTGTATATATTATGAAATTTTGCAGGAAGGATTCCAAAAAGTTTGGGAAACTGTACTTCCCTTGAGATAATTCGCTTGGATGATAACTACTTCACAGGTAAGATGGTAACCACTTCAATTTTAAATATTACTTCCCTCTCTTCTTCAAGAATGTTTGAAATTTCAAAAACTAATAAGGTCCATCAAGTGCAATTATTTAGTGTGTAGATTTTTATTTTATTTTTTGCTAGAAATTATTTAGTGTATATGGTGTTTTATATGCTCTCCTCTCACCAAAAAAAGAAGTCTAATCCATAGATCATGTACATGAGATTCACTTTGTTGTAAGAAAATTTTTTAATACACCGGATAATTATGGAATACTTTCTCATCTAAATCGGGTAGTGAATGTTGTATACACATGTTGTAGTGGGTTGATAAAGACCACAGTAATTAGAGAAGTTATAGGTGTACCCAGTGTACCATACATATTACAACTTTACAAGTCTTAGTGCCTTACTACATATTTATTACAAACTGATGTGTTTGTTTATGGTGATTCCTATAGATAAACATACAAGTGGAGAATCAAGTTTGCATAACGAATTGAATAAAGGCTTAACAAGCCAAAACTGATCACTAATATAGAGCAAGTAGAAAACACTAAAAAGTAATACAGTTAAAGGAAATGTATCAAGGGCGGGTTTTACACCCTGGCTAAAAAATGATTATTCTTTCATTATCTACTAAGATTGATTTGGATGAACTCTGTTGATTTGCTTATTGTATAGAAAGGACTTTTGTGTGTGTTTGAGAGAGAGAGAATGGCAAAAAGCTGGGTTTTTTTTTTAAACACACTTACTTTTAAATTGTTATAATAGATGCAGCCTTTTTATATGGTAGTTGTAATAATTTTTTCTCAAGTATTTAGGATGAATATTTTGAAGAGAATCCAAAATCTTTGAGGTATTTTGGTGGCTAATGAGGTTTGAATTTGTTTCGAGTTATTGTGGCAGGTGAAATACCACAGGAGATTGTGACTCTATCAAATCTAACGGAAGTAACCTTGGCCAATAATAGCTTAACCGGTCACATCCCAAATGCAACCTTCAACAGCTCAAACATTGAAACCATTAGTCTATACATGAACCAGCTCTCAGGAAATCTTCCATCAAGCATAGGTCATTGGCTTCCAAATCTTAAGGTACTTTACTTATGGGATAATGGACTAGAAGGAATAATCCCCAATTCTATCTCAAATGCTTCTATGCTCACTGAACTTGAGTTGGGTGCAAATTATTTCTTTGGCTCTATTCCTAATACCTTGGGAAATTTAAGGCATTTGGAGAGGCTCAACTTGGTCAATAATCATTTGACTAGAGAATCATCAACTCTAGAATTGAGTTTTCTTTCATCTTTGACAAATTGCGTAAATTTGACAAGTATAGTGGTAGCAAATAACCCACTGAATGGAACCCTTCCAATTCTCAGAGGAAATTTTTCTACTTCTCTTGAACAATTTGTAGCATTTAATTGCAACATTAAGGGCATAATTCCAAGAGAGATTGGTAATTTAAGCAATTTGATGACCCTAAGCCTAGAAGACAATGAATTGATTGGACCTATTCCAACTATAGTTGGAAATCTGGGTAATCTCCAAGGTTTGTTTCTTCAAAACAATAGAATCCATGGGTCAATCCCAAATGATATTTGTCATTTGAGGAACTTGGTTGATTTACATTTAAATCAAAATAAGCTCTTTGGACCAATACCAACATGTTGGGGAAGTCTTTCTTCACTTCGAAATCTGTATTTGGATTCCAACCAGCTGACTTCCATACCCTCATCCTTTTGGAGTCTTAGAGACATGCTGCGAATAAACTTGTCATCCAATTCTTTAAATGGTTATCTACCATTAGATGTTGGGAAACTGGAGCATGTAACACAAATGGACTTATCATGGAATAAACTATCAGGTGAAATTCATGCTATTAAAGGCCTATGTTCTTTGGTTAACCTCTCTTTAGCACATAACAAATTCCAGGGTCCTATTCCCCAGTCATTTAGTAATTTGATAAGCATGGAACGCTTGGATTTATCTGATAACAACTTTTCAGGAGAAATTCCCAAGTCTCTAATAGAACTCAAATGCCTCAACTATTTCAATGTGTCTTTTAATAGATTGCAAGGTGAAATTCCTTCTAGAGGTGTTAGAAATCAATTCTCAGCATCATCATTCATGGGAAATCAAGCATTATGTGGTTCACCCCAACTGCAAGTTCCACCATGTAAAAGAAGTTCAAAGACAACCACTACAATTATTGTGAGGTACATTCTCCCAGCAATGATAGCAGCAATACTTGCAGTATTTCTTATATTTGTTTTAATGAAAGGGCAAAAGAGGGATGCAAAATTAAAAGGTCAAGGGGATTTGTTGTCTCTAGCAGCATGGAGAAGAATAACATATCTAGAACTTGAACAAGCAACAAATGGATTTAGCGAAACTAACTTAGTTGGGAAAGGGAGTTTTGGATCAGTGTACAAAGGTACACTTTCAGATGGAACTACTGTTGCAATAAAGGTTTTTAATTTGAATAGAGAAGAAGGATTTAAGAGTTTTGAAGCTGAATGTGATGTATTGTGCAGTATTCGCCATCGAAATCTTGTGAAAATAATCAGTAGTTGTAGTAGCAATGATTTTAAAGCCTTGGTACTAGAGTACATGCCCAAGGGGAGCCTTCATAAGTGGTTGTATTCTCATAACCACTTCTTGGATATGCTAGAAAGATTGAGCATGATGATAGATGTTGCATCATCATTGGAGTATCTCCATCATGGTTGTCCTTTACCTGTTGTTCATTGTGATTTGAAGCCAAGCAATATTCTCCTAAACAAAGATATGGTAGCACTTGTGAGTGACTTTGGCATTTCAAAATTCTTAGGCAATGAAGACTCTATGACACAAACCATGACATTGGCCACTATTGGTTACATGGCACCAGGTGATGTTTCTAATTTCCAATTCAATTTTACTTTTACAAAAACACACACACACACACACACACACACAAAGATTTCTTAGAAACACATTGAGCATTTTTCTTTTCACCATCAATTATAGATATTTAATACATTTTGACAATAAATTTCAATCAAACTTGTAGAGTATGGATCACAAGGGATTATTTCCACACGTGGTGATGTGTATAGTTATGGCATTTTGTTAATGGAAACATTCACAAGAAAGAATCCCACAAATGAAATGTTTGCTGGAGAAATGAGCCTAAAAGGTTGGGTAAGACAATCACTACCCTATTCAGTAATCGAAGTTATAGATTCTAATTTGCTGAAGAGAGGTGAAGAGAATTTTAATGCTAAGCTGGATTGTGTGTTGTCCATTATGCAATTGGCTATGGCTTGTTCAACAGAGGCACCTGAAGAGAGGTCAAACATGAGAGATGTCGTAACAACACTTAAAAATATCAAATTGAAGTTTCTAAAGGATGTTGGAGAAGATTGACAACTGAGAATTTTGTCTATAGTTTTTCCTTTTTGTTCGTATCACTAATTATATTTTGTAAGTTATGCTACTCCCCTAAAAAACTTGTTGGAGCAGAGCAGCTCAAAGAAATTTGTGTTTATAGTAATATTGAAGGATGTATGATTAATTATATATATTAGAGGCATTAATTTACCCAATATATATATATATATATATATATATATAAGTTGAAGTGTAACATTTTTTGTTGCTACGCTCCTGTTGAGCCATATCAACATCCAAATCATCCACCTCTCTCTCTCTCTCTCTCTCTCTCTCTCTCTCTCTCTCTCTCTCTCTCTCTTATTTTTAACTCTTTTCAACTTATTAATCCCCAAATTATTGTTACACTTTTTCCGACATTTCTCCTACATTTTACCTTTTTGTTAGGTTTTAAGACTTTAGGAACTATTGTATTAGAACGTCAATGTGTATTGTGTTGCAAACCATGATCAAAACATAGAGTCTAAATTTAGGCTTGCCCAAAGTGTGATTTAATGTAAAATTGGAACCGAGTGATTGCAGGATTTATTGGACAAAATCTGCAAGACTCAATCGATCGAAAATTAGACTCAATTGATCGAAACTCATGTAGATTTAATTTTCTACAGAAATTCTAATTCAGCCCAAGCCTATATGATGTGTAGGGTTAAGTGTTTTGTCTGAAGTATAAAAGGAAAAACCCTAGCTACGTTTTAGAAGTCTTTAAAGAGTTGTGTGTTGAATCTTTATGTGAGATCTAGAGGTGTTTACCTTCATACACACACATAGAGTTGTCAAGATCAAGATTCGCGTCAAAAACTTGATGATCTCTTCAGTTGCTGCATAAAGAACTTTAAAGAAGATTTGAAACCTTTGAGTGGAGTCTCAAAGTCACATGCAAGAGAACTTGTAGTTGTTGCAAAGGCCAAGAAAAGAAGTAGTTCATGGACTCGGAGCTGTCACGTGGTCATGGTAGTAAGTTTTCTACTTGAGGTAGCAATAGGATGTTAATGATCTAAGTTCTATTGTAAAAACTTCACTTATTTCATAGTGGATCTGTTTTTACCTTAAGGATAGCTAGGTTAAATCCTCCCCAGGTCTTTTACCGGTTAGGTTTTCCTAGGTCATCATACTGTGGTGTACTTTATATTTCAGCATTATTTGCATGATATGATATTATTGTGTTAACCTAAAACTGAATAATTTATCTAAGTAATCACTTAGCTTAATAACTAGGTTAAACAACTTGTGTTAAGGGATCTAAAAATGTAAAAGTGGTATCAAAGCAGGTTAGCTCTTGTGTTTAGATCTCTTGATCTAAGAGTTGATTCTTGACCCTTATTGTTATGGAACATGGTCACTCTCTTGTGATCCCTCTTCACTTTGATGGGAACAACTGTGCCTACTGGAAAGTAAGGATGAAAGCCATCCTAAAATCTAGTGATGAGAGAGTGTGGAACTTCGTTGAATATGGATGGGAGAAACTGACTACTCTTGTTAGTGAGTGGTCAACATCTCAAAAAGAGGAAGATAATTTTAATAGTAAATCCATGAATGCTATTTTTAATGTTGTTTCTATGGAGAAATTCAAGAGAATCTCAAATGTTGAGGTTGCTTATACTGCATGAAATATTCTCCAAACTGTGCATGAAGGTACAAAGGCAGTTAAAATTAATAAGTTGCTACAGTTAACTACTAGATTTGAAAGCATTAGAATGTCAAATGATGAGTGTTTTGATGAATTCTATGCTAAGTTTAATGATATTGTTAATTCTGCTTATAATTTGGGTGAAATTTATGATCAACCTAAGATTGTTAGGAAGATTCTTAAATCCTTAACTGAGGACTTTAGACCCAAAGTGACTGCCATTACTGAAAGCAAGGATGTGGACTCCATCCCTATTGATGAGCTTGTGGGATCTCTCCAGTCCTATGAGCTAGACCTGCCCAAAACAAACAAATCAAAATCAATAGCTCTTAAGTCTGTTAATGATGTTGATGAGAATGGATTTGATGATGAACTCTCTTCTACAGAGATTGCTTACCTTGCCAAGAACTTTAGAAACTTTCTTAGAAACAACAACAGAAGGGCAAGAGGTAAAAACAATGCTGAATGTAAGAATTTTAAGAAAAATGAACCAACTAAAGTTAATAATGCTGATAAATCAAAAGAAAAAGTTAGTCAAACTTCTAGTAATTCACTAGGTCAACAATGTTTTGGCTATCAAGGGTATGGTCATGTAAAATTTGAATGTCCTACATTCTTGAGGTCAAAGGGTAAAGCAATGGCTGTAACCCTTAGTGATGATGAAGTTTCTGATCATGAGTCTGGTAGTGATGAAGATGGAAACTTCTTTGCTTTCACAACTACTACTGTAGTTGATGAAAGTTTTGTGGTTAAAGAGAACCCTTCTCATGAGGAACTCTCTAAGTGTGCTGATTTGCAAGAAGCTTTTAATAAGCTGTGTAAGGTTGCTGCAAAGGATGCAATGAGTGTAGACTTAGGTCTAAAGAAAATTGCTACTCTTGAACTTGAAAAGAAAAACTTGTTGCTAAATTTGCTTGATGCTAATGAATTAGTTAGTAAGGTGAAGACTGAAAACATGATGTTGCTTGATAAGAATAAGAACCTAGAACTAGAATTATTTGTTGCTAGAAAACAAACAAATATGTTTGCTAGTTCTAAACTGGATCACACGTTGAGTGTTCAGAAGTCTCCCTTAGACAAAACGGGTCTAGATTTTGTTGATAGCATCTCTATGTCTGAAACTCATTACACAAGTTTTATTCTTCTAAACCACCCAAGTGTAGACACTCAATTTTACACCCATGATTTAATCAAGAAGAATGACTTGAATGACCATCTATGTACCCCAAAAATCATAATTGCATTACATGCATCAATTTGTTCTTGTATTACATGCATCAATTTACCTTTACATTACATGCATTAATTCATTCATTGCATATCATAAAATGATCTTGAGATTCTAACGGTTATAATGGTGTGTCTAATTTCCAAATCGGACCATTGGATCGAAAGATATCGCATGATCAAGTTGCACAGTCAACATGCATTGTGTCTAGGTAGAGTCGCCCACACATGATCAATTTAAATTAGTTCTGATTGGTTAAGAAATTAAAATTAATTAAATAATTTTGCGATTGTTTGATAATTAGTGTTTAAAATAGGGATGCATGCATAGGAATAAAAGGGATGATTGGATAACAATAAAATTGTGGATAATTTGAACTTTATCAAGGTTTATTTTAGGGTATTTACCTACAAAATAATTGTTCCTGAAAAAGCTTGAATTATCTAGAAAAGACATTCAAAAAAAAAATCATAGATTAAGGATGAAAACATGTCTAGGTGCGAGGACCGGATCAAAAAACACTAGAAGGAGAGTCCAAAACGCACTCGAACAGGAAGAACGTTCGGTGTGCAAGAGCCCATTTGGCACTTTTGGAGTGCCGAACGACACTTTAAAAGGGCCGAATTTCCCTCTTTTGGGCTTTGGCCCAACGCCCTTCAGGTGACGATAAGGCACACTCTTTTCGATCTTTTCGCAAAAGGATGAGTCCCGATTTGTGTTCTACACATCGAAGCTATTTTTTAGAGTCTTCTAGCCTCTATTAATAGAGGTTGGGTCTCATAATTTAGCACCCTTTTTTTTCTACGCTCTGAGAGGCATACGTTTTGATGCTCTCAAATTGCTGATATTTGCTGATTCTCTCTGAGATTTGTTGCTAAAATTAGGGTTTTTAGATTTCAAATATAACCAAATAAGTTCTTTAAACCCTAAAACATCCTCTCAAGAACAAGGAGTGCTCATGCAAGAGGTTTTTTTTTCAATCACCTTTTCTTTTTATGCTTCTTGTTTATGATGATGAATGTTTTCTCTTTATCCATGAATTATTATTTATTGTTTTGTTAAAGCATTATCTTGATTTTTATAAAATTGTTATGATCTTTTTCTTAATTCCAATAATCTGCATGTGAATAATTCTTTTTTCTTAAAACAAAAACATATCTGCATCTTTCTTAGATGTAGATCTAAATTTTTCTCAATAATCAAAAACAGATCTACATCTTTCTTAGATGTAGATCTGATTTTTTTTTCTCAATAATAAAAAATAGATCTGAATATTTTTTAGATGTAGTTTTGAAATTTTTTTAAACAAAAACAGATCTGCATCTTTCTTAGATGTAGATTTGAATTTTTCTTAATTCAAAAACAGATTTGCATCTTCATTAGATGCAGACCTGAATTTTCTTAAATAAAAAAACTGATTTGTATCTTTCTTAGATATAGATATGATTTTTCTTTAACATATGCAGATTTTTGAAATAAAGAAAAAGATTAAACATGATTGTGTTTGTGTTTGTTTTATTTAATTCATGTTGCGTAAATTTAAATTATGAGTGAAACTTTCTTCTTAAAAAAAATCTTTTTCATTCTTTTAAAACATAAAAACAAATCTAATTTTTTTGTTATCAAAAACCATTTTTTTAGTTCTTACAAAAAAAAAAAAAGATCTGATATTTTTCAAATCAAAAGACTTTATTTCATGTGACAAACACAGATCTGAATTTTCTATATCCAAAAACCACCTTTTTCTACATCTTACAAAATATATCTGATCTTTTACAAACAAAAAAAACTTTGTTTTAGTTCTTAAAAAAAAAGATCTGATATTTTTCAAATCAAAAGACTTTATTTCATGTGATAAACACATATCTAAATTTTCTATCTCCAAAAACCACATTTTTCTACATCCTACAAAACAGATTTGGTATTTTGACAAATCAAAATCAATTTTTTTACCAAGTCAAAACAAATCTGAATTTTTTAAACAAAAGAAGAGACTTCCTTCATAAATAAATTTATGTGATTTAATCTTTATTTAACATGTTCAACATATCATTCATGACATGCATAAAAGGTACATTGGTCACAAGAGTCTAGAAGATCAGACTCTATCTGGGTGGAATGGGTACCTAACACTTTTTGATAGGCCAAGAATGTATTGATCCCTTGTGATAAATTAACCAATTGATTTAGCCAAGTTAATTAATTAATTCAATTAACATGTAAAACGCGTGGTAGTACAAACAAATTACCAACTAAATATGCAGTGGAAAATAAAGTTGAGATATGTGATTTGTTTATGAATGGAGAAAACCTTAAAGGCAAAAACCTCACCGGGTGATTTTAAGGTCACCACTCCCAGGAATTTACTATTATCACAACAAGCGGTTACAAGTAAAGGAATCCCAGTACCTTATACCAACCTACAGTTGAACCCTTACCCCAATACACAATTGGATTTATTCTGTAGTGACAATCTCTCATTTTCAATGCACAGCTCCCAGTACGTGACTTACCAATAGATCCGTGGATCCCAATATGTGGCTTACTCACAAATTTGAGAAAGATGTTGGCTGCAAAGTTCTTTAGTTCATCAACACGATGAAGATCACTATAATGCCCCAAAATCATAAGCAATAAAAGTCTATTAAATCTGAAAATTTCATAAAAATATTAAATAAAAGAATCCAGAAACCTAAAAATCCCATCACAAAAGTTAGAGCTCTAATCCACCAAAAATTTAAACATCCTCAAAATAATGCTCCAGTACAATGTTTAATACCATAAAAATAATAATAAAATCTTCAGTTGCACAAAAATAATTCGTAACTGTAGACTTCCAGAAATCTCTCTCCAATAATCCCTCTAATGTATCTGTAAGGGGAAAATAAAGTGGGGTGAGATAACTCAATAAGTGGAATTCACTAACATTAGAGTGTGGGAACAACCTTTAAAAAAATAATTCTTACAACAATTTCATAACTTGTACCTTATCAATATTTTATCATCAAATATTTCATATAAAAAAAAATATATCTTTATATAGTGAGCCATCATAGTATATATAAATATATATATATATATATATATATATATATATATATATCAATATAATCACAAACACAATTTCCTAGGCCTTGCTCGTGCTCAACGTTTACGCCCCGTTGACAGGGTTGTGTTAACCCCTTTTTGGGACTGGAACCTCCTTTTCATCCTCTTTCTTAGGGATGGTTCCTTTGGAACCAAAAGGTGCACTCCCTTGCTAAGGAGCTTCCTTTTTGGATCATCAATGGTATACTCCCTTGCTAAGGAGCTATTAAATGTGCACTGTCCCTTTTTCTGGATCCGTCTCTTGCTAAAGACTAGCTGTAGTATGATTGTCCCTTGCTAAGGACTAATACAATACTAAGCTTTTAATCACGACTTGCCATAGGTTTCCAAAACATATTCAAGATGCTCACGTAAATAATCCATTCAAGATGCTCACAAAAATAATCCGTTCATAATTCTAAAAAATATAAGGATATATTCACACATACAAATTTAAATAAATTTAGGTTGTCCCACAAATTTTTCATAAAATGAATAATTAACAATGAAATTAGCAAACACCACTTACCTCTAAGTTGCAAAAATAAAATGAATCAATCACGCTTGAGTCACAATGAATTGGTAGAATTAGAGCCTAGCAACACCAAAAATAGGTCCATCAATGCACGAATTTCCTACCAAAATCTATTTTCATACTTAAACAATGTAATCTTAGACAACACTGATATTTCCAAAATTGTACATTTATTTACGTAACTCTCCAGTTCACTTTCATCTTTAATCTAATTGTTCAGTTTCACGTATTTTTTTGACTATCCATTAATAGGCATGATTGTACTGCAACTCTATAAAACTCTAGCATTTCACTATAGGTCTAGCCATCATATATTCTACTATTCCTTAGAAGCCACATGGTATATTAACCTATCCGATCAACCTAATATTTATATCTATTAATCAAATGTAGAAGCCACATATGGCTGTCTATACCTCTTTTACGTAATCAATTTCAAAGCCTATGGTATTGTCATCTTCATGATCGGCTATATATAAACAAAATTTCTATTATGATATTGTCATCATCATGGTCGGCTAGAGAAGCCAAACACCTTTTAGAAGCGTTAAATCTTCATAGCAAAATTATTATTATATATGTTCAAATCAATATATGAAGCCACGTATTAGCTTACTATCAATCTAGTTGTCTATTGCCCCTTTAGTGCCATTGGACTAGTTTTAGACAATAATAAAGGTGATGGTTGGTTCGGTCAACAATGGAGGTTGCACCCTTTTCCCTTTAACATGGTGACAACGTCTATGTCTACTACTCGATTTGATTCAATTTCAAAGTCTCCTGACATATTGACCATCCTTATCTAATATAATACAATTATAGGAGCTCTTTTCTATTAGTATAATGATAGTCTAAGTTTATAACAATTGCTAGCTATGACTATTCAAACTCTTAAATCTAGAGCAAGACAGCCATACTTGAAATTCTGATGCACAGTTGTAGAGGAGAAAAGAACAAGAGCTTAATTGTATGTTGCGGCTATAAAGAAGAAGAATTTCTTATGTGCATACACGTGTAACTCAAAAGGGTAAAAGGCTAGGGTTATCAAGGCCCATATTTTTACTTATGCCACCTTACTTGGGCCTTATATCCCACAGCGTTTATCTTATTTTTAATGTCTTAGGCCCAAATCAATTTAATCCATTTACTTGTAGGCCTCTTTTATAATTTACGAATAAAATAAATTGGTATAAAAAAATACGGGGTGTTACATCCTTTCCCCCTTAAAAATTTCGTCCTCGAAATTGTACATACCTTCGTTGACAAACAACTCTGGAGAATTTGATTTCATCTCATCTTCTTGCTCCCAAGATGCCTTCTCCACTGTGTGATTCTTCCAAAGGACCTTAACTAATGATATGGTCTTGGTGCGTAGCACTTGATCCTTACGGTCAAGAATTTGGATTGGAACTTCCTCATAAGTCAAGTTGTCTTTGATCTTGAGTGGCTCATAGTTCAAAACATGTGAAGGATTCGGGATGTACTTCCTCAACATGGAAACATGAAACACATTGTGCACTCCTGCAAGTGTAGGCAGTAAGGCCAACTCATAGGCAACTTTACCAATGCGTTTTAGGATCTCAAATGAACCAACAAATCTGGGACTCAACTTCCCTTTCTTCTCGAATCTCATCACACCCTTCATTGGGGCGACTTTCAAAAATACCATATCTCCAACTTCAAATTCCATTCCCCTCCTCGAGTTGTCATAATAACTCTTCTGTCAATTTTGTGCTGTTTGCAATCTTTTACGAATCATTTTAATCTTCTCAGATGTCATCTGAATGGTTTCTAGCCCTAACAATTTTCTCTCACCAACCTCTTCCCAACACAATGGGGACCTGCATTTTCTATCGTATAAAGCCTCATAAGGGGCCATCTCAATACTAGAGTGGTAGCTATTATTATAGGAAAACTCCACTAAAGACAAGTACTTTTCCCAACTTCCTTTGAAATTCAATACACAAGCCCTTAACATATCCTCCAAAGTATGAATAGTCCTTTTTGATAGTCCATCTGTTTGCGGGTGGAAGGCTGTACTAAAGCTAAGATTAGTACCCAAAGCTTTGTGTAGGCTTTCCCAAAACTTTGAGGTGAATCTTGGGTCTTGACTAGACACAATTGATGCTGGAACTCCATGAAGACTCACAATCTCATCAATATATATGTGCTAGCTGATCAAGTGAGTAAGTCATCTTAACCGGAATAAAATGTGTTATTTTTATCATCCTATCCACAATGACCCAAATGGCCTCAGGTCCCTTAGGAGATCTTGGCAAACCAGTCACAAAATCCATACATATATGCTCCCACTTCCATTCGGGAATGGGTAGTGGTTGTAGCAATCTTGAAGGTTTCTAGTGTAGTGCCTTAATTTGTTGACAAGTTAAGCATTGCTCCACAAACTGAGCTATCTCTCTCTTTATGTTATTTCACCAATAAGTTTCTTGAATGTCACGATAATTTTAGTGTTGCTAGGGTGCATTGAGTATGGGGTACGATGGGCTTCTTCCATAATCTCCTTCTTTAATGCAAAATCATTTAGCACATTAGCCTTGCCTGGATGATAATTGATCGAGCAATCATAATCTTTAATCAACTCAAGCCACCTTCGCTGTCTCATAATCAATTCTTTCTGAGTAAAGAAGTACTTCAAGCTCTTATGATTTGTATAAAGTTCACACCTTTCACAATACAAATAGTGTCTCCAAATCTTCAATGCAAACACCACTGTAGCCAACTCCAAATCATGAGTGAGATATTTTGTTTGTAACTCTTTAATTGGTGGGAAGCATAAGCTATGACTTTACCATGCTGCATCAACACACAACCAAGACCTTTTCTTGAAGCATCACTATAAATGACAAAGCCTCCCAAGTTGCTAGGGATGGTTAGTACTGGTGCAGTGACCAACCTTTGCTTAAGTTCTTGAAAACTCTTTTCACATTCTTCTGTCCACACAAACTTGGCATTCTTACGAGTTATTTGAGTTAATGGGGCTGCAATACGAGAAAATCCTTCCACAAACCTCCTACAATAGCCAGCAAGGCCTAAAAAGCTTCTGACCTCACTCATATTCGTCGGTCTTGCCCAATCAACCACAGCTTCAACCTTACTAGGGTCTACAGAAATCCCTGCCTCAGATATTACATGCCCTAGGAACATCACTTGATCAAGCCAAAATTCACAATTCTTAAACTTTGCATATAGCTTCTTCTCCCTCAAAATTTGAAAAATAATTCTCAAGTGCTCTTCATGTTCTTCCATGCTTTTGGAGAAGATTAGAATGTCATCAATAAAGACAATAACAAAGCGATCTAAGTACTCATGAAACACCCTATTCATCAAGTCCATAAATGTAGTAGGAGCATTGGTCAAACCAAAAGGCATTACCAAAAATTCATAGTGCCCATACCTCGTCTTGAAACCTGTCTTGGGTATGTCTTCACTTTTGATTTTCAACTGGTGATACCCAGAACGAAGGTCAATCTTAGAGAAGACTTGTGCCCCTTGCAATTGATCAAATAGGTCATCAATACGAGGGAAAGGGTATTTGTTTATCACAATAACCCGGTTTAACTCACGGTAGTCAATACACAACGTCATAGTCCCCTCCTTCTTTTTCATAAATCAAACTGGTGCACCCCAAGGAGATGCACTTGGTCTGATGAACCCCTTGTCTAGAAGTTCTTGTAACTGTTCCTTGAGTTCCTTAAGTTCAATGGGTGCCATCCGATATGGTGCTTTCGATATAGGAGAAGTTCCAGGGAGCAAATCGATGAAGAATTCAATCTCTCTATCTATAGGTATCCTTGGTAAGTCTTCAGGAAAGACATTAGGAAATTCCTTCAGGAAAGACATCAGGAAATTCCCTCACAATAGGGATATCATCCAATTTCAATACCTCTTTCCTAGTGTCCACCACATGAGCTAGGTACCCTTGGCATCCTTTTTATAATAGACGCTGAGCTCGAAAGGCTAATATCACCCTGGGTAAAGCATGCATCCTAGATCCCTTAAACCAAAATTCGGGCTCTCTTAGAAGCCGAAACACCACCTCTTTTCTAAAACAATCTATACTAGCATGATAGGCTGCCAACCAGTTCATTCCCAAAATTACATCATAGTCATACATGTCCATCAAAATCAAGTCTACTAACATTGCCCTATCCTCAATTTGAATGACACAAGACTTAAGCATAGAATTACACACTAAAGAATCACCCATAGGTGTGGCCACAGACAAGTCATAATCCATAAGTCCAGGTCCTTATCACATAACTTAGCATATCGAGTGGAGATAAAAGATTGTGTAGATCCAGAATCAAATAAAGTTTTAGCAAAGTTTAAGAATAATGGAAGCCTGTAACCACAGTATTTGAAGCTTGAACATCCTATGGTGTGAGTGCAAACACCCTCCCTTGTGCCTTCCTCCTCTGATCATTCTTTCCGAGTTGTGCCATTGAGTTTTGTTGAGGAGATGTACAGCTTCTAGCTAAGTTTCTTGTCTTCCCACAATTATAACAAGCCTTTCCTTCAAAGAAACACGACTTATCTTCATGAAACCTTCCACAAGTAGGGCAAGCATTTGAACTTCTACCTTGAGCATTTTGGGGTGGATTCTTATTTTCTAGCTATTTGATGATGAATTACTCCCAGACCTCCCAACAAGTCCTTTCTTGTTCCAATGACCTTGAGCATTGCCTTGTCGAAAGCCTGTCTGTCCAATGTTCCTAGGTGGGTACTCATTCTTAACATTGTTCTTGAAATCTTCCTCCAATCTCATAGCCCTCTTAACTGACTCTCTATAATTATCAACCCTTGATGCAATCAAATGGTGTCGAAGTCTCTCATTAAACCCCTTTTGAAATCTGCTTGCTTTCTTTGACTCAGTAAGGATTAAGTGGGGTCTAAAGTGAGATAACTCGATGAATTTAGCTGCATGCTGCTCAACAATCATACTTCCTTGCACCAAGTCAGCAAATTCCCTCTCTTTTCATTCCCGAACGACCTCAGGGAAGTAGTTATCATAGAAAACCCCTTTAAATTTCTCCCAAGTGATGGGATTTCTCTCAGTGCCCATTCCCTCCAAAATGGCTTTAGTGGATCTCCACCAACGCTCAGCTTCTCCAATCAATTTGAAAGTTGCAAAATGCACCTTCTGAGAGTCAGTGCAATCTAAAGCTTCTAACAATTTCTCCATTTGCAAGAACCAATTCTCAACTTCTGTAGGATTTGGCTTCCCATCAAAGGAAGGGGGGTTTTGCTTCATAAAAGTCTCAAAAGTGCAACCAGCCCTTGCCTCTACTCTACCTGTACCTCTACTAGCAACATAGGTCAACCTGTCCAACAATCATGCGGCAGCTTCATCCAAAGGATCAATGCATGCCACCCCAATACATTCATTATCTCTCATGTTTTAAGTGACTTCAGCCTCAGTACCAACCCTTGCTTTGGTTGACCTTCGCAAATTAACAATAGGTTCCTCACTATTGGAATTAGCTACTCTCTTCTTTTTGGGTGGCATGATACCTAGTTAACAAAGAAATCAAGAAATATAGATGGTGCAACAATTATTACCACTAAACATAAGAAGTAACATTGCCAAAATTATTTAAAATATCTCATCAAACATAACCTAGATAGCAATGCTCTGACAAAAAAAAAAAAATCAAGATCATAACCTAGTTTTCAAGTGTCTATAGAATCATATCCTAATTTTTAAGTCTATAGAATCATAACCTAGTTTACAAGTGTCTACAGAATCATAAGCTGGCTCTGATACCACAATTGTAACACCCTAAAATCATAAGCAATAAAAGTCTATTAAATCTGAAAATTTCATAAAAATATTAAATAAAAGAATCCAGCAACCTAAAAACCCCATCACGAAAGTCAAAGCTCTAATCCACCAAAAATTTAAACATCCTCAAAATAATCCTCCAATACAATGTTTAATACCATAAAAGTAATAACAAAATCTTCAGTAGCACAAAAATAATTCGTAACTGTAGACTTCCAAAAATCTCTACTCCAATAATCCCTCTAATGTATCTGTAAGGGGAAAATAGAGGGGGGGTGAGATAACTCAATAAGTGGAATTCACTAACATTAGGGTGTGGGAACAACCTTTAAAAAAATAATTCTTACAACAATTTCATAACTTGTACCTTATCAATATCATCAAATATTTCATATAAATAAATATATATATATATATATATATATATATATATATATATATATATATATATATATATATATATACCATCACAAACACAATTTCCTAGGCCTTGCTTGTGCTAAATGTTTACGCCCCGTTGACAGGGTTATGCTGTCCCCTTTTTGGGACTGGAACCTTCTTTTCATCCCCTTTCTTAAGGATGGTTCCTTTGGATCCTCAATGGTATACTCCCTTGCTAAGGAGCTATCAAATGTGCACTGTCCCCTTTTTGGAACCGTCCCTTGCTAAGGATTAGCTGCAGTATGATTGTCCCTTACTAAGGATTAATACAATACTGAGCTTTTAATCATGACTTACCATAGGTTTCCAAAACATATTCAAGATGCTCATGTAAATAATCCATTCAAGATGCTCACAAAAATAATCCATTCATAATTCTCAAAAATATAAGGATATATTCACACATACAAATTTAAATAAATTTAGGTTGTCCCACAAGTTTTTCATAAAATGAATAATTAATGTGCACATCAAGCAATTATAAAATATCCATTTATATATATAGAATAACAACACATTCCTTTGATATAAAATAGTTTAATTAATCAACAATATTTGGGAAAACCCCCAAAATTAGCAAACACCACTTACCTCGTAGTTGCAAAAATAAAATGAATCAATCACCCTTAAGTCACAATGAATCGGTAGAATTAGAGCCTAGCAACACCAAAAATAGGCCCATTAATGCACGAATTTCCTACCAAAATCTATTTTCATACTTAAACAATATAATCTTAGACAACACTGATATTTCCAAAATTTTACATTTATTTACGTAACTCTCCAGTTCACTTTCAGCTTCTGTTTCACGTATTTTTTTTTACTATCCATTAATAGGCATGATTGTACTGTAACTCTATAAAACTCTAGCATTTCACTATAGGTCTACCCATCATTCTACTATTCCTTAGAAGCCACATGGTGTATAAACCTATTTGATCAACCTAATATTTATATCTATTAATCAAAAGTAGAAGCACATATTATAGTTTTGTCAACCCAAAAGTAGAAGCCACATATGGCTATCCATACATCTTTTACGTAATCAATTTCAAAGCCTATGGTATTGTCATCATCATGGTTGGCTAGAGAAGCCAAACTCCTTTTAGAAGCTTTAAATCTTCATGACAAAATTATTATTATATATGTTCAAATCAATATAGGAAGCCACGTATTAGCTTACTATCAATCTATTTGTCTATTGCCCCTTTAGTGCCATTGGACTAGTTTTAGACAATAATAAATGTGATGGTTGATTCAGTCAACAATGGAGGCTGCACCATTTTCCCTTTAACATGGTGACAACGTCCAAGTCTACTACTCTATTTGATTCAATTACAGAGTCTCCTGACATATTGACCATCCTTATCTAATATAAAACAATTATAGGAGCTCTATTCTATTAGTATAATGATAGTCTAAGTTTATAACAATTGCTAGCTATAACTATTCAAACTCTTAAATCTAGAGCAAGACAGCCATACCTAGAATTCTGATGCACAGCCGTAGAGGAGAAAAGAAAAAGAGCTCAATTGTATGTTGCGGCTGAAAAGAAGAAGAATTTCTTATGTGCATACACGGGTAACTCAAAAGGGTAAAAGGCTAGGGTTAGCAAGTTTTACTTTTGCCACCTTACTTGGGCCTTATATCCCATAGCGTTTATCTTATTTTTAATTTCTTAGGCCCAAATCAATTTAATCCATTTAATTGTAGGCCTCTTTTATAATTTACGTATAATAATTAAATTGGTATAAAAAATACGGGGTGTTACAATCACGAAACTCCTTGGTCACAAAACATAATGGTGTACAAACGCAACAACTTTTTCAAGAGAAAGATGAACTATGACAAATTCGGTCTCTGGTCACAATTTGTATGAACAAAACTTTGCTTCACACTTGCAGCACCTTTGACGGCCCTTAAAATAATCCTTATATATGTTTAGGGTTGTGAGAAAAGAAAACCTAGACAAGTATACACGGATTGGTGTGAAATCAGACCTAAAAATATGATTTTCATAATCTCGATAGATAGGCTATCTATCGAGTAGCTATCAAGCATCGGGCTAGACAAGCGTTTTAAACCTCGATAGATGCTATCTGTCGAGCTTTAAAATCCAGCACTACTATCAATCCAACACTTGGACTTGAACTTTTGTTCCTTGAAGTATTACACACATCCTAAATCTACCCAATTACAAGTAAAGTGAGTTTTGTCAAAGGATTAGTCAATTCTATATTGACATATGTTCCTAAGATAATTCACATATGTCCTAACACTTTCCCATCCCGTAACCTAGCCTCTGGATTTAGGTCTTTAGTTAAGTAGATCTAAGCCTTGTCTTTACTTTTTATTTTGGGTAGAATGTAACTAGGATAAAAAACCATGTAATTATTTGGTAGTTTGTAACTGGGACCCAAAGCCATGTAATTTTTCAATTTTCCAAATATGTAATTTTTTATTCAATCAATGAAGAGAATAATTCAGTCATGTATTTAGTTTTTTTTTTTTTTTTGTATAAAAAATAAGTGGCGACTCCATACCACTTAATCAAAAAGAGAGGTGCCTTAAAAAGCACTCCAAAAATCTCTTTTTTTTTAGAGGAAACTTTCAAGGTCTCTTATAGTGGTGACTCCGCTGGGGATTGATAGTCCAAAAATGCATTGACCCCTTGTGATGAGTTAATTGATTAATTAGTCAAGTTTATTAATTAATCAAATTAACATACAATATACGTGGCAGCATAAAAAAAATCACCAACTAAAATAAAATGCAATGGAAAATAAAAGTTGACACGGTGATTTGTTTACGAATGGGGAAAACCTTCAAGGCAAAAACCCCACCGGGTGATTTTAAGGTCACCACTCCCGAGAATTCACTATTATCAAAACAAGCGGTTACAAGTAAAGGAATTCCAGTACCTTATACCAATCTACAGTTAAATCCTTACCCCAATACCCAACTGGAATTGTTCTGTAGTGACAATCTCTCATTTTCAATGCACGGCTCCCAGTACGTGACTGACCAATCGATGCGCGGATCACAGTCCCGTTGTTGATCATTAATTTCCCCTGTAATAGGTACTTTGTCATCATTGTCCCTTCTTCTGAATTCATAGTTGTCTTCATCGTGTCTTTCTCGGTTGTCTTTGAGAAACTGTTCTCTCATAGCAATCCTCTTAGCCTCCTTATCAACAATCTTGTCTATCAACCAATTAGAGTATTCTGTATTTATCTTGTGAAAGTGAACCTTGACAAAAGATTGGTCTACTCAGTCAACCATCTCCAATCTGATAACGCCTTAAAATGTATACTTGTTATATATTTTTGTGGACGTTATCTCCTTATTACTATGCTTAATTTGTATAATTAAGCCATGATTTGCATTAGTCCCTATTATTTATCTTTACATAATTTCTTGAATAAGATGCCATTCATTGTATACAATTTTCTACTTTCAGGAAATCATGTGAGAAAGATGAGTTTACAGGAATTTGTGAGAGAATGGAGGCCAAACTAGAATTAAGTGGAGCTAAAGGACCATGCTTAAATTTCTAAGGAGGTGCAATTGGAGTGCTTGGATCGTATCATGATTAGAAGCTTCAAATAAGGAAAGAAATTAAAGAGGCAAAATCTGAAAAGGAAAAATCTAATTTGAGCACCGATCAGTATTTTGGGCATATCTCTCTCCTAAAAAATCCAATTGACACAAGGCTAGATGGGCTGGAACTTTGACTTAAATATATACAACTTTCCAGTTTTGAGTTTTTGATATTCTCAATTTTTGAAGGCTGAAATTAACTCACAAGTTACCACTGTAAACTTGGACAGAAATTAAAATATTAAAAGTTTTATTTTCTTGGACACTTAGACATTAGGGTTTTGAAGGGAGGTTATGAGAACGAATTTTGGGTAGAGAAAACCTTGTATTTTCCTTTCTCTAATGGCAGCCTAAACTCTTTGCTAGGGCTAGGGGTTATGTTTCTTCTATACGGTATGAATATTCAATGTGATTCTTTCTAAGATTTTATCAACGACATATTTGATTGTTCAATTAGATTTCCTTTGATGTATTAGTTCTTCCATTCTTTCAATAAGTTCAATCATGTTTTTCTTATTGTTTAGATGAATTTCTAATAGTTTCAAATAGAAATCAGATTTTAAAGTGAATAGGTTTTTTTGAAAAAATTTTCTAACCGCATTATTAATCGAGGTTATCATGCATTCTTGAATTGTTTCAGTTCAACCGAATCTAAGTTTTTAATTGTATAAGAACAATCAATCATGAAATAGATTTTTCTTAGATCACAAAGAATCTCATATCGATATAGGGAAACACCCCGATGTCCTAGTTTTTACATTATTGATTTAAATCAATTATTATAATTATTCTTGTTAACAATCACCAAGCAAACGTATTTTTCTTCTTCACCCAAATTTTTATTTAATTATATTGTCTTTGAATTTACCCTGCTCCTTATGGTTCAACCTCGGTACTTCAAGAATTATATTACTACGATCTCCTACACTTGGGAGTGAGTAAGCACAATCCCAATAGCATGTTCGGTATAGAAGTAGGATTTGTGTCCACAGGAGTGAAGAATCTTCTTCTTTTACCACCAAACATTCATTGCTCATATTTGAATTGCTTCAAGAGTCTATCTCCCTTGTAGAAAGTTGCTTTTCGCAACCCAACAAGAAAGATGTAATCTAATCCTGGAGACCATAATAGAGGGGGTGGGAACTTCAAGAATTTCACTCAGTCACTCTTAGTTTGGCACTCAGTTTTGATTATAGCCTCGCTAAGAAAACTGCTAGGCCCATAATTACTAGTTATAGGATTGGCAATCATGTCTAGTCACTCCATCAGCCATATCTGCAAAGTCAAAGGACTCCCTAAGAAGATCTGAGTTTCCCCACCATGAAATACAACATATAGTCCTAGAAGAGTTTTTGTCAAGATCAAAGAAACAGGGTTATCACCATCTTTAATTTGATTCACAACACTTATGGCTCAAGCATCCATAAAGCTGCTTCTTCCAGAACAAAGCAAAAGTTTTCCCACCATGCATAAAGCCAAACCAATGTTTTTTTGCATATTCTCGGTCACTCTATAGGTGCGTTTGTCAATCAGCTGAGAGATAATGGCACGAAGATTCACCATATAACCTTCAATCATACTATCAGTAATAGAAGTAGGAAGATCGAGAGCATCAGATAAAGATTCTTTATGCCTGGGATCACCTATAGATTTTTTTGCTTGGATCATAGCCTAGGATAGCAGAAAATTCTTCAATTGTTGGACAAAGTTCAGCGGTGTTAAACTGAAACACATGATCTTCGGGATCCCAAAATTTCACAGCAACACGAAGAAAATCCCATTTGATTTTGACATTCATCAGAGCCTTGATTCCCTTTAGTTTGTAGGCTGTAAAATTGGTTTTGGTACTGAAATTAAAGCTAGAACCCATTTGTTGATATCATGAATTGTTGAATGAGAAAAATTATGATTGCTAGCCATGGATGACTTTTGCTTGTAATTGTGGTGTTTTACTAACCTTTAAGCAGAGTTTTGTCGCAAGAGAATTCATTTAAATAAGCTGCATGAATTCCCAATCAAGTTTGAAATAGATTTCAGAGAGTTTGTAGCTGACTAGGAGAGTGTTTCATGATCACAAAGAAAGTAAAATTTTTTCAAAAAACATGAAAACACGAAACATGCATGGGAAAAGCGTGAGGAGTTGGCCCACCATGAGATAAGCGTCGCAGCGTGGCCAGGTACCATTCAGCAGTCTAAAAGTGCCGATCGGCACTTTCAAAGTGTCGAACGACACTCCAAAAATGCCGAATGGCACTCTTCATATGGCACGTGGCACGCAGCCCCTCCATCATACACTCATGCAACTCCATGCAATTTCGCGCTCTCGGACACTTTTTTAAGATCATTTAACATTCAAAAATATTTTTTTTTTTGGTCAAACTAGGGCACTCTGATTTGTCTAACTCACTTGTTTTCAAAATCATCACTTGCACCATTGTTTCAAAAATTGATCAAATCAAGTTTTTTTTTTTTCAAGACTGATGAATTCATGTTCCCATGTTCCAAACTAGGGGCATTTGCCCATGGCTCATTCTTTTTTTTTTTTAAATCAACATAACCAAGATTTCCAAAAATCATGCATTCATTTTAAACTAGAGGCATTCGGCTCCGCCTCATTCAAGTAAGTGTAGATTCCATCGGAGCCAATCAAGATAAGTTTAAATTAGTACTACAAGATCTCTTTAGGTGAATTCTAAATTTGTCTCATTTAAAGTTTCTACATGATCCAAGGCGACTCCAAGGACAAGGAGCTAAACATGGAAAGTAATACAAGATTGTCTAAGGAACACATCCTTTTCTTTTGCTAGAAAAGTAAAAATGCAAGTCATACATCATTAGGACTCTGAGTCCACCTACGTGAGGATCTCCTTGATCCACCTCTAGAGGAGCCACCCTCAGTATTTCCTTCCTGACTTGTGAAAAAGCAAGGATCGTACTGAAAATTTTCAAGTTCGAGGCTCCTGATTCTTTTCTCTAAAGCTCTTCTGGTAGTGTCAACAGTTTCCATTTGATGTGCCTGAAAAGTTAGCAAAATCAAGTGTTAATTCCACTATCAAGCACAGTTCAAGCCAAAGACGCTTAGAAAGAAAAATGGAATACCCAGCTTGCATCATTGAGCATATAGTGGGAGGACTGAGTGCGAACCAATGATTGCAAGCCTCCAATCATCTGCATGCTTTCCTCATCAAGATCCACATCAACCTAAAGCACAAATTTTCCTGATCAAGAGTCATCAAATTAAGAGCCACTCATCAAGCTAAGAAGAAATAAGGACAAAAAACTGAATGTTCAAGAACATACTGGATCGGGCCAAGGGACATTTGGTACATGCTCTGGCCTAGTCAAAGGCATGGAACTATACGTTCCATCAAGATTCATCACATCATATTGCCATGTCGGAAAATGAGGATAAGTCTCCATAAAGGAACTAAAAGAACTACCAGCATGATGGGGAGAGGGAATCTCTTCTCTCTTCCTCTCCCCCTTCCTTTCCTTCAGAAGATGGAGGCTGAAAATACAACATGCAAGTATTGTTAACAAGCAAAAATATGAAAAGGAATTTACAAGATCAAGAAATTTGACTTTGGAAGGGAAGAAAAATACCATTTTGCCAACTAAGCAACCTTGCGGATGAAGTCAGATGAGTTCAGAATAATTCCCTTCTACTCCTGTAACAATATAGTCATCAAGGGCCTGAGCAATCTCTTCATCAGCCAGAAAGTCAGCCAACCGAACGGTATGACAAGGAGGAGTTGGAATTGTGGTAGGAGGATACTCATGTTCAACTTGGGGCAACACTCGATCACCAAGATACTAATACCTTCCATGCCTACATTCAAACAATACTTAGCGGCCATTCAGTTCTAGAGCCCGCTCACACTCTACATACCCCTCACATCTAGCCCAAGAATTTAAATCCATCTGAAAAGTCACAAAGGAACTCAGAATGAGAAGAGACTAAACCATAGCCAAGTGCCAAAGATTTCAAAAGAAAAAGGAGGAAGAACTCACATCATCAACAGTCAAATTATCAATCACCAAGCGCCTAAATTTGGACAGAAGAAGGTCCCAATAAAAAGAAGTATGAGCATATGAGCACCCTTTGTCACAGTCTCACATTGGGGATATTATCACATAGCCAAGACAAAGGAATATTTTTACTCCTCATTCTAGAAGGCACTACACCTAGACGTTTCTTAAGTTCAGTTGAAGTAAGGGAATCGTTAACAAAAATTCTTTCACCACCCAACCTCAGACCTGTGATAACAGAATAGTCATAAGGTGTCAACATTACTTCTCTAATGCTTGGAAAATAGAAGGTACAGGTAGTGTCCTAGAAGCGCTCTGCCAAGGCAAGAAGTAATTGAAGATCTTTGTATTCATGTGTCTCTTGATTTAACAAAGTATTGAAGAAAGTGCCAAAGCCTGCTTCATTAATGATGTTTTTGATGCTAGGAGACAATGTTGCGCATGCACTTTTCAACATTTGGAGACTACCTCGACTCTTGAGGCTCTGCAAAACAAAAGTTCAGCTCATCAATTTCCATGACCAAAACCCACATGACCAAAAATTACCATTAAAAAATAAATAAATATATTCTCACAACCAATGCCTCACCACCACACAAAAAAAAAAAAAAAATCAATGCCCACCAAAATTTCACCACAATCAAAATTTTCCACACATCCATACACAACTACCAATTTTTTTCCATAGCCATGCAAAAAATTCCTACATGTCCAAGATAAACAAATTCCCACAAGTTCATGCCCATGCACAAATAAATTCTCACAGCCAAAATCATAACCAAAAAAATTTTCCATGAACCAACATCACATACCCAACAAAATTTTTCATAGTTGAAATTTTACCATAATCAAAATTTTTCATACCCATAAATTTGCAACAAAATTTTGCCATGTCCATAAAAGAAAGTTTACACATGCCAACAAGTTTTTCCCACATACATCATGAATATATTCATCTAAGCCTAACACAAAATTTTCACAATGCCAATACTCCCAAAATTTAAACCACAATTCATCCAACAACATCACCATCTACCTACATTGTCAAAATTCCATAAGCCACCAACATTGTTCAAATTGCACCAAGATCAAAGAAAAAACAACACTTCAAGAATGCTCCAAAGCCAACATTCTCCAACATAATCAATCATGCAATGCCCCAAAATTTTCAAAATAACCAAATGACAATATCTCACCATGAAACTTTCAGTGAAATATGCAAGAACATTTTTTCCAAGCAAGGAAACCAAAGAAAAAAGAAAACTAACCTTGGTGTCTACATGACAATATGGAGCATGGGTCCTAGGGTCTTGAAGATGTCCATCATCATCATCATGCCAATCAAATGTTGGATCATATTTCTTACCATGAAAAGCAAGAAAAGAAGACCCCTTGGAGGAAGAAGCCATCTTGATGCAAAGGAAATGGGTTTAGAAAATGGTTTTCACAAAAAATGGGTGTGTAATAAAAATGCTTAAAACGCAAGGATCTAAAGAAATATTGATGGAGATGGATGAGGGAAAGTTAAGAAGCTTAGAAAAGTGTTTTTTGTGAGAGGAAATGGTGAAACGAAGAAGAAAAACCAAGGGGAAGAAGAAGGTGAATAGTGTCAATGGAGGAAGAGAAGTTGATGAAGATGAAGCAAAAAAGAAAGAAGGGAGAAACAAAGAAGTGGGGGGCCAAAATTTCGGCCCCACACCTAAAACTTAGCCAAAAGCTAAGTCAACTCAGTCAAACTGAGTTGATTCAATCAACCAAAAAAAAAAATCTTTTTTAAAGTTTTAAAGTATCTTTCAAACTCCAAATTTTCAATTCAAAATTTTCATTCCCAAATTTTCAATTCCACATTCTCAATGCCAAAATTTTAAACTCAAATCTTCAGTTTTCAAAAAATCCAAACCTTAGATTTCATGATCAAAATTTCAAGCCTTAATTTTCAAAGTTCTAAGTTTCAAAATTTCAGATTTCAAGTTCCAAATTTCAAGTCAAAATTTCCAAGTTCCAAAGTCTCAAAATTTTAAATGTCAATTTCAAAACTTCAAAGTTTCAAAAAATCAAATGTTTCTCAAAAATAGAATCTTTTGTCAATCAAAATTTTCTTGATAAAGATTCAAATCAAGAAGGAACAAATGAAAATCACACATCTCAAAAAATAATGGGATCAAAAAGCTCTCATAATTTAAAAGACTAGCCCCTAAATTTTGACTTTTTGCAAGTAACACTCCAGATCGAACAACTCAAAAAACAGTGGGATCAAAAAGCTCTCATAATTTAAAAGTCTAACCCCCAAATTTTGACTTTTTGCAGGCAACAGTCCAGATTGAAGTAGAGAAGACCTTTGATCACCATTTCAACAGTCTAGATTCAAGTAGAGAAGACCTTTGATTACCATTTCAACAACTCCAGATCGAAGTAGAGAAGCCCTAGATTGCCATTTCAACAGTCTAGATTGAAGTAAAGAAGACCTTTGATCGCCATTTCAACAGTTCAGATTGGAGTAGAGAAGACCTTTGATCGCCATTTCAACAACTCTAGATTGAGGTAGAGAAGCCCTTGGGTTGCAGATGGCTCCAGATCGAGGTAGAGAAGCCCTTGGGTCACAAACAACTCCAGTTTCAAGGTAGAGAAGCCCTTTTTCACTTTAGTTGCCTTTCATCAAGATCGAGGTAGATAAACCCTTGGGTCCCAAAACTCCATTATCAAGATCACGATTGAAAAGTCTCTTGGTCACCCCAATTGTCAAGAATCATTTTCAGAGTCATCAACTACCAACTTAGTCAAGTATTTTTGTTTTTGCCAATAGATAAGGCATTAGCACTATGTTTCAAGGTTTTAGTTTCAAGGGCTAGGTAATCTTTGAAAATTCAGCCTCAATTAAATCATGGCCCAAAGCCCTTTAGGTGACGATAAGGCACACTCTTTTCAATCTTTTCACAAAAGGATGAGTACCGATTCGCGTTCTACACATCAGAGCTATTTTTTAGAGTCTTCTAGCCTCTATAAATAGAGGTTGTGTCTCATAATTCAGCACCTTTTTTTTTTCTATGCTCTAAGAGGCATACATTTTAAGGCTCTGAAATTGCTGATATTTGCTGATTCTCTCTGAGATTTGTTGCTCAAATTAGGGTTTTTAGGTTTCAAAGATAACCGAATAAGTTTCTTTGAACCCTAAAACTTCCTCTCAAGAACAAGGAGTGCTCATTCAAGAGTTTGTTTTCAATCACCTTTTCTTTTTATGGTTCTTGTTTATGATGATGAATGTTTTTTCTTTATCCATGAATTATTATTTATTGTTTTGTTAAAGCATGATCTTGATTTTATACAATTGTTATGATATTTTTCTTAATTCCAATAATTTGCATGTGAATAATTCTTTTTCTCAAAACAAAAACAGATCTGCATCTAAGAAAGATGCAGATCTAAATTTTTCTCAATAATCAAAAACAGATCTGCATCTTTCTCAAATGTAGATCTGAATTTTTTCTCAATAATAAAAAACAGATCTGCATTTTTTTAAGATGTAGATTTGAATTTTTCTTAATTCAAAAACAGATCTACATCTAAAGATGCAAATCTGAATTTTCTTAAATAAAAAAAACTGATTTGTATCTTTCTTAGATAAATATCTGATTTTTCTTTAACATATGCAAATTTTTGAAATAAAGTGATAAGCCAAAAATTTATTGACCCCTTGTGATAAATTAATTAATTAATTAGACAAGTTTATTAATTAATCAAATTAACATGCAAACATGTGGCAGCATAAACAAATCACCAATAAACTAAAGTGCAGCGGAAAATAATTGACATGGTGATTTGTTTCCGAATGGGAAAAACCAACATGGCAAAAACTCTACCAGGTGATTTTAAGGTCACCACTCTCGAGAATCTACTATTATCAAAATAAGCGGTTACAAGTAAAGGAATCTTGGTACTTTATACCAACCTATAGTTAAGCCTTTACCCCAATACCTAATTGGACTTGTTTTGTAGTGACAATCTCTCATTTTGTAGTGACAATAACCAACTAGAGAGGAATTGTTGGCTGCAAAATTCTTCAGTTTATCACACAATGAAGATCGAGAAGCTCCTTGGTTACAAAATCCTACGGTGCACAAACACAACAGCTTCTTCACAAGAAAGATAAATTAGGGCAAACTAGGTCTCCAGTCACAATTTGCTCTTGTGCAATTGTGCTATTAGCAGTGTAACCTTTGACAACCCTTAAAATAATCCTTTTATATGTCTAGAGTTGTGAGAAAAGAAATCCTAAATATATAATCACGGATTGAATGAAAAATAGACTAGAAATTCTGAATTTATAAGCCTCGACAAATACCCTATCTGTCAAGCTGCTGTTGAACCATGGGATAGAACAGCTCTTCAAGTCTTGATAGATTCTAGCTATCTAGTTTTAATGAACAACACTTTTCACACTTGAATCTTGGACAGACTTGCATGGCTTCAATACTTGATCTTGAAACAAGGTTTCTTGAAGTATATCTACCCAATTACAAGTAAAGTGTGTTTTGTGAAAGGATTAGCCAATTACATTAAATAGTGACATATGTTCCTAACGTTGACTCATATATGTCCTAACAATCTTCCCCTTTGGCAATCCGTGACAAAACCACAACAAACAAATGAACATATGAGAGGAGTCATAAATCACTCAACTCATACTCACATGTTAAGTACAATAAAATCTATCCTAACATAAACTCTTGAAAAACTTTGCGAGAAGACAGTTCATGGTAAGTAAACTTTGACAACTTGTATTTCTGAAAAACTTAAACAAAACTCATGAAGGCATCTTTGTGTGAAGCAGAAATAAAATATTGCTTACAACAAATAAGAAGCATGTGCGTAAAGAAAGAAAAGAAGCAACACATGTAAGGGTAGGTGAAAAACATACATCAACATATAAAGAAAATAAGGACAATGTATGTCAAAATGATCACAAGATCCATGTACAAGAGATAATGTATCTAAAGAAGAATGAAAAGAAAAGATACAAGTATCCTCACTACATTCCTCAAAATCAACACTCCCCTAACAAAAATCTCCTATACTAACTCTCCCCCTAACATGACTACTCTCATAACTAAAACCACTCCCCATTTTTGTCACGAGTGAAAAAGGGTAAGAGTGTCAAGTAGGCATCTCATTAGCACTAGAAGAGCTAGCATCACCATCATCCTCAAAAGCCTCTAGAGTAGGTGGAGGAGAAGCAACAAAGCCACCCATGACTGCTTGCCATTGTGCAATACCACCAACATAGGTGTTCACCTGACACAACTCATCACTGAGATTGTCGAGGTGAGCATCTATGAGTTGAAGCTGTACCATAATGTCCTCGAGAGTCAAATTGCTCGTAGAAGAAGAGGGAGCGGATATGGATGAAGCTAAAGGAGTAGGAGGAGCTGCTGACCTAAACCACCTCGACTGAAGCTGTGCCTCGCTCCGTTTAACCGTAGCAACATCTATAGCACCCACAACAGAAAAGTAGTCAGATAAGGGAAAGGGAACAGAAAAATGGCATAAGATCCTCGTGATAGCAGATGGGAAGATGAGCTTATCATGGCTCGTCGTATCCCTATACACATCTATAATAGAAAGAATGAAATGAAAGGGAAAATCTATACTAAGATGCTCAAGAAAGGAAAGCAAAAACCGAGCACAGGGCTCTATAATAGAGTTATAGTGAGATAAGGGATGTAACACAAAAGTTATGACCATGTTAGGAAACCGAAGGCCTTTAGCAAGGCCAACATAGTAAGTGAACTGATGATCTCCCCAATCAGAAGGGCACTCACAAAAAGAGGATATAATCTCGTCTTTAGACACGGTCTTAAGACGATCACAACCAGGGTAGTTAGGATGAGCTACCCTAGAGACATGGAGCACACTAGATATAATATCCGGGCTGACCATGATGCATGTACCACGAACCCGAGTGGAAAACTGAGGTACTGAATAATCAAATCCATGCATGTTGGAGTAAAACTCCTGGGTCAGCACGGAGGGACATGTGACTGGGACGCCACACAATGACTCTCATTCCCTATTATGGATGATAGTGGGAAGGTCAGTGTTAGAGAAGTCCCAAAAAATGACTTGGCATTCTGAATGAATGCCTCGTCGGGAAAAGTTCTCAAAGAAGTCTAATTTGGCTTTCTCATCACGAAACCAGACGTGTGAGGGAGAAGGATCGAAAGAAGAGGATGCCCCGGCACGAAGAGGGTTTCAAGATGGAACAGATTTACGTTTGGGTGCCATAGAAGTAGATTAACACAAACAGAAGAGAGAGAAAGAGACAATTAGAAAAGTCCCAAGTAGTTCAAAATATATCAAGATATATTGAATAGAAAGAACGTATGCATGGGAATGAATGAACATGTGACATGCAAAGATAATTGCATCATGAGCTCAGCCCAATCCAATCCTACCAGCACACAATTAGGTAACATATATAGCACATATCTAAATGCATGACAATATAGGTAAAATGCAAATGAGATGCAAAGCATGAAATTTTAAGATCAAAACTACAAAACCCATCCCAAAAATTTGGCAAAAACCTCTTTAATTTGAAAAACCCCAAATTTTTTATTCAACCACAAAAGTTAGGTCATAAAAGATGAAATGCATGACAATGAAGGATTTGGACACTTACCAAGTGAAGAAAAACTCAATTAAGGTCGATGAATCCTTGAGGAAGAGGTTTAGAGAGAGAAAAATGCTTTTAGGCGGTGAAACGGTTGAGAGCAATAGAGAGAGATCGAGTAAAGTGCGACTAAGATCGTGAAGACCCTTTATATAGAAGCTCAGTAAATCGCAATAGATCAAGAGGTGTCGAGTTTTAAAGGGTTCGACAGATGCAGCTATTGAGGAGGTGTCCAAGGCAAAAGGAAGCTCAATGGATCGAGGATCTGTCGAGGAGCTATCGAGGGGACAGAAGTATTCTCGATTGATCGACCTAGCTGTTGAGAGGTGTCGAGATTATGATAAAAAACAACTGAAGAGCTCAATAGATATGCCAGGTGTCGAGAGGTGTTGAGGAGCTGTCGAGATTGCTTAAAAACAGTTTTTCAAAGAAGAGAAAAACACAAACAAGAATGCAATCAAACAAGCAACTCAACCAATGATCCAAACAGCATTTTAAGCTCTCAAAATCATCTCTTAACGAAAATGTTAAGAACATAGATCCCAAAACACACACACACACACACACTAAACAAGTCTAACCAATTTTATATTTCAAAAACAAGTTAAGACAGTTAGTGAGCATATATTAGCACATGTTACCCTTGTGATGGCCAAATCACATTGTACCTGCACATGTATCAAAAGTAGCAAAGAATATTGTGTGTTGTGTGTGAAAAATATCGCAAGATTGCATAAGTGCATCTATGTTATGACAATTTGAGATATGAGTAAATCAATTTAACTTACACATGATCATAACTATTTGATGGGGGACTATCACCTTTGAGGTACATCTATAACTCCCACATCTCCTAGAATACACGCTTGCAATCATATATAAAGCATTTTGATCTTTTTGCTTTTTATTTTTCTTTGCATATTCTTCTTTTAAGTAAACCTGCATAGGCATATAAGGGATAGAAAAGAAATACCCAATTATGTTAAGCTTTTTGACATTGCACTTTTGCTATGCTAAAGCATACAGATGTCATTGACAGATACCCTATCTGTCGAGCTGCTGTTGAGCCACGGGCTAGAACAGCTCTTCAAGTCTTGATAGATTCTAGCTGTCTAGTTTTAATGAACAGCACTTTTCACACTTGAATCTTGGACAGACTTGCATAGCTTCAATACTTGATCTTGAAACAAGGTTTCTTGAAGTATTAAACACATCCTAGATCTACCCAATTACAAGTAAAGTACGTTTTATCAAAGGATTAACCAATTACATAAAATAGTGACATATGTTCCTAACATTGACTTACATATGTCCTAACATAAAGAAAAAGATTAAACATGATTGAGTTTCTGTTTGTTTTATTTAATTCATGTTGCATAAATTTAAATTATGAGTGAAAATTTCTTCTTAAAAAAATCCTTTTCATTCTTTTAAAACATATAAAAAAAACATATCTGATTTTTATGTTATCAAAAACCATTTTTTTTAGTTTTTTTTTTAAAAAGAACTTATATTTTTCAGATTAAAAGACTTTATTTCATGTGACCAACACAAATCTGAATTTTCTATCTCCAAAAACCACCTTTTTCTACATCCTACAAAACAGGTTTGATCTTTTACAAACCATTTTTTTTTTTTAGTTCTTAAAAAAAAAAGATATGATATTTTTCAAATCAAAAGACTTTATTTCATGTGATAAACACAGATCTGAAATTTTTTTAAACAAAAGAAGAGACTTCATTCATAAATAAATTTATGTGATTTAATCTTTATTCAACATGTTCAACACATCATTCATGACATGCATTAAAAGGTACATTGGTCACAAGAGTCGAGAAGACCAGACTCTATCTAGGCGGAATGGATATCCAACACAGCCATTTCTTAACCTAGCATCCAGATTTTGGTCTTTGGTTAAGTAGATCTAAGCCTTTTCTTTACTTTTTATTTTGGGTAGAATGTAACTAGGACAAAAAGCTATATAATTATTTGATAGTTTGTAACTAGGACCCAAAGCCATGTAATTTTTCAATTTTCCAAATATGTAATTTCTTATTCAATCAATGAAGAGAATAATTCAGTCATGTATTTAGTTTTTCTTATTTTTTTTGTATAAAAAATAAGTAGCGACTCCATACCACTTAGAGGTGCCCTAAAAATCACTCCAAAAATCTCTTTTTTTTGAGAGGCAACTTTCGAGGTCTCTTACACCAAGATTGAGGTTGTCAAACTAGTAGAAGTTACTCCTGCTCCTAAGAAGATTAGGGTTGATCTTAAAGCATCTAAGCCTAAGAATTCTAACCTCCCTAAGGACAAGAAGCATGATAGACCTTTGTGGGTTTGTCATTTTTGTAGAAAGGTTGGGCATACTCTCCCAAACTGCTTTAAGTTGTAAGCTACAAAACAAGCAAATAAGCCAAAAGTACTTGTGCCTCAAGCACAAGATCCTATGGTACTTATTGGTAAATTGGTAAAAGCTTTAAACCTTTATACCAATCCTGGAGTTGCTCATCATTCTTATACGAATAACAACTCCAAAGCCAGAGTTGCATCTAAGAAGCTTTAGATGCAAAAGGCTCAATCTAATTGAGTCTTTTTGACATGGTCCTTGTGCTTCATCTCAAAATCCTTTGTGACCATTCTTTTCTTGAATTTTTGTTTCTTTTTGTTTTTAGGATTTGCATTGCATTATATTCATGAATTCCATTTTAGGTTGTTTTTGTTTTTTTCTTTAAAAAAAACAAAAAATAAAAAAAATTGAAAAGAGGGATATGGAAGGATGTGTTTTGTATTACATATCTTGGATTTATAGTTAAGGTTGGCCATATTATTTTTACATAACATCCTTGTTTACCTTGTCTAGCTTGGATGAGCTTATTTTTCTACACTTTGCTTGTTTTAGCTATGTAGTGCATGTTGAGTGGGAGTTGTTTATAGTTTTTGATCACATGACATTGATTTTGAAGTCACATGCTCTTGATTGTAAGGACTAAAAAATCCTACAAGAAATGCATAAATAACCATCTCACCACTGTTTACTAGCCAATCATGAACACCTTAGCGCATATCATAAGACTTTGTGCTCAAGAAAGTGTAGCACATGCACAAAAAGAAAATAAGGTGTAGCCTGGGATTTAAAAAATATATATATATATATATATATATATTAAAAATGGTGTGTACATTATAAGGCTAAATAAAAAAATATATATAAAATTACATGATTGCAAGCTTCTTTTCTAGGAGATGTGGAAGTTATAGGATGTAACTCTTTAGGTGATAATCACTTTCAAACTTATGTGATGAATAATGTAGAAATTGTGATCGATTACTATCTACATATCACTTCACATGTATCTCATGTTGTTACTAGTTGCACATACTACACAAGTTATTCTTTGCTAAACTTAGTACATGAAATTGTGTTTGAATTTGGTTTGGCCATCCAAGATTATATTTTCTTTGATTTTGATACAAAATATGTTCAGTGATTGAATTTTGGGGACAAATGTGTCATAGTCTTCTTTTGGAAGATTTGGGTTGAATTCAAGTGTTTTTGAAAAACTTTTAAACTCATACTCATGCATTTCATTCATAAAATAAGTTGGTTTGAGTGTTTTCTGCGTAAAACTCCTGCTGTTTTTCAAAAATTCAATTTTTTCAGATTTTCGATCGATCGAGTTTGTTCTTCGACCGATTGAAAATGCCTTAATTTTTAAAGCTTGAATCTACCTAGTTCGATTGATGTTCGATTAGTGCTCGATCAGTTGAATATGTTTTTCAATTGATTAAACCCAATTTTCAACCAATCATAATTTTTAAAATTTCTAAGGAATAGTTTCTACCTGGCTCGACTGGTACCCGATCAATACCTGACTGATCAAATTTCGAAAGAAAAGAACAAAAAGGTCCTTGTCTATCACGTGTTCTTTACTTTTCAAAAGTCTCTTTCTACCTTTTTCTGCTCTCTTTTTCTCGACCGATCCAATTCGAGCTCTCTTGTCATTTTCTTCCTCAATTTTTTCCAAGGTTTTTGTCCTCATGCATTGGTAAGACCTTTATACCCTTTCTTTTTCATTTTATTTACATGTTTCATGCATTTTTCTTTGAAAATTTCGAACAAAAGAAAATTGGGATTTTTTATTTTTAGTTGTTTTTAACCATTTTTTTTTCATTGGGTTTTTGTTCTTAGATGTTATAAACATGATTCTGATGCATTAATTTGATTAACTTGGTGGTTTAGAACAATTGGAAATTCTAGGGTTTGGTATTTTGTGAAAATTGGGAATTTTGTTCAATTGGGCTTAAATTGATGAAATTGGCTTCTAAAATTGATACATTAAGTCATTATATGATATTTCCTAACTAGTGTAATGGTTAATTGATCAATTTGATTTGGTTTTGAAATTGGGTTTTTCAAAATTTGGGGTTTTTGGACTAAGACTCTTTGTTCAAGTCAATTGTTGGTAAATGTTGGAAAATTGAAAAAAATTTTAAGCATCATGCTTCATATAACATGCATCATATTGATTGTTATTTGTTGATAAATCTTGTGCTCTAACACTCTCTAATGCATTCTGCTCTTGGTTTTTGTTTTGTTTTTTGTTTTCCTTTTCTTCTATACTCTTAGAACCATGGTTAGGAAGACTAGAGCAAAGAAAACCTCTAGCCCATCCTCTTCTAATTTCCAGAGTGATAGGTTTAGGTTTAGGAAAAACCAAGAAGCTTATGAGAAGCTAATTGTGTTTAGACTTGTTTAGGCTGCGCGTAAGGTTATCCTAGATGAGGTAGATCCTGAAATTCGTAGGAATTTAGAGCGTAGAGGTTGGTTACGACTCTTAGAGGTTGAGCATACCCCTTTGGCTACTTTGATTAGAGAATTCTATTCGAACCTCTTTGTCCACTTCGATGATTCCAGCATTCAGTTTATGAAGTGTTGGATAAGGGGTGAAGAGTATGTCATTACTCCAGAGGTAATGGCATCTGCTCTTGGTGTACCTTTGGTATAACAGCCTATGTATCCTTACACAGAGTCTTCTCCTCTCAATGATATTATGTCACTCATTACTAGTACTTCCATTAGTTGGGGTACTGATCCTCGAGTCACCTCTCATGAGCTTACTAAGCTCAATTATTTGTTTTTTAAGAGATCTCATCGTAGTCTTTGGCCCATTTCACATGTCCATATTATTTTCGTTGAGAGATGTATGTTCTTGTACGCTCTCATCACTGATGCTCCTATGAGTTAACCACCCTTTTCATTCATCCTCTTGTTGAGGTTCATAGGAGTAGTGCAAAATCCCAAGGTTTGTTCTTCCTAGTTTTTATTCATAGGATTCTTTTAGATTTAGGTTAAGATGACTTTCCCGCATCCGAGCCCGTACATATCATAGCTCCCACAGGTGCCACCTTCCTTAGGCAAAGGGCTGCTCAGTTAAAAGCAAGCTCTAAACGCTCTCGTGTCGAGTCATCTACAGGTGATGCATCTCAAGCTCCTCCTTCTGGTGATCCTTCTGCTAAGGCTTTTGTGGACCCCACATCTGCCATGGATCCTCCACCATCTACATCTAGTGACTCTTCCTTGCGTGCTATGTTGGATACAGTTCTCACTGATCAGGCTACGCACGGATAGCTCTTATTGGATGTGCTTAATGAGGTTGCAGCCTTAAGAGCAGATTTGGCAATTGCTAAAGGTTCTACTCCACCAGCTCTACCCTCTGATAAGCCATGATTGCCCTTTGGCAATACGTCACAAAAAGGGGGAGTACATAAAGATAGGGGGAGAGATTTTTTTTTCTTTCTTTTGGCTAGATTGTATCTAGGAGACACACATGATATGTATTTTGGTTATTTTGGCTTTGATGTATTTATTTTTCTTATGGGTTGTATATGTTAGGGGGAGACATTGTTGTTTTTGCTTTTATGTTTTATTTATGTTTCTTGTTTCACATATGGTACATTGATTTTGATTTAGATTATGAGGTTATTCATGGTATATGTCTTTTATTTTATGTTTTGTGAAATTTAGAAGTTTATTTTGTTTTATTTGTATTTTCCACACATGTGTCTATGTTTTTGTTTAGTGTTTCAGGAATTTACAAATTAATTCAGTCGTGGCTACTATCTGCTTTTGCATAGATAGATAGTAGTTAGGTTGAATTGTGATTAGGCCTTTTAATTGATTGGGCTGTTTTACTTTAAGCATTTTACTTTTTGTAATGTGTTTTGTCACGGATTGCCAAATGGGGAGTTTGTTAGGTTCTAAGACTTTAAGAGCTAATGTATTAGAACTTTAATGTGTATTGTGTAGACAAACCATGATCAAAATGTAGAGTCTAGGTTTAGGCTTGCTCAAAGTGTGGTTTAATGTAAAATTGGAATCGAGTGATTGCAAGATTTATTGGACAAAATCTGCAAGGCTCGATCGATTGAAAATTAAACTCAATTGATCGAAACTCGTGTAGATTTAATTTTCTGCAGAAATTCCAATTCAGCCCAAGCCCATATGACGTGTAAGGTTAAGTGTTTTACTTGAAGTATAAAAGGAAAAACCCTAGCTACGTTTTAGAAGTCTTTGGAGAGTTGTGTGTTGAATCTTCTGTGAGATCTAGAGGTGTTTACCTTCATACGCACACATAGAGTTGTCAAGATCAAGATTCGCTTCAAGAACTTGATGATCTCTTCAGTTGCTGCATATAGAACTTTAAAGAAGATTTGAAACCTTTGAGTGGAGTCTCAAAGTCACAAGTAGGAGAACCTGTGGTTGTTGCAAAGGTCAAGGAAAGAAGTAGTCCGTGGACTCGGAGCTGTCACATGGTTATGGTAGTAAGTTTTCTACTCGAGGTAGCCATAGGATGTTAGTGGTCTAAGTTCTATTGTAAAAATTTCAATTCTTTCATAGTGGATCTGTTTTTACCTTGAGAATAGCTAGGTTAAATCCTCCCTAGGTTTTTTACCGATTAGGTTTTCCTGGGTCATCATATCATGGTGTACTTTATATTTCCGCATTATTTGCATGATATGATATTATTGTGCTAACCTAGAACTAAATAATTTATCTAAGTAACTACTTGGATAAATAACTGGGTTAAACAACTTGTGTTAAGGGGTCTAAAAACGTACACTTTTCATCACCCCACTACTATCTACCTTAATATCACTCTTACTCTATCCTTTTATCTTCCTTTATTTTTGCCTCTTCTTATTCTCACTCTTATTTTGTTCTTAAGAACAATAATTGATAAATAAATTGAATTTCATTTCATTCAACATATCATATAAATGATTAAAATTCACATAAATTAGAATATACCATATAATTGGAGAACAATAGAGAGATATTATCTCAATGATGCTTCAAGGTAGTCTTATGACATCAAGAGCAAATTACCATTAATTCTTGAATGTTTTTAGATGGCCGGGGTTGAGTTGTGGTGTCATTGTGATAGGCCAAAAATGTATTGACCCCCAATGATGGATTAAGTTGATTAATTAGCCAAGTTTATTAATTAATCAAATTAACATGCAAACGCGTGGTAACATAAACAAATCACCAATAAACTAAAGTGCAATGAAAAATAAATTGACACGGTGATTTGTTTACGAATGAGAAAAACCTCCAAGGCAAAAACTCCACTAGGTGATTTTAAGGTCACCACTCCCGAGAATCTACTATTATCACAACAAGCGGTTACAAGTAAAGGAATCCCAGTACCTTATACCAACCTACAGTTGAACCCTTACCCCAATACCCAATTGGACTTGTTCTGTAATGACAATCTTTCCTTTTGATGCACAGCTCCCAGTACGTGACTAACTAGTTTAATGCGCGAATCCTAGTACGCGGCTTACTCCTTTGTACGAATCCCAGTATGTGACTAACTCCACAACAACCCTTTGATTGTTATAGTTGATTTGTAGCAGCTTCACATAGAAACACCAATAAGATCTTCAATGTTGGTGCAAGAGACTTTGCTTGGTTACAAAACCCAAAGGGGTACAAGAAACACAGCAAGAACTCTTTCTTCTGTAGGAGGAGGCTAGGGCTTCAAAAAGCAAATCTTATGAAGCTCTCTAGGGTTAGGTTTTTCTATTTCCACCTCCTTTAAATAGGAGCTTAATGGGCTCTCATATTCCAAATAGGTTTACACAAATCTTGGGCTTTCCTAGTCCAATAAGAATTATACAAACCCATAAACAAATAGTCTTTTAGAGTAAAAACGTTGCTAGCTATAATCTGAAACTCGTAAGCTCAATTGATCGAGACATTTGTCGAGACTTAATGAATCTCGAGAGATCGAGCTTCTGTCGATGAGGTATTGAGACCTGCAGTTTGCAATTTTCTTGAGCAGTTCACACTTTTCTTGAGCAGTTCTTGAGTAATCTTCATGTCTTCAATTTAACCACTTGTAATGATTGCCTTGAACCTACTTAGATTTACCCAAATACAAGTTAAATGCGTTTTGTGAAAGGATATGCCAGTTACATAAAAATATGTCCCCAACAATCTCCCCCTTTAGAAATCCGTGACAAAACCACAAGAGTACATTGAATGTCCTAGAAAACATTCTACTCAAGATTACAGAATAAATAAGCCTAGTCTAAAAGATCTGAACCTTAGAAGTTGCCGCAAGAAGAAGGTTCGGAATCTTGACTTAGCCTTAACTTGTCTTTCCTAAAAGGCACTAAACAAAACACATCAAAGTACCATGTGGAAAACAATGACAAGTTAAATAAACAAGAAACATGTGTATAAAAAGAGAAAAAAAGCAACACATGTGAGAAAAAGAGTGAAACACATACATCATCACATATACCACTTGATAAGCATCATGTATGTAAAAATGGTTACAAAACCAAAAGATACACAACACAAAAAAAATATTAATATCAATGTGTATTAAACTAACTCTCCCCCTAAATTAGTTACATCAAAAACTTTCTTTCCTTTAACATGAAGTTCTCCTCCTAAATCTATTACTCCCCCTAAGGAATGACATTCACTTCTCAAATTTCTCCCCCTTTTTGACACTATTGTCAAAGGGCATAAAAAGCCAAAAGACTTGACTGGAGATAAATAGAAAACTAATAGAGAGGGAACCAGGAGAACAAGGAACCATAGACTAGCAAGAAAAAGAAAAACAAGATGCTATGGACACAAAGGGAGAAAAAATGCAAAACAAAGAAAAAAATGAAATGCATACAAGGGTATCTCGACCGATCGAGAGGTGTCGAAAAGCTATCAAGAAGAAGCCAACCTCGATGGATCGAGAAGGTATTGAGGAGCTATTGAGAGGTCAGGAAGTTTCTCAATCGATCCACCAGCTATCGAGAGGTGTCGAGATTGTGATAAGATGCAACTGAAGAGCTCGACAGATAAGCCAGGTATCGAGAGGTGTCGAGAAGGTATCAAGAAGGCTTAAAAACAGTTTTTCATGAAGGGAAAAACATAGATATGAATGCAATCAAACATGCAACTCAGCCAATGATCTAACCAACATTTTAACCTCTTAAAACATCTTTCAATCAACAAAGAGTTAAGCATTTAGCTCCAAAAATACACATACACACACAAAATAAGTCTAACCAATTTTATATTTCAAAAACAAGTTAAGACAGTTTAGTGAGCATACATCAACGCATGTAAACATTGTGATGGCCAAATCACATTGTACCTACACATGTATCAAGAGTAGCAAAGAATATTGTGTGCTGTGTGAAAAACATCGCAAGATTGCATGAGTGTCTCAAGGTTATGACGATTTGAGATATGAGAAAATCACTTTAACTCACACACAATCACGAATTACTGGATCTCCTGTCTCCGTATTGATAAGTAATCCCATATAGGGATTGTATCTGTCTTTTGTTCCTTCATAAACTCTGTCTGCTTCTCCAAAACTTTCAGACCATATAGCTTTATAAGATAGCCATATGTCGTCTGTCATGTCTTCTATTCTGATAAATGTTGTAGAGACTAATACTTTGAAAAGGTACATCTAAGAACTTGTTATGACTTTATGTGTTAGTATATTTTGTGGGATTTCAGGGGGTAAGGTTCTAATGACAAGTCTTGTTTTTTGCTAAATCTTAGGGTAGAGCTTTGAAAAGCTTGTTCCCATAAGATAGCTTTTAGGAGACTATGATTCTGTCTTTGTGGAGCTTGAATCTCCAACCTCCTTTCTAGGGAGTTGACAACCAGATGCTTCAATAAGTGCACTGGTGTTGCTGAGTAGTGGTATAAGAGTAGCCATGATGATCAAGGTAACTGGAATTCATAAACTTTACAAATTCTACCATGATTCTATCTATGTGATAGTGAAAAATTCATGCAATGAACAGAGAATAATTTATGCAGAAAAGAGAGAGGACAACTTTTTTAAATAATGCTGAATAGAAACAATTTTATGTAGAATGCTAGAAACTGTTTACGCAGAAAACAGTGAACAATTTTTATGAGAAAACAATGAATAGTTTTAATTAATGCAGAAAAAAAATTTTATGAATGTAGTAAGTAGATTCAAATAAACAGTAAACATGATGTGCAGATAGCAAATTTTATTAATGTAGAAATAGATTTTATCAATGCAGAAAAATAGATTCAATTATTGTGAAATTCAAACATTAAAAAGCATTCAAATTGGCGTTTAAATTTAGAAAACACAATTTCACTAGGTGTTTTATGAGAAAAACAGTGAACAATTTTTTAATTAGTGAACAAAGAATAATTTACGCAGAAAAGAGAGTGAACAATTTTTTAAATAATGCTAAACATAAATTAATTTTATATAGAATGCTAGAAATAGTTTATGCAAAAAACAGTGAACAATTTTTATGAGAAAACAACGAACAATTTTAATTAAATAGGGAAATTAATTCATATTTTGAAATTAAAATCTTTATATTTTACAATGCTTCTATTTAAATAAATAAAAACATAAAAAAGCTACTTATTGTTATGTTTATGTTTATTTGTCGAGTACCCAAAAAAAAACAAAAAAAACAAAAAAAAGTTATAAGGAACTCGAGTTTAATAAACTCAAGTTCCTTACAAGGTACTCGAGCTTGGTCAGCTCGAGTACGATAGAAATAAACATAAACATAAATTTTTTTATAATAGTTACTCGAGCCTAGTATACTCGAGTACTGTGTTGCACGGAACTCGAGTTTACCAAGCTCGAGTACCACATTATTTTTTTTAATCGCATAAATTTCAGCTCAGTAGTGCTACGGTGGTAGAACTAATGAGGAACTCGAGTTTCATAAACTCAAGTACCATTTGGAACTCGAGTTTCTGAAACTCGAGTTCCAGAAAAGTGGTATTTCCCTATTGTGGTATTTGGCCATTTTGGCCTTTATACATGACAATGAACAGTAAAATTTCCCATGGCCGAAAATGAGTTGCCACTTGCCAAGAAGTCATAAAATAAAAAGAAAAATATTAGCATAAAAGAAATAGAAAAGAGCTCATCATGGTCTTTGACTTTAAGACCAAATTACAAGGAACACATATAACTTACAAGTGAGAAAGGTGCTGTAGTTTGACAAGGGCTTCAACAGAGTGGACTAGATTGACTGGAGTTGTGAGCTAGAGTTATGTGAATTCACAGCTAAAGAATAATGTAGCTGCTGATTGCAGAGCTAAAAGTCAGTCAACAATTAAAGTGCGTTAATAATTTATATGAAAGACAAAAGAGAGATTTCCAGTTTTTAGTTTCTACACACGGTTTATGCTTTGATGCTTTCGGTCCCCTCAACGCGGAAGGAAATTTTAACTTTTTAAGAGAAGAAGAGAGAGATAGGTTATTTTTTTGGATTTTGCTAATGTGTGCTCTTAGGGCACACATTAACCAGACTTTTTTTATTTTTTTTATTTATACAATTGACAATATATAACCACACCTTGAAACCACTTGGCTCCATGAACCCTTTAAGCCTTTAAAAGCTTGGGGAAGTACAACATTTTTTTTGTAATAATAATAAATTAATAATATGTTAGGGTATTTCAATACAGAATGATGTAAAAATTGCATATATATGCTTGTTTCGTCTTGTGCAGCACATATCTACATATTTTTTGTAGTATAATTCTGACCATATTTGATGACAAAATCATAAAATACAGTTTTTTTACTTTCAAATTTTGCCTTTAACTATCAATTTGAATCCCTAAAATTTTAATATGATCCTTAAAACTCATTCTTCGTCTAGTAACACTAGAAAATGCTGGTGTATTAAAAAATAAAAATAAAAAACCATGACTTTCCTCGTCCCTAAATTATGACCATAATGCAAAAAATGCTTTTACGCGCTACTGACTACCGGGTCTGAGACGTTGGCCCTTGGGGATGGACCTTTGCAAGAAACTTCCTTAAAATTACATGGACATTAACTTTTATTATAATTGTTATTATTATTTTATTTTTTTATTGCTGAGTGGCAAGTTGCTTTTGGAATACCAATCTCATAGGCCATTTCTTTTTCTTTCTTTTTTTAAGTATTTTTCAAAAATATTTGTTAAAATAACAGTCTTTAAAAGTTTTTGCCTTTTGGAGTTTCGGAGATGAAGGGCCCACAAATTATGATTTTTTTTTTAAATTTCTTTTAAAATATAATCATATTTTTAAGTATTTTTTAAGAAAATTATCATTCAATCCACTCAAACTTTTTAAACATTTATATTCCTTTTAACCTAAGCAAATTTATAGAATACTCAAACAAATTATATCATAACCCTCCCAATATATACATCAGGTGATGATACATGTGATAGATTATAATTTTAGAACAAGAGGTTTTTGTGAAAAATGTAGGGCCTGTTTGGTTTAGGCTTGTTTTGAGTGATATCACTGGGAACTCATCACTGAGTTATGAAAAATCATGGGACCCGCACCAGTTTGGTTGTTTGGCTTGATTTCCACCTTGGTTTTTCAACACTCAAAACACACAACTTTTGAGTAAGAGTGATGAAAATTGAAAACACCAAATTGGTGTTTTTAGTTTCTGAATTATGTAACTCAGTGGCAGTTGTGTAAATTTTTTACATTTGTGGGACCCATTTTGTTACCTCTCTCTCACTGTTTTCTTTCTCTCTCCACCCGTTCTCTATCACTTCTCCTTCTTCATTTTTTTTTTCTATTACCGTTGCAAACAACCAGCACCACCACAATAAACGCAGCGTCAATCCACACCACCGAAACACCAAAATCAACCGATTCAAGCCACGCCGACCAAATGCCGACCCATCTCTAAACACCATTGAAACACCAATTCAAGCCATGCTGTGATCCATAGCCCAATCTCCAACATAACCCAACCCCAAAAACCCAATCTTAAACCCGATCTCCACCGTAACCTAGCCCCAAAAACCCGATCAACCCACCATCACCAATCCGAACCCACCACTGAAACAACCCACCACTTTAAACCCAATGACCACCGGTTCAAACCAACCAAAAACAACTGAGAAAGAAACAGAGAAGAGAGAAAGAAAAAATCAAATACAGATTGAAGAGGGGAGAGACAGAGAAAGCTGAGAAAGAAACAGAGAAGAGTGGAAAAAAAATCTAGTGTGAAGAAGGTAGAGACAGAGAAAGAGAGAGAAAAAAAATTTTGATAGGAAAGAGGAGAGTCAGAGAAATGAAAGGTAAGAAGTGAAGGAGGAAGATTTTTTTTTTGTTAATATACGCGGGTAGCAACAGTAGCGTGTCAGTGGTGGGGTCCATGATTTTGGGGAAAATGTGTAGAGACCAGAGCTGAGTTAAAGGTACCAAACAGTGGGTTTGAAAAATTGAGGTATTTTAAGTGATGGATGATGAGTGATAAGAATTGAGAATTGAGTGATAAGAATTGAGAATTGAGTGATGATAAAATTTAAACCAAGCGGGCCTGCAATATGTCTTTAACATTGATTCCTTTCTTATTATGTCATTTAAATTTCAATTGATTTCATCACATATTTGTGATTTATAATTGATTTAATCATAATCTTAGTGTTACCTACTATTAGCAAATTGTTAAAGAAGTATTTCATACTTTCATATAATATTCATGTAGTGCACATAAATCATTGAGCACATGACATGTGATTTTGGAATATATGTGTGTATATATATATATATATATATATATAATATTTTTTTATCTAAAAATTCTAAATAAAAAGTAATATATAAAATAACTAAAGTTGAAAATGAAAAAAAAAAAAAAAAAACCATACACATAGCAAATTGTAATTGGTGGAATATAAAGTGGCGGTACACAATAAGTATTATAGAGGACTTGTCTTTTTTTATTTTAGGGTTGAGGCAATTGCTCAAGAATATAAATTTTTTGTACCATTTTATGTGTTCCAGTTTATGTTTCTCCAATCACAATTCATTATATATTTGATCAACTTTTCTTATAAATAATCAAATTTTAAAACAGAAAAAAAATAAACACATAACAAGTTGTAATTAGTAAAAAACAAAAAAGATACAAAAGATTTTTATTCATTGCTCAGGGATTGAGCCGGCATTGAAAGCTAAATAACTAAATAAAATCTGATTGGCTTATTCGTAGAAAGTTCGAGGAAAAAAAGAAGAAGATGAAGAGCAGCTCTAGTTGCTCCTACTGAAAGAATGCTAGGCCAAGTTTGGCCAATAACGCTAGCCTGAGCTGCTCTTGTGTGTAAAATCTACTTTGCATGTTCACCACAGCATGTAGCATCATCAAATCGTTCACCACTGTCCAGGTCGCATTGTACACATCTAACTCTAGCTCCATCAACGCCACCATTAAGGTCGAGGGTGAGTGATTCTTACTACATTGGATCAAAATCGTCGCATTCCTTCCCGCTATCCCCAAGTTGATATTATTCACCAAGCTCTCCAATTGCTTCTGCAAGTACTCCCTATGGCACTCCGAACTCTGGTGCTTACCCTTCAGCTCGTTTATATACGTTTTCGTGCTGTCGAGGAGGCATTCCACGCTCGTTTTTGAATTGGCCGGAACCATGACTCGAAGCATATGTATCAGCTGCTTAATCTGATCTCTGCTCAGCCTTTCTTCTACTCGATTCAGAGGAACTCTTTCAGGTTCAGACAATCGGATTGAAGTACTCTGTTGGATTGATTCAGTATGCAGGCTATCCGAACTGTTTGTATGCGACTTGGTTGGCTGGAAGATTGACTGTATGGGATGAGTCTGTTGTGGTTGTAGGTTTCTTTCATTGGATTCTGAACTCTCAGACTGAGACTTGGTTGGTGGGAAGACTGACGCTACGGAATTAGAGGATTGTGGAATTGTTTCATTAGGTGCAGAACCAGAAGACTCAGAATTGTTTGGTGGAAAGATTGAAGCTATGGAAGCAGTAGCTTCTGGAACTCTACCTTCACTAATTGGTTTACTAGGCTGAGACATGGTAGGTGGGGCAATTGATTACATCAAAGAACCCAAAGGTGGATAATTTGTAAACACAAACAGTTTCTAAACATATCTTTCAACTGCGTCCATGATTTTCATCTCCCTTCAAATGAAAACACACATAATCAACAATTATGAAACCAAATAAATGATGAATTTCAATTATCTCATTCAACTAAAAGTCTAAAACTTGCTTTTAAATCATTACCTCATGAGTGGTTCTAGCCTTATTGGTTCCAACAGACTTTGACAGCATCTGGGGAAGATTGGTGTTTAAGTACTAAACTAGTAAGGATCCACATATGGAGTTGCCGTGCATATCAATAATAGAAAAAAGGAATCGTACATATAAAAGCAAAAGGCAAGCCAAGTGATCAAAAGTCTTCCACCAATTAAAGAAAGAAAAAAACAGACCAAGACAAAAGTAGTGAAAATTTACTAGAAAATATCTCACTCTATAATATTTTTACAATATTTTCGCAATAAATTTTAGGTTGTAAGTTGTTTATTAGTTCTAATTTAAACTTACCAATCAAATTAATAACTTTTTTCCAATCAATAATAGTTTATCATTTTGTTTAAAAAATGTCATAAAATATTATAAAAATACATTTTCAAAAAATTATAGCTAGATACCTCTTTGATATTTCGTTGCAACTCCCTTCCAATTTTCTCGAGAGTTCGCGCGCGGGGGGGGGAACGTACTCATTGACTCATTCCCAAAACGCCAAAAAATTAGGTTCGTTTATTGGAATTGTAACCTAGCTTTTATTTATATATTGTAAACTCCTTTTTGTAATAGATTTGTCTTAATTGGGATGAGTCATTTTTGTAGTGGTTTTTTGGTTTTATTTGTCAAACGTTCTCCATCAATTTTCCTTTCGGTCACCATATCCTGTGTTATCTATTTTTTATTTACAAATTTGGTGGCTTGCTGGTTTAATTGGTTAAATATGCTTGTAATATTTATGTGTAAGTGGTGTGGATGATTAAGTAGAATAATCCCAAATTGCATACTAATTAAGGGGATAATAAGATGTTAATATAACATAATTGGAACTAAATTCTTTGGTTTAAACTTTTGGGTCAAATGATGTCTTTATATGTTATATTAGTCATTCAATTAGAATCTCCCCAAGATATGCCAACAAGTGATGACCTATAAAAGTAAAATGAGATAAGAATTAAGTGGATAAACATAGGGTAGCGTTAAAAAGAAAGATAGAAAATAGAAAGGAAAAAAAAAAAGGAGGAGAAAAAAAGAAAGATAAAAACAAATGGTGGCAGAATAGCTTAGTAAAAAAAAGATATATGTGATGCAAGTGAGGCTATTAATTTTATTATATAATCTTTACAAATTAATATATCATTAATTAAAAATAATAATTTTAACATTTGTTTATTATGTTATTAACATTTACCAATCACATTTATTATTACATCAATTTAAAAATGTTATGGGATAAAACGCCAAAACCCTCACCTTCATTCCAAAAGTATTAGCATTCTCTCCATTTGAGATGGGTCCCAAAAATTATCTATAAATTCCACTCACGGTTGACACCAACAAAAAGTTTGAGTCAATAAAAGACGTTCTACTTGCACCCAAAGATGGAATAATAGCTAAACATGGACTCCTTAATATTTTTTTACAGTATACGTGTAAGTGCACAATTGCACCTGGACCTAAAGACAAAGTGGGCTCAGGCCAAATGAGCCTTAAATAATAAAATTTGTAGAGTGTGGATTTGAAATCTAGCTGTAGGGGTGTTGGAGACTTGACAAATAGGCTTAAGTGTTACAATATTTGCTAATAACAAACGATTATAACAAATGAACCTCCTCGGACGTAAGCCGATGACAATTTCTCTACTATCTCTCTTTCTTTCTTAAAGGTTATAGTTCTTGGTCCTTCTTTTTCTCTCCCCTTTTTCTCTTTGCTCTCTTCTCTTTTTAAATACTTCTTCTTTTTCCTTTGTCCACGCGTCCCCTCCAATCCCCTTCCACCACATTCTTCAAATCTTTAAATAATAGCCAGAAGGTTCAATTATACTGTTCAGGGGTCACTTCCCCATTAATGCGGCCAGGGAGGTAGGTGCAGGGTCTTTAATGTGGAGGTAGCAGCTTTTTTCTAAGATATTTCTCTCACACCGGTGCGTCCAAAGGGTTCTTGGATCCCCTCTTTAACCTACAGTCTTTTCAGAACTCTGCCTTAATCTTTCTAGCGAACCTCCAAGCCATCACGGGTCTGTCCGAGGAGAGATTCTTCATCGGATGAATCCTCGGACCCTCGGCTTGCGGGCCGACTTGCAGTCCTAAAGGCCTTTAGTCAAGAACGAACTAACCCTTCTTAATAGAGCCCAAAGACCCAAATACCTACCCAGGTCTTTTAACTCCCCACAATAGGAATTTGAATACATCTACTGTTTAATTAAATTTTCTTCTTATAATCTACATGTTTGCAAAATTGCAAGATAACATTATATTAATAATTATGTTCTCAATCAAGTGTTTAAATTCAATTAATTTTTTGTATTTAAAATTGTGAATAAAATATAAGTTTCTAGATTAATTAAAAAGTAAATAACATTCAGTTGACACAAATCTTAGTATTCTTATTAATAGTATAGAGGACATATAATTCAACGGTGAGAATTTTAAAATATTAATTTAATTAAAAAACTTGTTTGGTTACGCCAAATGTAACTTAAACATAACCAATAGAAAGTATGAGAAGTTTTTTTTTTTTTCTTCATAACAATAATTAGTATTTTTAGTTCAAAAAATATTTGACATATAATTAGATGATAAATATGACTTTTATTTGATTGGAAAATTTATGGGAAATATGTTTGACTTTTGATTGACCCCATAATATTGTGCTACATAAATAAGCTTTTGAAGACTTAAAAAAATTGACATTATTCTCATTTATATTTTCAATTGAATTTAAATTATTTTTCTTAATTAAACCATTCCGTTCAAATTTTGTTACATCATATTAATTTTAAATAGTAGAATATATAATTCTGTATATGAATATAAACATAATAAATTTTTAATGTTGTAATATATAATTCTAAATACAAACACAATTATAATAAATGTCAACTAATAACTATTATCATTATCAAATTTTATATGTAGATAAAAAAAGGAGAAAAATCATATTATAATAAACCTCATTTATATATATTTCAGCACACTTTTAGTATAAATAGAAATTCGTTTAAGAATCTTCATCTTTCATTTTTTTTAAACATTTTACAGAAAAAAAGAAAGGAAAAAAAAATGGTATTGTATATTCTTTCTCTTCTTGGCGTTCTTGGATATCTTATTTAGCTTTGTGCTGCTCAAGCGTGTTCATGTTTAGGAATAAGTTTTTACACTCCATTTTTGGACATGATGGTTAGAAATCATGCTTGACCTTGTTGTGATCAATTACGTCATTTACTGACCCAAAACTAGTTCCGCAATGTCCATAATTATAGAGTATTTCTTAATTCTCTAAAAGAAAATCTAGAAATTTCAATGAGGAAACGTAGTTAAGTTTCCGCTCCCGCACATGTGTAGAGCATTTTTTTAATTAGTTTTTTAGCTAAGTTCCCGCTCCCGCACATGTGCAGAGTATTTTTTTTTATTTATTAGTTTCCTCTAATATCTCAATAATTTTTCTGCTAAATTTGATAATTTAAGTGTTTTGTTTTATAGATAAAAAAAAGTAAAAAAAAAAAAAACATTAAAAGTGATGTACTGATTTAATCTTGCTATATCGATTTACAAGTTAGAAAATTACAAGATATAAATATATATATAGAGAGAGAGAGAGAGAGAGAGAGAGAGAGAGAGAGAGGCATGTTTCATGCCTATAAAGAATGCAAATATCATTTTGATTAGATAAAAATGCAAATATTCTTGAGTTATTTTTTTAGATTCTAGATTGTGTGATTTTTTTTTTCTTCTGTTGGACTTTTTTTCAATGACTGCAAAACCAATTAAATTTGAGCAAAAATATCATATTTCAAATAAATTTTTTCTCACATAAATTTTAGAAAAATAACATCAAAATTTCACTATACTTAAATAATTAATATAACAAAACAAATGTATTTATCTTATTAATAATATTTTTAATTACATAGAATAAATAAAAATAAAAATTTCATATATATATTATGTCACTTAAAAAAATTAAGAAAACTAAATGGTCAAGATTCATTTTAGTGAATTCACAAATAATTAACTTTTGATAGCTTTGGTGGCAAATTATTTTCATAGCAATTAAACATGAGGAAAAATGTTATTTCTAAATCAATTATTATTTTTACAAATAAAAATAGTTTGTTATATAAAATTTATCACTTCCAATGCCACTCTTCAAATCAGTTGAAAGTTATGGAGAAAACTAAAAAGTTTTCCTACTTATCCAAATGACCTTCCAAATCCATTGTAAGAGCTCTCCATTAATTTTTTTTTTTTTACAGGATAAAATTCTACTCTAGCCTAATCTAAGTATATATGTATGTAAAGCTCTCTTTTGGACACTTGAACCCCGGCCCTTACCCCCACACTCCACAAGTACTTATAATTATGCAGTGATCATTGCACCAAGGGTGTGCGGTGGTCATCAATTCTACTGTTAATGTTAGCATCCAAGCACTAAATTAATTTAACGGGAGGATTTTTAGGAACTACTATAATGAGATATATAATTGGACTAGGCAAACAAAAGAGATATTAATTAATGAGGCAAACACAGTATTACAGTAGGCCTCAATTCACAAATTAAATCACGTTCCTGAAAAATTACAGAGTGAGTTAATAAATGAGTTTTTGTTTTTTATATTGTGTTTATTTATTGTTCTCTATTTTTAGAGCATTTCTATTGTCCATTTTAACCACACACAAAAAAAAAAAAAAAAAAAAAAAAATCTTTACGTGGCTCTGATTTTTATAATATACAACTCTTAAATCCCATTAATTTTTTTATGTGAATTAATAGGTATTTTTTATATAATAAATCAATAAGTACTTACTGCAAATGGGGAACTTTTTAGCTAACTCCACATTTAGACTTCTGAAATGAGCTAGTCTTCAGAAAATACCTACTTATTCGAAATGGAAAATTTAACGTAACAAATGCAAATTATCACGACTACTCTAACAAGACGCTCGTCACGCACAAAAAGGGACAAATAAGCACTTGCGAACCTGACCTTGACACCTGTTTGTCACCCTTATGGATGAATAGGTAAAGATGGCCGTACTAAGCCTACATTACAACGCTCGCACCACCTAAGACTCTCCTAAATTCACATAACTACTAGTAAAAGGATAACTCTTGTCTCCTACAAATTAGCTAAGGGATAACCCTATGTCCTTACAATTTTGGCTAAGGTGGTCACCCACAAACTCCTATATAAACACGAAGACACCCAAATTTTGAGGTACACAAAAATACTATTTGGAAACTCCTTTAAAGTTCATAGAGATCATTATGAGTTTCTGACTTAGCATTCGGAGGGTTTTAGAGACTTAACATTTGGAGGGTCTTAGGTCGGCACCACACTGGTGTACTCTGAAAGTACTTCCATTTTTGCAGGTTCCTTACTCTTCGCCTTTCATTGAAGAATGCGAGTTTGGGCAATGGACTTACTAACAATTTTGAACATTATCAACTACAAACTACAAAAGAATCAGAAGAATGGCAGAGGAAAAACATAAAACCTAACGTGTTTAGTGCCATTTTTTATTAAAATATGTTAAATAATTGGAGAAATTTAAGAAAATGGTCTGGAAACCCATTTACTCTTGAATTAAATAAATATATAAATAATAAAATTTACAAATGTCAAAAATGTATAATGGTAATTTATTTAGGAGTATTCAACTATACTCATTATAATGTGTCAAATATTAATAAAGTGTACAAATCGTTGTTTTACATAAAACGTTGTAGGTCTATGACTCTACATGACTCCAAATCTTCTATATCATACTCTTCCTGCTCCACTCTATACTTTACTAATAAAAACATGACACATGTCCATCAATTTAATTAAAATGAGCACTGCAGTTAGTTCGGTGTGGGCTGGACCATGGTGCTTGAAGCACCCAATAGCAACCATCAACACTACTTCCCCTTGTCATGGTTGTTGCTTCATCAAAATATTGATTAATGGTTAGTGGCGGCTCCAGGAATTTTTTTTTTTATGAGGTCATTAAGAAATTTAAATTAAAAAATTTTAATAAAAAGAGAACTTAAATATATTGAGTTATCGACAAAAATTAAACATGAATTTTTTTCAATTTCATTCTGCAAGTTTTCAAATTTTGAATTGTTACATGATAGTTCATTATGAGTATTTATTTCCAATGTGGGTAGCTTTTACATTTTTATTTTGTTAAGTTTGTTTAAATTTTTATTTTATGCAGTTATTATTATGTATTTATCATTGTTTTTATAAAATTATTTTATACTAAATGACTAAACTCAACTCATTAGCTCTATATTAATTATTGACGCACACAACCACACTCATTTATACATAAAATAATTCAATACTGGTATACTTAACCAATCAAATGCTTGAAAAATCACTAACTTTGCAATTTTTTTCTTGAATTTTTCTAACTTTATGACAAAAAGTTATTATAATATGATAATTATACACACTCATGTAACAAACCCTTTCTATTTCCTAATTATTAAATTATATAAAGTTACATTATATTTATACTGTACACACAAACATCCACACACATCATTATTCATACATATAACATTATGACAAAAAAGTAATGCACACAATCAATATTAAACACGCTCATACACATATAATATAAATTTATAATAAAGAGTGATACTTACAATTCAAAAACACTTACTATTACACTCTTAAGTCGAAAACATTTTTAGTAAGGCTATATAGGATTTCAGTTAGGATGTGCAAAAATATTAAGAAAAAATTAATGTACTAAAAAACAAAAAATTATTAAATATATATAATATTTATTATTATTTTTGAAGTCAGGGGGTTCAAATGAACCCCCTGAACAAAGTGTAGAGCGGCCCCTGTTAATGGTCACAGCTTAACTTGAATAATTAAGTTAAGCAGTGAGCATCCCACAGATTAGATCATTAGACCCAGTTCAAGTTAGTACCAAGTTGTTCAGCAAATATAGGCATAAAGTGTGAGCCCTGTGTTATCATTTTTCTTTTTACTGGCTTCATATTTATCACCTTCACGGATGGACTCAAGCCAAGCTTCAACTTGTCATCTTCAACTTACTACCACGCAAACCATTTTTTACTTCCTTTGCACTTTAAATTAACGAATAACTCTAGACCAAGAATGGCAGGATCATGGGCCCAAGTCAGTCACTAATTATAATGTCAAGGGCATATCTAAAACTTATGAAATCAAGCACATGATGGCATACAACTAATTAAGAACTAACTACTTTGACATTGCTGAAAGTCGTGGTAATCCCACGCAATTATTCAAGCCATAGTGACCCATGCACCAACAACTTATATTACTATTAAAATCTTATTCTACTAATTGAAGTGCATGGAATTGCTAAAAGAGAAATTTTAGCGCTCATAGGCTCATCTATATAAGTGATTCTCATTGCCAAAGGTCCTTAAGGGGGGAAACGTTTGATTAACCCTATTATTATTATTATTATTATTATTATTTTGCCTACTATTTTCCTTCTATTAAGTCACTAATCAAGCCTATCTAATTAACTTTGATATGATTGCGTTGAACAATAACAGGCTTTACTAATTGAGCTAACTGAAACTACTAAATATAAGATTGTTTTATCTTATTTCATTATATGTTTTAAGCATTTTTTTAACAAACAACATTGAAGAAAAATAAACGAAAGTGTTAATGTTAAATTAAAAGGCTTTAAGAAAATCTCATAACTTTAACTAATATATTTTATGGGTTGATGCCCCTTGTATGGTAGATCCATATCATAAAACATGATAAAGAGGCTTCATTCTTCATGGACCCAATCATTGAATTCAAAGCTTCAAGAGTGATGCCCCTGGGAATTCGGATTTGATTCAATACCTTGAGCAAGGATTATCAATGAGTATAAGATGTCGCAAGCAATCTCCACACAGAAATATTCAGCAAAAAAAAAAAAAATCTCCACATAGAAATAGTCTGTTGGGTCTTTTGCAGCTGGTATATAACTCTACTTCATCTTCAGTATATTAAGGAAGCTAGGCCTTTTGGTTCAAGGCTTTTAAAATGTGGCCCAAGTTGTGGTTATAGCAAAACCACCTCACTCAGCTCTCTCCCAGTTCTACTGTAATAAAAAAACACCATCACTTTACCTAACAATCTCTTAAAATCTTCGCAATCATAGCAATCTCTCCATATAATAATTAATTAGCAACTTCCCTAAGCAGATACAGTACCCATAGACCTACCGAAGTAATTTAAATCCATCAAAAACATTTTAGGCCCACAGCTCACTTGAAACTCTCTTTAGGCCCAGCCCGTGTCATTAGGTCCACTCATGATTTGGGCCACATCCATTCAAAGCAAGCCCACTCACAACAAAGGCCATGCCTCTCTATTGAACCAGGGTTGAGAAGACTTGTACGACATTATTGCCGGTGGCTACCCCAGAACTTCAAATGGTTTTAGTGTTTGAGATTCAGAAGTAGTGTGAACAATCAAACACTTGCTGATCATATATAATTGATAATTTTACTTGCACATAGACAATACAAAATAAAATATTATACAATCTTTTTTTTTTTTTTTTGATACCAAACAGGGAGAAGTTCACAAAAGAGCTGGGTTATACCAGCATTGGTTTATAGGCACCTGAGTTGCCTTTTTAGCTACATCACATAAGGGGTTAAACAGCAAATGGGAAATATTATACAATCTTTGGTAAAGAGTTGTACGCATTTACTAAAATGCCCAAAAAAAAGAAAAACTCTTTTTTGTTTGAAATTTTTTCGATTAATTATATGTTTCTTAGTTTTTTTTTTTTTTTTTCCCCCGCTTAATTAATAGAAACAAACACAAATAAGAGGAAAAAAAAGTGAGATTCTATCAGGAAGGTGAGTCAATAACAAATGTTGCAGTGTTGTTAATATAGAGGTAAGTAAACTATACACTCAACTCAATACCATCAAATTTCAAACCCAATTAATTACAATGAAGTATTCAAATCATGGACTAAAGTAGGTCCCCCTGGAGGACTATTGAATTGGTCCACCCTAGTCTCCCCCAACAATAAAACACTATCACTTATACATATATGACATTATCGGATGATTTTTTTTTTTTATAGTGTTGATTATGAAGTTGACTCACACCTACATAGGTGTTAGCATTTCATTGATTAAGAGAATTATTTTAGCAGTCTTTTTAGTGGACTTAATAATTCAGAAGAGACAATTTCTTTCTCACCTGCCAAGAAGTTAAAAATTAATAATAACTTTTTGAGTTCCAACTACTGTTTCCCTTTCCAGTTTTCATCTAAATATTTTTATTTTCTTAATTTTTTTGTGAATTTATTATTATTATTTTTTAATAATTGCCAAGCATACTGCCAAGAGCACTTATTGCATGCATCGCTTGCCCAAATGATTTTTCAATAATTACTCCAGAAAAGGGCCTTCATTTATCCAAAGTGGATCTTCACAGTGAGACTATTAACGGACAATGGGAAATTTAATGAGTAGTTAGGGAATTAGCATTGCTCTCGAAGTAATGCTTCCAGACTATAATTGCTCTAGAAAAGGGCCTTAATTCATCCAAAGTAAATCTTCCCAAAATTTCATGTCAGTCTTTTCAATTTGTAACCAATATATATCAAGAGATGGAAGCTGGTGAAATTCCATGGGGGGCAATAATATAACAATCCGCCTTGGGAGGTGTTACTCTCATATGTAAACTGATAGCGAATTGTTGAGGAAAATATTTTTTAGGTTTTTTTTTTTCTAGAATTTGAGGATGTTGAGAATGAAAGTGGAAAATGCCTAGGAAATCTTCTAGTTTTGTTGATCTTGAATTTAACTATATATGAGATGTTTTATTGATCAACTGTTAGCATAATTTGATTAGCATAATTCTTTTAAAAAAATAGGACTATGTTTTTTTTTTATTGATATATAGTTTTTTTTAAAAAATTAGCAATATTCAACCTTGTTTTTTATTGATCAACGCTTAAAAAAAATGGGAACTTTAAATCAAATTATTTTCCTTTTTGGGCAAATTATGCTTTAAATCTTGAATTCAACTATATACTGTTGTAGATTTAAAAAAAGTACTATTTTTTTTAATGGAAAATACTAAAGTTACAAATTTTTTTTTACAAACTATTGATATTGTTAATGGTTGTTGGGAAGAAAAAAATTACGTCAATAATGTACTTAAATGAGAAATAGTTAGAGTTTACTACATCAACTGCTTATTTATAGGACTTCTAGTTCTTAAAAAAGGTTAGATAATTAGAAAGTATTAGAGAGGTCCAGGTGAAAAGAGAGATATGGAAGTAGAAAACAGGGTTAAGGCTTTAGGATGGAGAATTATTATTATTATTATTATTATTATTATTATTATTATTATTATTATTATTATTATTATTATCATAAGGTCACAATTTACTCCCAAACCTAAGATTAAGATTGGGATAAGTCCAAAAAGCCCAATATAATGAATTTGTAGAGAGTGAGTTTGAAACCTAGGTTCTAATGACTTTAAATAACAATGATGATGGGTTAGATTACAACATCATACACATGGAGTAGTTTATATAACAAAAATCGTTCTCAGACTCAAGCCAAGAATACTGGATCTTATATTTCACACTTCTCAAATATAGATTATAACTATTGATCTTTAGGTCTACAGTACAGTCTTCTCTCTATTTTTCCGATCCCCCCCCCCCCCTCACCTTTTTTTACAGGCACTCCTTCCTTCTTATAGTTCTTCTTTATCTTCATTCTTGCTATTCACGTGTAGATTCCAACTGCCTTGCTTGATACTTGTCCCATCAACCCCTTCCTGAAGTCTTTAAGTAATAGTTGTAAGGCTGAAAATTCCTATTCAGGTAACACTTCCTCACTAATGCGGCTAGAGACTTAGGTACATAGTATTCAATGCGGTGATAGTAGCTTTCTCTAAGATATTTCCTATCCATTCTTCCTTTCTGTGCCTTTAGGAAACATATCTTCACCCACCAGACCTTCAAAAATATCATCCTAGTCAATATAGCGTACCATCTGATCTTCATTTCTTTTGGCCGAGGTGATACCCCTCCTCGGACTATTTCCACTAACCTATTTCGCAATAGTCAGCTCGTGGCCTTTAAGTTTGACACCTGTATTACCATCAATTTGACCTTGGATAGGTAATTATTCCCGGGTCAGGCCCAAGGCCTAAAAACATGCCTTGGACATTTTGTCCTCACAATAGCCCCCTCAAAATTTCATTTTTCTCTTCCATCCAAGGAGAAAATTGAGATTTTGACCCAATGCCACAACTTTCACATGCTAATTAAACTACTACACATGAGAATGTCATTTCCCTCCTTTAAAACTGCCTCTGACGCTTCGAAACCCACAACGCCCCCATTAATTGCTCTCGGTAGTGCACTGTCTTCCACGTCTAACGGTGGGATGTACATCTAACAGTCTAAATTTCTCCTTGAAATTTGAGCAAGATAACTCCCGCCTAATACCACCTCTCATATAAAACGCTTGGGAGGTTGCAACTTTTCCATTACTTTGGAAATCGACTAGCCCTTAGGAATTCCTCGTTTTCCTAACTCCCAAGAAGTTCCTGAAGAACCGTCTATTCATTTCCTTATAAGTTTTCACACTTCTAAACTCTTTTTCTCCTCAATTATTGTCTTCGGCCATTAATTTACCCCTTTTCTTTTCTAAATATTCATTTTTATTTCATCCAAATAGGTAGATTCAAATGTTTAGTAGACACCCCGCTGATATGGAGGGTTTTCGAGCCAAATACCACATTCCCCAGGGAGTGGGTTTGAGGTACTGTGCCCCAAATGCCACATACGACGATAGAAAAGAATGAGAAGTTGTCATTCCCATAATCGCATTTTTAGAAGGAAAAATGACGTTTCCCATGGGGAACATAACCCAAGACTACCTGTATAACCATAGATTATGCCCGGACCAATGTGCACCTAACATTTTTAGAATCTTAGGTTGTGTCAATGCATTCAACGAGCAAATGAGCTTGAGGCTCACATGACACAATGTTGTCCATATGTACAAATGTCGCTCACTTAAGGATGCGGGGTATTACCTCAAGTCTAAGTCTAATATCATTAGGGTCATATTGTGTCTCTCCAAATCTAACAAAGGCATGAAGGACGATTACCTAATCGCCTCCAGGAAGTGGTACAATGGTCCTCATTGTCCAGTCGAGGAGGGAACACCAGATGTGATTTCATAGGATTAGGTCCCTCAGTAGGGGGTTGAATTCTTCTAATTATCTCATTCATATTCATATTGTCTTTTAATTTCCTTTTAGGTGGCGGTTGTTATCTGTCTAACTAGTTGTGGCTTCTCGGATGTTTTTGCAGATAGGCGACATGTGGCACCTCATTTGAGTCTGTCCAATATCGAGGATCTCAATAGAGTTTTAAGATCCGAAGTGTTCGTGAGCGAAGACGGACAATTGAGGGCAGCCCATCTCATTTTGGGATACGAACCCTTGTTGTCTAACTTCCAAGAAATTGGTAATGCAATCATCGCGGGTGAACGTAGGCACCAAAGGATTGACGTCTTTAAAGTAGGATTCCTTGCTTCACAAGATCTGCCTGACAACCCTTCTGTCATTCTCATTGAACGTCCAATAGCAGCAACTCCTTTTCTTGCACATACTGCAGCAACAGCACCTCGAGAAGGATCTACCTCCTCACGTTTATCTCTTGAGGAGGAAATAGACCAATACCAAGTAGAGGAAGAAGAAGAAAAACCAATTAAACTAATCGACCTCTCGGATTCTGAAAGCGAGCCCAGTAGATCAACAGCCTACTTCCCTTCACTAATCATCACCGAGGAAGATTGAATTCGAGGACGAGTTGATGGCCTTGAACCCGAGGAAGAGCTTAAAGGCTTTGTTGGCTACACAGCAGATGGGGTCGTCATCTAAAGAAGCCCCAAAAACACAACTTCTGCCCACCCTTCCTAAGCTTCCCGCTCCTAAAATCATGACCAGAACCAGCTTGCTTCCTATGGATAACTTGAAAAAAAAAAGGAAGGAGCAAGAATTAGAGGAGGGAGAAATGATCCCTCAAAAGGGGACCAAACAATAGAAATTGGCCACAGGCAAAGATAAAAAAATTTCTCCTACAGATGATAGCGAGGAGACAACCGCTCCTGAGGGGCGCTAGCACCGCATTTGGGCTCCTCGGCTGGAGGTAGAAGAGGCGGCTATTCCACTAAATGCCTCCATTAGAGAATTGCAGAGAGGGCATTCAGCCTACATTGCTAAAGCACTGGAGCAGCCTCTCCTCTTACCAAAGGACATGGATGCTCTAAAGCATATGAGGTAGCCAAACCTCTTCCTGTCATTAAAGAGGACCTTGCCATGGTAAATTCCCCTATCATGCCAATTAGACAAACGTTACAGTATATTATATTTTTTGTCATTTTTCTTTTTGTAACAGCTTACTATTCTTGTGCAGGCTATCCAAGAAGTCTTCATTGCTGAGAAATGGATCAAGGACGCAAAGAAAGAAAACGGTGCTAAGATCCAGACCCACAATGAAACCATTAAAAAACTGAGGGCTGTGAAGGAAGAAAGACGAGAGCTATTTAATAAGCTGACCGCCGAGACGAGAGCGAGGATGAATGCTGAGTCTAGCATAGAGAGTGCCTATAGGCAGGCCGAAGATCAGTGAAAACAACTCCATCTGAAAGAGATAAATCTCGCCACTCAGCAAAAATTGGTTGCGAATCTCAAGGCCGAGTTGGAGAAAGCTAAAGTCTTTGCTCGGGCGGTCGAGGAAGCTGCAGAGGCCACAAAGCAAGCATCCTATAAACAAGGAGTAGCAAAGACTGAGATCCGGCTAGCTAAGGAACTGGCCGAGATATGCAGGGATTACTACAAAGAAACTAGGGAGAAAGCCCTTGACCTTGCAAGGGTCTCTGCCTCCTCGGAGTGGAGGCAACCTAGGAAAATATACTACCATCTCGATATTCGCGAGATCCCCGGTGCCACTACCATAAACCTAGAATCCTCTAAGCAGCCCCTGGTCATGAAGGGTCTTCTTCCTCCCTCTAAAGCCCTTAAAGAACCCAAAGATGTTGCTAGGGCCAAGGACAATATCACTTCCAAGGACGCTACTAAAGCCAAGGATGATTCTAAGGTTAAGGGCGCGACCAAAGCAAAGGATGATTCCAAGGCTAAAGATGCTGCTAAGGTGAAAGAGGTAGAGGCTCAATCTAAAGAGATTGGGCCCTCGGTCAAAGATACTACCGCCTCTCAACCAAACAAGAAGGATGACCCTCCTCCATCCAAATAAGATCCTGCCGCTGCCTCCGAGGTTTAGCTCCTAGGGTTTTGTTTCTTTTGTAGCTACTTTTCTTTTCTTTTGCGACTTTTGATATATATCCTTTCGTTGATGATGGCGTTCTGACACTATGTAGGTAAACTTTTGTAAGCGAATTGCCAAGAGTGAAATTAATGAAGATCATGAGTTCCTTGTTTATGATAATTTATATATGTATTCTTTCTTTATGTAATTTCTTCTTTTCTTAGTACTTAGCTAGGGAGGCAGCAAGACATTTCCCACTTCATAGTCTACTTGAGGGATAATACCCTCTTATTTATCCAACGGAATCAAAGGTTCCTAAATCAACAAAATTAATAAAACAACCTCACAACTTTTAAAATCTATCCTTTACAATGGAGTGATCATTCACATCATTCCTTATAACCCTGATATTTTCTATGAGGCATCCAGATACTAGCCAAATCAAAAATATGTATGTACGATACGCTTACAAAATGCTTTAAGTGATGCTCATATACTTTCAATCATCCAGATCACTATTATAAGGGTCCCCAACATATATGGTTGGAAGGACTAACCATAATCAATATTAATTTCAACACTTGTAAAAGCAATGTGATGTGCTGATTTACCCTGGTAGGCGGTTTGAGGGACTAAACACAACAAAGGGTTTGTTCGACATTTGGAGATGAAAAAAAAAAAAGATATCAATTTTTCCAAGGCATGTGATCTAAGGAGTCAAGCACGGCCAATGATTTGTTTGATTCTTTGATATAAAGGAAGATATCAATTTTTCCAAGATATGTGATTCGAAGAGCCAAGGATGGCCAAGGATCTGTCTAATAATGGTTTTTTTACAAAATGAATTATTATCCCATGAAATTATCTATATCTATGTCTATATATCTATCTCTATCTATATCCATATCTATACTATTATACAAAGGAATTTCAAGTCATTTAAGCTATGGACTCTAGGAGGCTGACCCTATTTAAAAAGAGGCTTGAAAATGTTGACATTTGACTCCATTTAAGCCATGGACTTTGAGACGTGGAGCCTAAATAAAACTTCAAAATTTTAGGTAAATAAAAAAAACACCGTTTTCTTTTTTTTCACCACATTTCTCCATATCCCATAAAATTAGGTAACACATCTCCTTACACTTTCTAATTTTTTTTTTTGGTATATAGATTTATTTTTGATAGATTTTTTTGATAGAATATTTTTTATAGAGCTAAACACGTACAAAAAAGAAAGAAAAAAAGGATAAAGAAAAACAAAAAGGGGGGGGGGGGAGGAGATACGTTTTATTTATTTATAATCAAAGTGGTTTTTTTTAATATAAGAACCTGCGTTTTATTTTTATTTTTTTTTTCAATTTTTTTTTTCAATTTTTTTTTAAAGAAGAGTCTTTGAAAACTAGTATGATTAATTAAAATTTAATAAACACATATTATTAAAAAAAAAAAAAACAACAACAACAACAACTCCTTAGAGTCAAAGTGTGGCAATGTTGGTGTTGGGTGTGGGGGCTACAAGCCCAATTTTAGTTGCTATTTAAGTTGTATTTAGGATTTGAGTTTGCGGAGAATGATGATTCTTCGAGAGTCACCTTGTACAATAGTAGTCTTTAAGTACGGAATCCTAATCCTCCTGTACGAGGCTGGAATCCGCAAACTCTATTCAATCTACAAAACCACGTGCACTACCTATTTAATACCTAAATTCAATTAGATTAAATTGAATCACCTTCTTATTTGCACACCATATTTACACAACATCATGATGGCCCTCGGAGCATTAGTACAAGCCCCAAAATTGTATCATACCATCTACAAACACTAAAAGGCTACTGTAGCCTCTTACAAGTAAGAGGCTACTGTAGCAAGATTGTATTCTTAAATAATATTATTTTATTGTATTTCTAATTTTTTATTAATAAAAAGAAGAGAGATGGTTTTGTGTTGTATATTTTATTGTGTAGATATATATTATTGTAATGTGTTATATAGAAAAATAAAAGTTAGGATGTTGAGTATTTTGTAAAATGATATAGTATAATAGATAAAGTAGCTTTTAAGATAGTAAAATGAAATTTTTTGAAGAAACCGGATGCGAATGCTCTAACAAAAGGAACAAATTCTAATTTAATGTTGAATTAAGGTTCGCCTTTTGATTTGATGGTCAGTAGTTCGAATTATCTCTATGTCTATGTAATTTTGACGCTTTGATTCACTGATTTTTTTTTTTTTAAATGAAAATTTGTTTTGAGTATTAATGTTTCTTTGAGGGGGGAAAAATAATAATAAAGATAATAGGAATCCCTAAACCCTAAACCCTATAATTATGATCTAAGCTTTTAAGTTCGAGGTGTGTCAAGAAAATTTGATTGCTTTTTCATGTTTAAATTTGAAGATAGTGGCTTAGAGTATATGTTTTAGACTTTTAATTTGAGAATGTGAAATTTAAGCCTAGAATCAAACCCAAACCCAATTTACAAGTTGAGCCGAGCCTAAAGCAGATCAAATTTTGAGATTTTAGGAACAAGTTAAGTTAGAGGGCTGATTTAAAATATAAAAAAATTATATATATATATATATATATATATATATTAATTAAGGAAAGATTTTATGGAAACTCAAAATAAGATAAAAAGTAAAGAATTGGGGCCCATTTGGTTGGAGATTTTTAGTATGGTTGTTTAAAATGATATAAAAATTGTGGTTTAAAAGTTGTGGAAACCCGAGTCCAGCAAATTTCAAAACATGAAACCCCAATACGCAGCATTTCACCAAATTGGACAAGACAATACTATCTAGCTTCTTACATAGCTGATAGCACAATGGGAAGATTTCCCAATTACAACACCACCAAGAATATTCTCATAAATCCAACACATATTTTCCACTCTAGTCTTGCCATCTTCACAGTTGGCCACAATTTAAGTACGGGTACAGAACCTTTTATGATCCTCAATAAAAAAAGCAGCAAAGCCCTTGTTAGACATAACCCAGATCATATCATAAAAAAAATTGCATTATCAAATGCAAAAGATAGATATTGGATAGAGACATTGAGGGTGACAAATAAGAATCTTAGTATTGATATAACTAGATTGTGAAGTTAGGCAAAGACTAGATGTCTAGAAAGAATTACATTTGTAACTGAATGAGAAAGACTTAACATATTTTACAAATTTACAAAGATTGTGAGTGGGGGAAAAGCCATAAATGGGCCCACTTGGATTAAAAAATATATGTAACTTAAGTCTAAAAGATTTCCATGGTCAGTTTAGAGGAAGTGTTATAAGAAATTAGAGGAAATAAATTAATGGGTAGTGGTTATATTCATATTTTAAAGGACTTCAAAATTTAGAACTAAAAAAAAAAAAAGAGTTTTGGTTTTTTGGGAGGTTTTAGAAAAGTTCCTCTTAAATAAATTAATAGGAACTAAAGATTTACTTTATAGAATTTATTCTAATTTCCTTAATTTTTTTAATAACAAAAGCATATATAGTTTGTTATTGGATTTGATTTACAAGAAAGTAAAGAGAAGATAATGAAATGTGAAGAAACAAGCAGATGTAAATTATAATATGACGCGATTGAATTCCACTAAGCATACCAAGCAAAAAAAAAAAAAAAACCATCTGCAATGACACCATTTCACCAAAACTCAAAACGCTTTCCCAAATCACAATATCCAGACTTGTTGATGCTCATTGTTGACGGCTCCAACTTGACAAAATCAGGCCCAAGGTGACGGTGCTGGTGAGTTTCTTTTCTCTTTCTCTCCAACTAGTCTCTCTCTCTTGCTTTTTCTTAATTGCCAATACTGGAATTTTTTTGTTTTCATTCCTTTAGTGAAAGGGGTTTCTCTTTGTAAGTCCAAATTCCTTTTATGTTGTCCACATTTCATTTTGTAAAAGTATCAGTCTTATTTGCTAGATGTTTAACAAAATGCCTCAGAGAGTTGTGTTTGTTACATGTTTTGCTATTTTGAGTTTATGTTAAATATCTGGTTCAACATGGTTCAACTTCATATGTTTGTACCCTTTGACAAATTTGTTAGAATGCTAGCGTTTTGGTATGTAAAAATCATTATAATGGAGAACAATGCAGAGGATGCAGTGAGCAATGCATGTCAAATAGGGAAAAAAAATTGGGTTTTGGACCATATGGGACCTGAGGGAGAGCAATGCAGAGAATATAAAATTCACTCCAATGTGACATAACTACAAATCAATGATCCATTGGTTAATTTGGCTTCTCCTCACATCCCAATGGTGATGTCCAGGACTCAACTTATATAAGGTTCGTTTTGGGAACAATTTATTTAGTTGAAACTGAAAATCTTTTGTTGAAAGTATAAAAAAAAAAAAAATTAGAAACTAGTTGAATAGTAGTAAAAAGAAGCTAAAAACTAAAATAAGTTAAAACTTTCATCAACTCCCAAACAGAGTCTTAATGTAAAAATGTAACATTAGTATGAATCATTTGAAAATTATAATTTATAAGTTTAAAGTTTCCCAAGATTTCAGCATAAAACAGGTATTTGGAAATTGATCTAATTTCCGGCCAACTCTATTCTACCCTCTTAAATTTTCCCTCCTTCTCCTCTATCGAAACTGGTCAAAAAAAGCACGAATAGATATGAGCTTTCAAATTGATTATTTTAGTTTCCAAATAAAAGCTCATATTCGATAACTAGTTAAGCCTACTAGCTGCTCTTCACCTTTATACAATTTGAAAATTTTGCAGGAGGAATTCCAAAAAGTTTGGGAAATTGTACTTCCCTCGAGATAATTCATTTGGATGATAACAACTTTATAGGTATGATGATAGTCACTTCAATTTAAATATTACTTTCCTTTTGGCTCCAAGAATATTTGAAATTTTAAAAACTTAGGTCCATCGAGTGCAATTATTTAGTGTATCATTTTTTTTTTTGCTAGAAATTATTTAGTGTTTATCATATGGTGTTTTATATGCTCTCTATTCACATAAAACCAAGTCCCATCTATCTATAGGTCATGTAATTTTATGTGATTTGTAGTATAATAGGTATATGGAACAATTTCTCATCCAACCAAAGTGGCGAATATGGTGTTTACATGGTGCAATGCGTTTATAAAGACCACAACAATTAGAGAAGTAATTAGTGTATTTGTAGTACGTATTATATGTATTACAAGTCTTAGTGTCCCACAAAAAATTTGTTACAAACTAATATGTTTGTTTATGGTTATTCCTATAGACAAGCATACTAATGGAGATTCTGGAGAATCAATTTTGCATAATAAATGGAATAAAGTGCCTAACAGGCCTAAACTAATTTGCATCATTCTACATTATAAGTTCGTACATAGATATCCCTTTTTGCTCCAAGAATGTTTGAAATTTAAAAAACTTAGGACCATCGAGTGCAAATATTTAGTGTGTACTTTTTTTTTGGCTAGAATTTACTTAGTGTTTATGATATGGTGTATTATATGCTCTCTATTCACATAAAACTAAGTCCCATCTATCTATAGGTCATGTAATTTTATGTGACTTGTAGTATACTATACTAGGTATATGGAACAGTTTCTCATCCAACCGAAGTGGTGAATATGATGTTTACATGGTGCAGTGCGTTTATAAAGACCACAACAATTAGAGAAGTAATTAGTGTATCCAGAGTACATATTATACATATTACAAGTCTTAGTGTCTTACAAAAAATTTGTTACAAACTAATATGTTTGTTTTTGGTGATTCGTGTAGACAAGCATACTAATGGAGATTCTGGAGAATCAATTTTTCATAATAAATGGAAAAAAGTGCCTTTTTTTTATTAGGAAAAAATGGAATAAAGTGCCAAACAGACCTAAACTGATTTGCATCATTCTATATTATAAGTTCGTACACAGATTACTAAGACAGAGCAAGTAGAATAAACTAAATGCACGACCCTTAAAGAAAAGATATAGGGGGCAAGTTTTCCACCTTGGCTAAAAAAATGCATTTTCTTTCATTATCTTTTACCGTGAAAGATATAGCCTCTTGCTCTAAGCCCCGTGGGCTATCTAGGGAAGAGGAAGAAGAACTCGCCAAAAGCAAGAAGAAGGTTAAGAATGGTCATCACACTGGCTTTAACGATGGATCCAACGAGAGTGGCCACTCTCAAGACCAACAGACTGCATGGGATTCCCCAAGGAAATCATTCAGAGACAAGCTGGTGGGAGTAATACTAGGTACTTACGCCAAAGCTTTCGACTTTACTAACTTTATGGAAGCAGAGGATGAAGCGGATTCAGATGACGAGGTGGAGGACCTTCGCGAAGGCCTTGCTGCCGTGACACTAACCAGCGAAACCAAACGCTGTATTAGGAGTCCCTGGTCTAAAGCGCTGATTATTAAGCTTTATGGGAAATCCATGGGTCTTCAATACCTTCATAGCAAGCTAAAATTTCTTTGGAAGCCTTTTGGGAGAATAGATTGCGTGGATTTGGGGAATGGTTTCTACTCAATCCGTTTTTCTCTTAGGGCCCGTTTGGATGGAGGGGGGAAGGAGGGGGAGTGAAGGGAGTAGAGTAGAGTTGGCTAAAAATAGGCTAATTGTGGGTCAAATCTACTCTACTTTACTCTACTCCCCCTCCTTCTCCCTCAATCCAAACGGACCATTAAAGAAGATATGGATGCAGTTCTAGAGAAAGGGCCATGGTTCATCGGTTGGGCATTTTCTGTCCACTAGGCCATGAGAGCCATTCTTTAAACCTTCCACTGTGAATGTGTCTTTGATAGCGGTTTGGGTCAGACTCCATGAACTTCCTATGGAGCTGTATGAAGCAGAAGTCCTCAAACAAATTGGTGCATCCATAGGAAAGGTACTCCAGATTGACTCTCACACTGTCATGGAAGCCAGAGGGAGATATGCTAGATTATGTATTCAAGTTGATATCAATAAACCACTTATCAACACTATTCTCATCGGTAAGTTTAAGCAATCCGTTACGTATGAAGGAATACATGAGCTATGTTTTTCCTGTGGTAGAATAGGCCATAAAAGAGTCTCTTGTCCGTACACCGTTAAGAACCCCAAACCGCCATTGGCAGACCCTCAAGCAGGTGAAGAGGAAGCCGCCAGTAGGAAGCAGACTACAAGCCCACGCAGGTCGCATGACAAAGCCAGTACCACGCCTGGCAATGGTACGAAAAAGGACAATGGAGCAAATTTGGAGGATGATAGGTATGGTCCTTGGATGATTGTGACACGGAGAAGGCCAAGATAGGGGAGGTACAAGAATTCCGTTAGTTCTGAGGTCCCCACTAGACAGGTGTCGGGCATGGAGTCCAAAAATAATAGAAACCGTCTTACCAATAACTTAACCAAGTTGGGCTGAAGTGAGGAGTTAGACACTGATCCAAAAGAAAAATTCTTATATAATGAGCCAATGGAATTAGGGCTTGCACTCAACATCAACTCTGATGAGAAAACCCAAGTGGATCCCTTTATTCGGTCAAGCCCATCAGTCAAGGGCAAAAAGGAAATTGCCAGGAACAGGGCTTCCAAGATTATCATTAATACAAGCATAGGGAGAGCTGGAAAACAACACCCAAAATCCTCTTCAACTGGGTTCCTGTTGAGTAATAATAGTGCTAGAGTTGGCTTTAATGGGTCTTTCCAATTTACTGCCTCAACCAGTGCTGTTGTGGGACACCAAGTTCATAGAAATACTCATGGTGTGCCAAATGGAGAGGTGCGAGGTAATCGATGCAGAGACTACGGTCGTCATGGGTTGCTTTGGAAGGAAAAGAAGGATGGTTGTGTTAATCGAGATGAGGGTATTTTGGAAGAAGGTACTTCAACTCTTATTAATCTTGATTTGAGCGAGATCAGCATATTTTACATGGCGAGGGGGATGATTGCTAAAGAAATGGAGCAAACCCAGTCTCTATGGTTAGGGAGAGTGCAGGAAAAGGAAGTAATGGGGAAGAACGGATGGATGCGCAGGAAGAAAGTGGCCCCACCACCTTCGCATGATGAGTCTTCTTACCCTCTTTTTACCTTTTATCATAAATATTGTTATTTGGAATAGTATGGGTGTTCTGAAACCCAGTTTTCAAACTCATGTCAGGGAGCTTACTCAAAGCCACAATCTTGCTTTGCTTATGATTACGGAAACCTGACTAAGGTGTGATAGAGCTAAAGAGATAACTGATCGTCTTCCGTTTGAGGGAGCCATCCACTCTAAGACGATTGGCCACTCTGGAGGTATCTGGTTATTGTGGAACTTAAATATGGTTGAGGTGGTGCATCTTGCTAGCACGGAGCAAGAAATTCATGTGGAAATAAAGGTACTTTCCTCTAGTTTATCTTGGATTTTCTCTGCTATATATGCTAGCCCTAGGAGTTTAGAGAGATGTATCCTTTGGGAAAATTTAGCTAAGGTTGCAGAGTTGCACAATAAACCTTAGGTGATAGCCGGGGACTTTAATGAGCCTCTCTTAGAGGGTGATAAGTTTGGGGGCAGGCCAGTGAGCTTTTCTCCATCCCTCCTATTTAAAGAGTGCCTGGACAAATGTAACATGGTGGATATGGGGTTCAATGGGCCGAGATTTACCTGGTCTAACAGAAGAGATGTCAATAATCTGATTCAAGAAAGAATAGATAGGTTCATTATGAACCTAAGCTGGTGTTTGCTGTATCCAAATGCCAAAGTGTCTCACCTAACTAGATGCCATTCAGACCATTGTCCCGTGCCCTTGGAAACCATCCCCATGAGAGCTATTCACCTGAGCAGACCCTTTAGGTTCCAAAGTTTCTAGCTCTCTGACCCCTCTTTACCAAGTGTGGTAAGTCAGGCATGGAGACAGCCAAGAAAACTCCCCGAGGCTATGGAAAAATTCTCTAAAGAAGCTAGCTCATGGAAAAAAAACCACTTTGGAAATATTTTTGGCAAGAAGAGAAGAATTATGGCTCAATTAAGGGGTGTCCAGTCGGCAATGGCTTCTAATCCCTCCTCCTCCCTTATTGATCTCGAAAATCACTTATTGAGAAAGTTGGATGTTGTGCTTAATCAAGAAGTTGAATTATGGGTGCTTAAATCCAGGATTAACTGGATGGTGTTAGGTGATAGAAATACCTCCTTCTACCATGTTTCTACACTTGCTAGAAGAAAGAGAAATCTAATTTCGGTAGTTAAAAATGAGGTAGGAGTTTGGCTGATAGAGGAAAGAGAGGTCATGAATCATTTTAGGGAGGGGTTCATGAGTTTGTATTGCATTTCTCAAGAGGTGGCTGTCTGGGGAATTGATTATCATTCATAATGGCAACCAAAGCTCACAGGCGAAGAGAGGGATAGCATTAATCATATGGTGACTGATGAGGAAATTTCTACAGCTCTTTGGTCCATGAAGGCATATAAAGCCCCTAGACCAGATGGCCTTCATACAGGCTTCTTTCAGAGGTTTTGGCTCATTGTAGGGGATTCAGTTAAGGAAGAGATAAAACAAATTTTTGAAAGTATGAAAATCCCAAAGTATCTCGACAGAACTAACATCGTGCTTATTCCGAAAGTGCAGGGGCCAGAGTCCATTAATAACTATCGCCCCATAAGCCTTTGCAATTCAATCTACAAGATCATTATTAAAGTCATTGTCAATAGAATTAGACCTTTCTTGGATAAACTTATCTCTCCATGCCAATGTGCTTTCGTCCCAAGTAGAAGGGGAGTGGACAACACAATTATTGTTCAAGAGATTATTCACACTATTAGCAAAACAAAAGGGCGAGTGGGTTGCATGGCTGTGAAGATTGATTTGGAAAAGGCCTACGATAGGCTCGAATGGAGTTTTATAAGGGGAATGTCGAGAAGATACAATCTGCCAAATAATCTTATTGAGCTAATTATGAGTTGTATTTCAACAGTCTTAACTTCTCTTCTATTTAATGGGGGTAATTTAGACTCTTTCTACTCTTCTAGAGGTATAAGATAAGGTGATTCTATTTCCCCTTATATCTTTATCCTCTGTATGGACTTCCTTGGGCAGCTTATCCAAGAGAAATGTGAGACTAAAAAATGGTGTCCAGTGAAAGCTTCAAGGAGCGGTCCTTCCTTCTCTCACCTTTTCTTCACCGACGACCTTGTTCTTTTTGCCAAGGCAAACTCCGACAACTGTTTAGCCATCAGGGAGGTCCTAGATACGTTCTGTAACCTTTCAGGACAATCCTTGAGTGTAACTAAATCTAGAGTGTTCTTCTCCCCAAATGTTAGCCAAGAAAACAGAGAGGTCTTGAGCAACATTCTCGAATTCCAACAAACATCTTGTTTAGGGAGGTACCTAGGGTTTCCCATTAAACACCATGGAAAGGCAAATAAGGATTTCAATTTTATCTTGGATAGGGTGAAGAGGAAGCTTGCGGGTTGGAAGGCAAATTTGTTGTCCTTGGCAGGTAGAGCAGTCCTTATTCAAGCATCATCCTCATCCATACCTGCTTACGTCATGGAAAGCAATGTATTGCCTTAGAAGGTTCTGGAAGGAATTGACAAAGTTAACAGAAACTTTTTGTGGGGATCTACGGAGAATAGCAAAAAGATGCACTAGGTAACATGGAAGAAGGTAACCAGACCAAAAGAGGATGGTGGATTGGGGCTCCAAATAGCAAAAGGGAACATAGCACTTCTTGCTAAATTAAATTGGAGATTCCACACGGAAAGCAATGCTCCCTCGGCAAAAGTCTTGAAACTAAAATATTACAACCGCCAACGCCTAAATGCGAGGAATGAAAACAAGCTGCCTAGCTCCAGAACTTGGAAAAGTCTAAAAAAGGGAGAAGTCATCTTTAAGAAGGGGGTTAAATGGACCCCGAGTTATGAAAGCAACCTTGATTTCTGGAATGATAGTTGGTCCAATTTTGGTCCTTTGAGGAATGTCATTTAAGGCCCCCTAACCTGTAGTTCCTCCAAGTTGAAAGTTAAGGATGTGAGAGCCTCAGGAAGCTGGAATTGGCCAATCATCCAAATGGACCTTCCTATTGAAATCATAAGGGAGCTTCAAGCCACTCCGATTCCAATTACTTCCAGGATAGAGGATAGGCTGGCCTGGAAATTCTCTAGCCAAGGAGAATTTGATCTCAAAAGTGCCTATTTTTTACCTTAGAGCCCACGGTGGAGATGCCCTTCAAGGGGAAGTGGGTTTGGAATTTGAAAATATTGCCCAAAATCCAGGCCTTTGTGTGGAGATGTATGCATCAAAGTATTGGGGTCAAACATTGCCTTTTGGCAAGAGGAATTTCAATTGATCCCAAGTGCCCCTGCTGCCATGGTGAACCTGAGACTATTTTACATGCTCTCCAAGACTGCCCAATAAGCAAGAGTGCCTGGATCCAGTTGGGGAAGCAGAGTACAGACTCCTCCTTCTTTTTTGCTAACTTACAAGATTGGCTTATAGCAAATGCCAAATCTTAAGCTATGCACCACCAAGGCCCAGGTCAGTGTCCGTGATACCAAGTTTTCCTTTTTGCAATCTGGTTGATTTGGAAAAGTAGAAATCAATGCTTGTTCAATAATAAAAAACCAAATCCTAATATTGCCAAAGAGATTTTAGAACATGCCTTTGAATTCACTCATTGTGCTTGTACCGCTCTGGCAAAAAATAGAAGGATTATGATGGGCATTCGTTGGGAGAAACCGTGTAGTGGATGGTTTAAGCTAAATACAGATCGTTCGTCTATAGGAAATCCAAGCTTAGCTGGTGGAGGGGGCCTGATTAGAGATGAAAATGGTGATTGGGTTGTTGGGTTTGCTAGGAAAATTGGGATTGCTAGTAGCTTCATGGCTGAGCTGTGGGCTCTTCGTGATGGACTCCTTCTATGTCTTCAAAGCCATGCCCAAGCAGTCATAGTCGAGATGGATTCCAAAGTTATTATTGATACGCTATCTATCCATGCTGAAGCTAACACTACTGTTTCTGCCATCATGACAAATTGCAAGCTGCTGGTTACTCAAATCCCTCAAGTCAAGTTCAACCATGTCTATAGAGAAGCAAATAAGTGTGTAGACTTTCTTGCTAAATTAGGTGCCTCACTTGATGTTGATTTTAATGTTTTTTCGAGTCCGCCTGTGGATCTTTTAGCCTTGTGGGAGGCAGATGCCCGTGGTCTGTCCTGTACCAGACTTTGCCCTGCCCCTTCTTTTGCTATGTAGTTTCTTTGTTTTAATTCCTTTTCTACCAAAAAAAAAAACATAGAGTGATTTGAATGAACTCTATTACTTTTCTTATTTGATTATTGTTATAAATATTATTATTTTCATATGTGTGTCTACGCGAGATTCTCCAAATATGATTTTTTTAACTTGTCAAATGCGCTTAAAATTATTTATTTTTTAATTCCATAGTTGGAATAGAGGAAATTTGAACCATGTATGTTTCCATTAGAAATATTAGGTTGTAACCTGTGCTAATGCACGAGAATAGTTGTCGGTAAAAATCCCACAACCAATATTTGATATTACACTACTAAAAAAAATGAGAAATTGGAATGGAAAATAGCCTTAGATTTAGTAAGATTGATGTATTCTCGAGCCTCTCTTCATGCCATCTTTATTGAATAAGATTGATGACTTTTTGCTATGGAATTCTAACTCTCTATCTCCTTGTCTCTGCTTTGGATTTATGGTTTCAACTCCATGTAGCCTAGGAATTTTTTTTTCATCCACCAAACAATCAAACCCACTAATCAAATCCAACCAAACTATATATAAAAAATTAAAATTAAAAACAAACCAAACATTTTTAGAGGATAAAACCTGTAACGCCACGTCAAGCCATAGCTAAGTTGTCGTCTTGGTGGGTGAAGGCTGATGTAACAGTAGGTGGTGGCAATCAAATTTTCTCTTCATAGATTTGAGTTTTTTGTTTTTAATTTGCTTTTCCATAATTTGTGAGACATGTAAAGGAGTTTCGCTTTTTCAAATGCTTTTTAATTGGACTCTTCGATTTTTGCATTGTTGTAAATACAATGAATATCTGGATGGATATTTATGGTATAGACTCACATTTGACCCCAAAATTAAGAAAAGTTTTGAGACACATGACACAAAATTAGACTTAAATCGTAGAATTTAATTAAATTTTGTCTAAGCTTTGGCTTTATATATATATAGACACACAAATCTTGTGCTTAGGTCCTTTAAGGGGGGAAAGTGTGATTAACCCTATTGTTTTCTTTGCCTACTATTTTTTTTTCCCTCTTAAAGTAACTAATCTAGCATATCTAATTAACTTTGATAAGATTGTGTTCAACGATAAGAAATTTTACTAGTTGAGCTAACTGAAACTCACTAAACAAGATTGTTTTATCTTATTTTATTTTATGTGTTTTAGGAACGCTCTTTTCACAAATGACATTGAAGAAAAATAAACCAAAAATGTTAATGTTAAATTAAATTAAAAGGCTTCAAGGAAATCTCATAACTTTAATTAAAATCTCATAACTCTGCTCTCTCCCATTTCAACTCTAATAAATAGTACACACCATCACTTTACCTAACAATCTCTTAAAATCTTCACAATCATAGCAAACTCCCAATATAATAATTAACTAGCAACTTCTCTAAACTGTTACAGTATCCATAAACCTACCAAAGTAAATCAAATCCATCATAACATATTAGGCCCACAGCTTACTATAAACTCTCTTTAGGCCCAACTCGTGTCTTTGGTCCACTCTTGATTTGGGCCACCTCCAACTAAAGCGAACCCACTCATACCAAAGGCCATGCCCCTCTATTGAACCAGGGTTGGGAAGACTTGTACGACATTATTGCCGATGGCTTCGCCAGAACTTCAAATGGTTTAAGTACTTGAGAAGTGTTTGGTAGAGTGGATTTTAGAGAGGATGAAAAAAAAAAAGAAAAAAAAAAGAAGAGAAAATAAGGAGGGAAAACTTTTTAGTTTTTAAAGGGTGTTTGGTTGAGAGAAAAAGAGAGTAAAATGATGGTGGGCCCACTTAGGCCAACTAAAAAGTTCTCTCCAAAATGGAAAAAAACTTGATGTGGAAAAATCTTATAGGTAAAGGACAAAATGCCCTTGTGCAAATTGCTCATGGGTTTCTTCAGTACTTTTTTTTTTTTAATTCCATTAATTATAATAAGTTAAGTGTTTCTTTTGTTAAGTGTCTCCTTCTAATTTTTTTTTTTTTTACACATGATTTTTTTTTATTTTCTAGACATGATTTTTATTTTTTAATAAATTTGGGTGGTTGTTGTTGTTGTTGTTGTTGTGTTTTTTTTTTTGGTTGTTTGTCACTTTTTTGTTTCAATTGGGCATCATGTTTTAACAAGAGTATATGTATAAATTTATATAGATTCATTTTTTCTATCCTTTTACTTTTTCACTCCCAACCAAACAAAAATGATGGAAATTAAGATCTTTTGTATTCTCCTACTTTTCCACTTCTTCAACCAAACGGACCCTTACTGATCATACATAATTGACAATTTTACTTGCACATAGACAATTTAAAAATAAAATATTATACAATCTTTGGTAATGAATTGTACGCAATCATTAAAATGCCCAGAAAAAAGAATGAGAAATCTTTTTTATTTGAAATATTTTTTCGATTATTTATATGTTTCTTAGAAGAAGCAATTTCCTCTTCCCTGCCAAGAAGTTATAAATTAATAATAACTTTTTGAGTTTCAACCATTGTCTCCTATTCTAGTTAAAATCTGAATATTTTTATTTTTCTAATTTTTTGATGATTTTTTTTTTGATAATTTCCAAGCATACTGCCAGCAGCACTTATTGCATGCATCACTTGCCATAGGGGTGTCCAAACAAAACCAAGACCCAACCCACCTGCCCAACCCATCCAATCCGGCTCGAGAACCGGCCGACCCGATGCCGGTGACGGTCGGCGGTAGGTCTTTGCCCCCTGAACACAAAAACGACAGGTCGGTTAGCGGGTTTGAGGCTAAGAAACTGATTTTCAACTGACCCGATTGTCTACTGACCAAAAAGTCGCCGTTCACCATTGATAATAGTGGTTCGTCTATGTTTTCTGTCCAATCTGTCGAGATCCGGCCTAAACTTGAAGAGATCAGGTGAGATCTTGTCGAGATTTGGCCTAATCCCTTCGAGATTTGCCGAGATCTCATTGAGATCCAGCGACTTTTGGCAAAATCCGGCAGAATTTCTCATAACCCGAAACTGATCAATTCCCGATGAAAATCCAACCACCCGAACCGACTCCTTTCACCGGTCGGCGGCGGGTCTACGCATGGAAAACCCGAAGTGATCGAGTCGATTCCGAGTTGGGCACAAACCCAACTTGGATCGACTCGTGGACAGCCCTAACTTGCCAAAATTATTTTACAATAACTACTCTAGAAAAGGGCCATCATTCATTCAAAGTAGATCTTCACATTGAGACCATTGACAGAAACGGGAAAATTTATTGAGTAGTCTGAGAGCTAACATTGATACCAAACTACACAATAATTACTTAGAAAAAAAAGGCCTTAATTCAAACAAAGTGGATCTTCCCAAAATTTCATGTTAGTCTTTTCAATTTGTAACCAATATCCATCAAGAGATGGAAGTTGGTCAAATTCCATGGGGGCAATAATATAACAATCTGCCTTGGGAGGTGTTATTCTCATATGTAAACTGATAGTGAATTGTTGAGGAAAATACTTTTTAGGTTTTTTTTTTTTTTTTCTAGAATTTGAGGATGCTGAGAATGACAGTGGAAAATGCCTAGGAAATCTTCTGATTTTATTAATCATGAATTTAACTATATATAAGTGCTTTAAATCAAATTATGCTAATAGTTGATCAGAAGTATGCCCAAAAAGATTAGTTGGACCTCAAAACTTAAAAGATATTGTTTTGCCAAAGTTGACAAAGAGATGTTTTTGCTCACTAGTTTATACCTCGAAGTTCACAAAAAAAATTTTGAAATACACCTGCAAGAACTGTCCATAATTTTCAAACTTGGAAGGTTCAATCGCAATTTGCATGGTTCATGACTTTTGTGCATAGGCCAATTTTTGAAGTTAAAAGAACTGTCTTGATGGACAGTTTCCAATTAATCTGATCGGACTCTACAGTTTGAACTAGGTTTCACAACCATGAGTAATAATATAGGACTAGGGCATGATCGTAGTAATGTTTGGTGCACTATTGTGGCATTACGAATATGATTCTAGTTGATGATCTGCAATTCTATTTTTAATTAATAATCTCAGCCCATGTTTAAAAAAGGATGAATTGCAATTGGATGATATTAATTTTTGGAACAAGGTGGTTGAACCCTTTTTTTTTCTTTTTTTTTTTACGCTTAAATCATGTACTGTTGTATTTTTTTTTTAAAGTTCCTAATTTTTTTATATGGAAAATACTAAAGTTACAAACTTTAATTTTACAAATTTTGTTATAAAATATTGATATTGTGAGGGGTTATTGGGAAGAAAAAAATTACTTCAGTGATGTACTTAAACGAGAATCAGTTAGAATTTACCAAATCAACCGTTTATTTATTGTGCTTCAAGTTCTTAGAGAGGTTAGATGATTATAAGGTAATAGAGAGGTCTAGCCGTCCAGGTGAATAGAGAGAGATGTAGAAGAAGAAAACAGGGTTGAGGCCTTGAGGGTGGAGAATTTTAATTAAATTTTGGAGTTAATGACTTGATGTTGATTTCTAAAAGGCTTTTTTTTTTAGAATAATTTCTAGAAGGTTGTTGATATGACAATTATCAGTGTTTCCCTTGACCATTATATTTAAAAGAAATGTGTAATGATCTAAAAAATGTGTGACATATTCTTAAACCCCATCTCGTATATATATTATTTTTTTGGACAAATTTTAATTCAAATCTTATAATTTGAGGGTGCTCTCAAATTAAACCGTAAACTTGAATTATTTTAAACCTTTTTGAGAGGATTCAATTCACCCCATTTGCCTATTTTTCTCTAATGTTATTTGCTAAACAAATGTGCCTAACCGATATCCACACCCCTTTGGTGCTTGGTAAAGCCAAAGTCTCTCTCTCTCTCTCTCTCTCTCTCTCTCTCTCTCTCTCTCTCTCTCTCTCTCTCTCTCTCTCTCTCTCTCTCTCTCTCTCTCTCATTTGTGTGAGTTTTAGCACTTGGGTCAAGCACAATGGTAAAGATTTTGCCTTTTTAAAAAAAAATTAATAGTTTTTTTTTGGATTGATTTTAATAGTTTTATTAGCACCAAACAATGTTTTTTTTTCTCCTATTATTTTATGTGTTTTCCTTTTGTGTAGTTGTATTTTTTGTGTTTTACTTTTAGGGACAGTCTTTTATTAGCAAATGACATTATCAATGAAAATAAATTAAAAGGTTAAAAATTAAAACAATTTCTTTTAAAAAAGACAACAGGATAATTACAGTAAACCCATCTGTGGTTAGGCCCGTTTTCACTTTGCCTACCCGTGGTTCAATCATTTACACTTTGCCTACCTAAGGTTAGTTCCGTTAGCCTTCCGTAACCCACCTCTTCATTTGCCGTTAGAAAAACACAGTTTTAGGCAAAAACAAATATAATAAGAATAAAAAAGTTAGGGTTTTGATTGCTTAAGAACTTCTACAAGAACAAAGCGGAGGAATAGCACACAAATCCCACTCTGATCTTGGCTTCTCTCCCCACTGTGGTTGGGATTCAAAGTGGGTTTGAAGTTGGAATTGGGGGTGGGTTTGCTACTGTGGTTGGGTTTCACCAAAAAACCTTACCCACCTTTTACAATTTTGCTATTTTTCCATAGCATTGCAAGTTACATATAGAGATTAGACTTTAAAATCACCATCATGCAATGGCCTTGGAAGAAGTTTATTCATTTGCTTTATTAAAAACTTTGAAATGGCATTAATCGGTCAGTGATGAATGTGTTGTGTTGGTCATGTAACTTTTGTGGTGTTCACTGCAGAAATATTTTGGGTATTTTGTGGTGTTCACTGGACATGGCAAACCCAGTTTTGGGTCTTTAGAAGCAACAAAATCAGATCAACTCAAAACCCAACCACAGATCGACACAGCTTCGACGAAGGGCAAGCTTGGTGACACAGATCAGCAACCACAAAGATCAGCGGAGATCAGAGTTGGAGCCTCTCGGATCCTCCACGAGCTCCAATCCCTCAAAGCCACAAAATCCGACATAGACCGCCGAATCTCCGCTCTTGAATCCCAACTCTGCCACCTTAATCTCCAAAACAGCACCGTCGTCAAAACCTCCCCCCTTCCGAATCCAATTACAGCCGTCCATCACGATCTCACCCCGGAGATGATCCACCGGTACAGCTGCCACCTCTTGCTCCCGTCATTCGGAGTCAAAGCCTAGTCAAACCTCATCAACTCCTCTATCCTCGTCGAGCTCAACAACATGCACAGGCAGGTCATTCACACCGAGGCCTTCATTGGTCAGCCCAAAGTGAAATCCGCCGCTACGACTTGCCGTTCTATCAACTCCTCCGTTCAAATCGTCGAGCACCACGAAGCTTTGCGCACTTCCAATGCCTTAGAAATCTTCAACCAGTATCCTCTATATTATCTCTATCTCACTCTCTCTTTATTGATAACGTTGTTGGTTGTTTGAGATGTTGGTCTTCTGGTAAAATTTTGTTCAAAATTTTGAGTTGCTGTGAAATTGTTATAGGTTAAAAATAATTTCATTGAGCCATTTGATTGGTATTTTGTTCCACTGCTTTGTTTTAATTGAAGTTCATGGGTAATGAAAAATCCTAACTTTTTGATTCTTGATATATTTGGTTTTGTCTAAAAATGTGTTTTTCTAATGGCAAACGAAGAGGTGGGTTACGGAAAGTCAACGGAACTAACCTCAAGTGGGCAAAGTGTAAATGATTGAGCCACGAGTAGGTAAAATGAAAACGGATCTAACCACAGGTTGGTTTTATGTAATTATCCCAAAAAAACAGATGATTTTAATTGAAATATTTTTAGGTTTAAAAATTAATTCAAAAGAGACGTAAACATCACCAAAAGAAAAAGAGACATCGCCACACGTTTTGCTTTATTGAACGACTTCGAGTCTTGCACCAAATAATGGATAGACCTTAGGCTAAACCTAAAACTGGACAATGATCTTTGTCATCTTACAGTAACTTTAAAGTGAGAATTAGAATGTGGGCCAACATTAATGTTTATAATACGGCTTGACCATGAAACTTTTCTACTTTGGAGCGTCAAACAAGGGACAACAACAAGAACACAACAACAACAACTTAGCGTTATTTTTTTAATTTTAAAATCTAAAAACTGAAAGATTTGGTCTTTGGTCGAATAATTCTTTAGTGATCGATATTTAATTGTGTTTTAATAATCCAATATTTTCTTACAAGTTCCCTATATTTTTCGACACATTTTCAGTTATTTTTTTGTAATATTTTGACATACGTTATGCTATATTTCAGGTATATATGTCAATATCATTTTTTGTCATATTTTACTTTAAAAAAATAATAATATATTGAAAATATGAGTTTTTAACTTTGAAGTCTGAAGCCTAAACTATATTTAAGATTTTGAATTTGTTTTTAATTAACAATAAAAACATTGATATCTTGATTGCCCCGTGTTTTAATATTTTTTTATTTATATAAATTTGATAGTTATAAGTTATAACTTACCATAGAGAGGTGGTCGTAAGTTATTATTGTTAGTGGAATGCTGACATGGTAGAATCCAGACCATTAAACCATTAAAGAGTGGTTAGGATTTAAGAAAATATATTTAGTAAAGTACCTTAGGAAAATTAGAGGATCTGAATCCGTATTTTTAACAATGATTTAAACCAAGATTAAGTTTCTCTTTTCTCTCTTTTTAAATTTTAATTTTAATTTTTTTTTTTTACGCTGACTATGAGTACATGCTGCATATTCAACAAATAAAGATTAACAAATTTAGCCGATATGTACTTTATATAAAAATAATATATTCATCTAAAAAAGAAAATAAAGCAGAGGAACAAGATAGGTACTTATATGGTTCTCAAAAAGATAAAAACTTTATCAAAAAGCACATTCTACTTTATGATTAAGAATTCTGATTCAATTATTTACCCAATAAGTACGTTATGAAAAGAAGAGATTTAGATTGTTCACTATCAATGGTTGTTGCGAAAGTAAGATTCTAGTTTTATGAAAATCATTAGTAACAATGATATTATTATTATTATTATTATATATTTTTTTAAAATAATTAGTTATATATACATTGATATGCTGATGACCATGCAACTCAAAATCCTTCATCCTAAACATCCAAGCACTTTTTGCATTCTAGGTTACCATCTTAAGACAACAACATGCGGTAATAATAATAGGGGTGTGCAACCAACCCACCAAAACCGATCCAATCCAACCCAACCCGTTGGGTTGGGTCGGTTCTTAGGCCTTGATGGGTTGGGTTGGGTTAAAAAAAAATTTTGATAGTGGGTCGGGTTGGGTTTGGGTCATAAAATTTCAAACTCGCCAAACCCAACCCGAACCAACCAAATAAATAAATATATATATATATATATATATATATATATATATATATATATATATATATATATATAAAATATAATATATAATTAATAAATGTTTTAAAATAACCAGCTCTTCATATCCTATATAAAAACCAATTAGTTCATACAAACTCTAGTAAATTACTATTGTTGTTTAGTCATTAGTATTGTTTGCCTTTAAGGAGTTACATTGATATTAATCTTTGAGTTTTTTTAATATATTTATATTTATATTTTTTTCTACTCAATTTAATAATAATAATAATAATAATAATAATAATAATAATAATAAAATTTTCAACCCATAGGTTCAACCCTACCCATGTGGGTTGGATTAGATTTATGTGATAAGTTGGGTTGAGTTGAATTTTTTTTATCCACCATAGTGAGTTGGGTCAAAAAAAATTTTCAACCCGACCCATGCACACTCCTAAATAATGATGTATTCAAAAATCATCAACTTAGATGATAAAATCTTATTTGATAGAAAATAAAAACGATAATTTAAAATATTTCAAATAAATTTTTAGAAAGGCAAAGTATATATCATCATATATAAATAAGTTCTTAGTTATAAAATATTATAGAATAATAAAATCAACATATTTTGAATTTTAAAAACATGATTTCAATTAAATAGAAACCTTAATCACGAAATTGTATTGCCTTAATTTCTTTTATCACATGCCAAATGTAGAGAGAGAAAAGAGATCGAGTTTCTCATCTTGGTGTATGTTTTAATGGGATGTTGAGTATTAAATTTAACAGAGTATTGCCCGAAATCGGCCAGTATTGCCCGAAATCTGCCGGTATGGCCGGTATTTAAACCGGTACGAAATGTTGGCATTTCGATATCGATATACATATCGGTACGGTACATATCGGCCTGTACCAGTACAGTATCGACTACCTTGCTCTCATTTATTAATAGGACAGTAATTTTTTCATATATATCTTTTATAGTCAGTTTGGATTGAGGGGGAGGGAGTGGGCTACTCTACTGAGTCTACTCCCCTTTACTCCCTCTCTCTCCCCCTCAATCCAAATGGCCATTATTTATTAAATTTTGATACGATTGATATGGTATCATTACAGCTACGTATTAATCTTGGAGAAGTGTGATGTGCATTGATAATAGCTTAATTTTGCATAATTATTTCATTATTAGAAAGCATTATCATGCTTATTTTGAGTTAATTCACGCATTTTATATTTAGTTTTGGAATAATTCTAAATAATCAATTTTGTGCTTAGTTGAATTTTATTGCATGAATTTGTCTTTTGTTGGAAAATGAAATTAAATAAGTGGATTTGTGCAAAGAAGAAAGCTAATGGATTTTACTTTTACAAGGGCCATGATAAAGCTAAAGAAGGTCAACCCAACTAAATTTAAGTCCAATTAGAGTAAGGAATCAAAGGAAATTTGCACCAAATCCAAGTCCAATTTGGATTAGAATTCCAGCCTGCACATCAGTTAGTATATTTGGCATAACTTTTGGCTCAGATGTCCAATCGAGATAATTCAAGTTGGGCAAGAAAGTTAACTTAAAGGGCTACAACATTGTAGTTTACCAAAAGTTTTAATTCTTACGTTTAATGGGCAAAAATCATCGGTTATGTGAAGCCTAAAAATCTAGGATTTTCTCCAAACGGGAATTCAACTTGTAATAGGATTCTTTGACCTATTTAAAGACTCTTTATGGAAAAATTCAAAGAAAGGCTAGTGCTAAGGCTAGGATGCAAAACAGAAAATTGGAGCAAGAGGCAATGCTGCATGTGGCTTCTCTGTAGCTTTTCTCTATAATAGCATTGTGACTATTTCTCTCTCTATTTTATTTGTCTAATTTAATGTTTTGTATTTTATTTTTGTGTTTTATTTCAATTACCATGAGTAGCTAAATTTATAATTAGGGTTAAGGATGAAACACTGTTAAGGATTATTAGTAATATTTATGTGATTTGATTTTTCTCACAATAGTTGTTCTTTAATGATTTAAATTGTTCTTGCTTCATATCAATTGACTAAGATGAGATTCTAGATATGAGTTCAATCATGTTTTTCTCATGATTTAGGATTTGTCTTATTTAATTAAATGCTTGGTTTATTATTTTTTGATTTTAAAATTGGATATCTCTTGTGATTTGTTTGACAACAGATACAATTGATGATTTGATTTATACTTAAGAAGCGAAGAAGAACATGTCTTTGATTTTTAAAACAAGGATTTTAATTAGAATATTTTCCATGATAGCAAGATTGATTTCTAGATTATCATGTAGTGGTTGGAAAAAATTAATGATCGTAAATATATGCTGATATGAAATAACAAGGCAGATTCCAAAATCTTAATTCCTTTCTCTAGATTGTTTACATCTCTTTGCTGCTTTATATTATATCTTTGCTTAGTTTAATTATTTGCTTAGTATATTTAATAGCAAAAAACCAATTTTTATTAAACTAGATTAGGATTAATTTGGTTAAAATTTGATTAATTTTCCTACATTCATTCAAGTCTCTGTGGGCTCAACCTCGTTCTTGTCAAACTATACTTTGGTGCAGTTCGTACACTTGCGAGTATTTTAAAATTTCACAACAAATTTTTGGTGTCGTTTCTGGGGATTTGGTTAGGAAAATAAATTAGAATAATCCACTAGAATAATCCAAAATCATTTCTGCAAGCATTGGCAAAATATTATATAGTATCTGTTTGGATTGGAAGTCTATGTCCACGTTTGGGAAATTTCATGTTTCATTTTTTTTTTTTTTTTTTTGGGACAGAAGTTAGTGTTCACCCACTGATGATACTGTTCACGTACTTTTTCATTAAAAATGGGTCTCGCAGCACTATTCACACATTTAAAAATTATTTTGCTACAGTGTTTTTAATTTTCAGCTTTCAATTTTTAACAATAAATTCTATCCAAACGAACCCATAGTCTCTCAACATCGCATTGATGTTTGGCCTCACGCGCTCACATGCTTAGCCTACAGATATACATCCTAGCCAACAAATAATTCCATCTCTGCCACGTGTCACAACCAAGCTCTGTCACGTAAGAATATTATCACATCAGCTGGCACTACAACAAAGTGTAGTTATTTCAACCCTTTAAATTGAGGGTTTACTAAAGTGTGGTCATCCCCTCCTGCCACGTCAATACTATGCCATATATGGCCCACATCACCTAGCCCCATCAATATTGACATGCCATCTTCTTAGGCCATGTCAGCATACGTGTTAACATTTTATGCCATGTCAGCAGCGATGAAAATCGCACTGTTGTTGAATGTTGATTCGCACCTTCATTGTTTAATTTTTCTAGCAAGTAATTTGTTTCCAATTAGGGCACTTTCAATTCCCACTTGATTTTCACGTTAGTTTTAGATTTGAGGTCACTCTTACATTTGAAATTCCCAAATGGCCCAATTCAGAAATACTTCATTGCTGACTACATTACATATCCTTCAACTTCAGGAACCTGCACTAGCTTCTCTGGAATGTTCTCCATAATCACGTTTAAAGCCACAATAGCTGATCTAGTACCCCAAATCTGGAATATACTGGTAATTTTGATTTTGTACCTGTGTACTAATAGTTTTAGACTCTACTTCTATATATATATAGGCCTCCTCTTCATTAATTGTGATCGAATAATGTATTTAGTTTCAACAAGCCTAAAAAGAAAATAAAGAGATGAAAAATTGGACTTATTATTATGTCATGCTTAAGGCCTACATTGAAGTTAGGTAGAACATGCAAGTCTTTAATTTGTTTTGGTTCAAGGCTTTCGTGAACCGCATGGAACTAGCTTTATTGAACCAGAACTTTGCAGGTAGAAGAAGTCAAGGTACGGAAAAGCAGGCAACTTTTCCTTCTGAATTGGAAATTCACATCTGTTTTTCTCAACCACTACAACAAAAGTGAACTATGGTGACGAAACATTTCGTCACAATATGTCCTTATTTCGTCACCGAATACATATGGTGACGAAACAGCATTCGTCACCTAAGCTCCGTCACAGAATGTATTGGTGACGAAAATGTTTCGTCACCAATAAAAAAATGATAGGTGACAAAATTTTTTCGTCACCAATAAAAAATGATAAGTGACGAAAGTTTTTTGTCACCTAATATTTTCGTCACTAGACCTTATTTTCAGTGACGGAATATTTCGTCACCAAATGTATTTTTTTTCCCAATTTCAATAGATTCGGTGACGAAATTTTGCATCACTAATTTTTTTTTTTTTTTTAAATTCAATAGATCAGGTGATGAATTATTTCGTCACCAATTTCTACTTATAGTCAGATATGGCAACGAAAATTATTGTCACCAATTTTATTTTTTTATTAATATTCTTTACATTTACTTGCCATTACATTAACCTGTTCATTTCTAACCAAATCCATAAAAACAAACATCCATTCATTTCTAACCAAATCCATAAAAAAAAACATCCATACAATCTAAAAATGCAATAAAGATGTTCACAAAGTAATTACAACCATTTATATACAAATGATGTCTTAGCTTCCAAACTTTACAGAAAATTATTTGAGCTCAAGTAGTCTCACAAAAGCTATCTTTTTGCCACCAATCCCATATCTGCACAAGTATAAAGGAAAATACATCAATAACAAACTAGACTGCAAACCTATATCTCTGATAAGATGTGCTACAAAAAAAAAAAAATTATTAGTAGTAAGACAATGCAAATATTGTCCACAGAATACTCAATAACAAATTAGACAAAATAATCATAATGCAACATCATATGAAGCCAAACTATCAAAGAAAGAAGACCCACAACATTCTCATCAAATAAAAACCAAACCCACATCACAAACCATGGAGAAATCATAAAGAATGCAAAAAAAATCACAATTTAAAACAAAACAAATAAAGTGAAATCCAAAACAAAAACCCAGCCACCATCATAAACACAAACCTAACCACCACAATGAATAAAAAATCTAGCCAATACTTTTTTTTTTTTTTAAAGAAAAAAAAAACTAGCCACCACTATTAAACAAAAACCACAGCCACCACCATTAACACAAAAACCCAGCCGCTACCATAAACAAAAAACTCAGCCATCACAATAAACAAAAAACTTAGCCACCACCATAAACAAAAAACCCACCACCACTATTAAACAAAAAAAAATACAGTCACCACCATTAACACAAAAATCCAGCCACTACCATAAACAAAAAACTCAACAACCACCATTAAACAAAAAGCACAGCCACCACCATTAACACAAAAACCCTGCTACTACCATAAACAAAAACCTCACCACCACCATTAAACAAAAAACACAACCACCACCATAAATAAAAAACTCACCATCACCATTAAACAAAAAACACAGCTACCACCGTTAACACAAAAACCCAACAACTACTATAAACAAAAAACCTAGCCATCACAATAAACAAAAAACTTAGCCACCACTATTAACACAAATGACCAGCCACTATCATAAACAAAAAACTCAACAACCACCATTAAACAAAAAGCACAGCCACCACCATTAACACAAAAACCCAGCCACTACCGTAAACAAAAACCTCACCACTACCATTAAACAAAAAACACAGCTACCACCATAAACAAAAAATTCACCACCACCATTAAACAAAAAACACAGCCATCACTATTAACACAAAAACCCAGCCACTACCATAAACAAAAAACCTAACCATCAAATAAACAAAAGATTCAGCCACCATCATAAACAAAAAACCCACCACCACTATTAAACAAAAAAACACAGCCACCACCATTAACACAAAAACCCAACCACTACCGTAAACAAAAAACCCACCACCACCATTAAACAAAAAGCACAGTTACCACCATTAACACAAAAGCTCAGCCACTGTCATAAAGAAAAAACCCAACCATCACAATAAACAAAAAGCACAACCACCACCATTAACACAAAAACCCAGCCACTACCATAAACAACATGCAAGCTACCCGCTTGCTCCAAATCAACAACCCACAAATATATCAAGCACCACCAATTTCATTAAAAAAGTTTAAATAAGATTTTCAGTCCAAATCAACTTGTAAACTTCAATTTAAGTTTTAGAAGACAAAACCCTAGAGCAAAAAAAAATTAATACTAGTCTTAAAAGACCCAAAATCCTTACCTTAGCTTATAATCACAAAAAAGCCAAGCAAACTCAACCCTGCACAAATGAAAGTTCAACACAAGGTTTAATGGTCATAAATAATTATAATAAGTCACAAGGCTTAGTTGGCCAACACAAGAAATCTATTTACTTCTAAAAGAAAACGTAGTATTTTATTGGGGGAAAAAACATTCAAGTGGGTAAACTTTGGTTAAAAAAAAAGGAATTATACCATTCTCTTCTCAAAAAAAAAAATTATACCATTCAAACTAATATATATATATATATATATATATATATATATATATCAAGCCCATTTACATAATATTAATAACCATTTGTTTCCATGAAACATTTGTGATCACACTGACTTTTTTCTGTGTGACAAAAGCAAATATTGAGCTTTGCACTTCTTGATTAATCTCGTTTAAATTAATGGCTTGCTTCCATGCACGTGATTCATTTACAAGTTAGACAGGAATTCCCTCCTCTTAAACGCATAGACCAAGGAACTCAATGGATAGAAATAGAAGATAACCCCAAGCTTAAATAGTAATAAAATCTAAAGTATCAAATATTTCAGAGCAAATCTCAAATCCCACCTAGTTAGGGAGTTCAAGGTACGAGATGGCCACCTTGTGTTTCTGTAAATAGTTGAAGGGAAAAGAAGCTAAACCAAATTAAGAGCCAATCACATATTTCTGTTATTGGGGAAAAAAATTGGTTCCCAATATACAAAAACTTCCATTTTTATGAGGTTTTTAAAAAGTGATTAATAATCAATCTTACCCCTAATAATTATTAGGAAAGTTAGATTCCTAAACACAAACCCGTGACTCTTGCTTTCAAACCAAAGCACATCTTGTTAAGAGATTGAAAAATACCTTTATAATCTAAAATTCATCACCAGTCAATAAGCGAGGAAATTGTCTAAACACTGACCCCCATATATATATGGACCATGGAGTATCAATTTAACTACCAAATAAAAGGGGTGGCCCTTTATGCATTTTACTTGTACAAATGAGACAATCACCAATAAAGTAAGAAAGCCCGGTTCCATGTTTTTGGGATAATCATGTAAAAACACATCTTGGATTTATAAGGGAACCCCTATTGTACTCGATTCCTACTGGTCATGGATGCAGATTTTGGGTTTTGTATGGATTTTAATGAGAGGAATCATTCATTCTCTCCCAAATATTTTCATATTAATAAGTCATAAATCTTTTCAAATAGACTATGAACTACAAAAGCATGAATATAATTTATGTGCATTCAAGGAAAAATATATAGTAAGATAAACTAATACATCAAATGCGGAAATTCTTCCAAAGCATTCAAGATCTTAATCAACCCTGTAATAGCAAAATCATGCTACAAAATTACAAATAAGTTGGTCTCCAAAGACATTTCCATCAACCAAACATGACTGAAAGATTTTATGAGATCAAAGTATTTAATGGTCCCTTTTCTGGCCATGTAACACATTTCTATATTTAAAAAAAAAAATAACTTATAGAATTTGTTCAGTATTGAAATTATTTTGATGGGTAAAACTTCCTTGTTACTCTACAATAACCATAGCATGTAAGCAATAGAGAGTTTGCCATCTATCAGACCCAGCAGAAGTTAAATGCAACTAATATACTAAATAATCATTAGAACCACAAATTCATATTTAAAGGATATGGTAATCTCTGCAGTATAACTTTAAAAACAGAATTAAAGTTCATCCCCTATAGGAGAGAGAGAGAGAGATAGAGAGAGAGAGCTTACCGATCAATGAGGGAGGAGAGGCGTGAGGTCTGTGGGAGGTAGAAATGCTTGAGTAGAGGAGCGAGAGAGATAGGTTAGGGTTTTGTTTTTCAAATAAAAAATAAATGAAAAAAAAAATTGGCGCTGAAAATTGGGCATGGCGCTGAAAAAAAAAGCTAAAAATTAAAATTAAGATGAAATTTATGTTGGCGCCAGCAATTGAACCCTTGAGGGAGTGTTACTCCAAAAACAATGCTACCAGTAGACTAGTAAAATACCTCCGAAACCTAAAAATGACCATAATACCCTCGAAACCAAAAAAATTGACCAAAGTACTCCCAAAACTTAAAAATTACCAAAATACCCCAAAAACTCAAAAAATGACCAAAATATTCCCGAAACCTAAAAATTACCAAAATACCCACAAAATCCAAAAAATGACCAAAATACTCCCAAAACCTATAAATTACCAAAATACCCCCAAAACCATAAAATTACCAAAATATCTCTGAAACTTAAAAAATGATCAAAATACCCTCGAAACCCAAAAAATGACCAAAATACTCCTGAAACTTAAAAAATGACCAAAATACCCTCGAAACCCAAGAAATGACCAATATACCCCCCCAAAACCTAAAAATGACCATAATACCCCCGAAAGCCAAAAAAATGACCAAAATACTCCCAAAACCTATAAATTACCAAAATACCCCCCAAAACCTTAAAATTACCAAAATATCTCTGAAACTTAAAAAATGACCAAAATACCCTCAAAACCCAAAAAATGACCAAAATACCCTTGAAACTTAAAAAATGACCAAAATACCCTCGAAACCCAAGAAATGACCAATATACCCCCCCAAAACCTAAAAATTACCAAAATACCCCCGAAAGCCAAAGAAATGACCAAAATACTCCCAAAACCTATAAATTACCAAAATACCCCCCAAAACCTTAAAATTACCAAAATACCCTTGAAACTTAAAAATTACCAAAATACCTTCAAAACCCAAAAAGAAACCTCATTATTTGTAGTAATAAGCGACGAAAAATTATTTTGTCTCCTAAAACACCTAAATCTTTATATTGGGTGACGAATATAGAATTTCATCACCCAAGATTGGCCTTTGGTGATGCAAATATTTTGTATCGTTACATTTGTGTTTTTTTTTTAATGACTTATAGTGACGAAATAAATATTTTCGTCACCAATTTGAACATCTTTAGTGATGAAATAAATACTTCGTCACCAATTTGAACATCTATAGTGACGAAATATTGATTTCGTCACCCATTTTAAATTTTTGGTGACAAAATCTTCTTTTCCTCACCGGATGCTAACATTCAGTGACGAAATTGTTTATCCTCACTAAATTTTGTCACAATAGCCCACTTTTGTTGTAGTGAACATCTAGTGGGGCTACACTTTATTTTACATTATTCAATTGATAGGAGACTACAATAAAGTTCTATAATATGAACACAAGTCAGCTTTATCATATTCCTTCATTTGACGGAGTAAACCCACGGTGGACGTTTGATTGAAAGAAAAAAGAAAAGGAAAAGCATGACTTGCCAGAGACTCGGAGGTGACTATCAAAACTGGAAAGTAATATATACGGTTATGTTCCACCATGGGGGGACAAAAAGCTTTTCTACTAAAATTCTATATATGTAAAATCTGTGTCATTAAAGCCGTACCAAACGGGCAAACTATACGTATATTATGGACTGAGATTAGGTGCACTTGATGCAATTCCTCTCAATAGTTTGAGATTTAAAGTTGAACCATTGATTAAAAAAAGTTAAGAAAAAAGCTGAGAGAAGTAAAAAATGAAAGTTAAAAAATTGAAAAGTGAAAAAAAAAAAAAATTTATGAGTGTGAATGGAGGAATTGCATCAGGTGCAAGTATTGCACTTGATCTCAATCTATATATCATAATACTATTCATGAGAAGTCACAAAGACATTTCCACAATATACAGTAATGTATCTAATAATTGAATAAAAGTATATCTTTACTATCATATCTATAAACTTAAATATGTTATCAAGTCATGATCATTATTTTTATAGATATGATCATTATTATGAAGTTCACTTTATAAGAGCATCCACATTGGTGAAACCATAAATTTAACAATATGGCTCTACAAAAAATTACTTTATCTATCTTACATTCTCACTTTACAAAATACATAATATCAATGGTTTTATTTTAGCTTTCAACACAATAAAATAATATAAACAACACAATAAAATAATATATCTACTACAATAAAATAATATATTCACTACAAAACAGTATGAACACATGAATAAAACAATATATTTAATACAAAGCAGTGTGAACACATTAATAAATCAGTATATTTAATATAAAGCAGTGTGAACATACAATTTAATAATATATATATATATATATATATATATATATATATATATATATATTTTTTTAACTATTGTAGTTATACACGGTAACTGTGGAACCAAATTATTTGGCTTTGGTTCCACTAATGTAATCATAAATTTGTATTTGGTGGTGCTAAAATTGGCAATATAGCTTTTTAGTATCACCAATACTAATACTCTAATGGATGTAGTTATTATCAGGCCACGGTTTTTTGTGCGTAGATGGATTTCGAATCCCAAATCTTTTGTTAGACGATAAAAAACTTTACTTGAACTCACAAAGTTGTTATCATAATTTATTCTTTTGTTTCCTTTTTTCATAATTGATCTCACCATACGGTTCATGATAACTGATCCTATTCTTTATTGAACTTTCTAACTTAACCACAAGAGAAAAAAGAAAGGAGGGGAAATGAATAGAAGAAACCACTACGTTCCTTCTAACGAAAAAGACGTAACAAAGAGTTTCGTTTTTTCCCTTTTTCCTTTTGAGACGAAGACTACAAAAAATTGAGTGTTGATTTAGTCATCGATCCTCTTCTTTTTCTTTGTAATTCAACAACAGTTGATTTCTTCATGTATAAAAACATCATCCAGCCACACTTGTTTGATACAATAGTTAGCCTCATATATCAACCTACGCATAGAAATTCATGGAGATTTCTTGCTTTTCCATCTTTTTTGTGTTGTTGCTGGTACACTGTTTTATGGCTAGCTCAGCTGTTGCAGTAAGGACCAACATCACCACAGACAAATCAGCTCTTCTAGCTCTCAAAAGCCATATTAATGACCCTAACAAAATCTTGGCAAGTAATTGGTCTACCTCTACCTCTGTCTGCAACTGGGTTGGGATCAAATGCGGTGCCAAACACCTTAGAGTCACTTCCTTGAATCTTTCTCACATGGGTCTTTCAGGAACCATTGCTCCACAAATAGGAAACCTAACTTTCCTGTTTAATTTATCTTTCAGAAACAATAATTTTCATGGCTCTCTGCCCAACGAGTTAGCTTCTTTACGTCGGTTGGAAGTTGTCAGCTTTGGATTGAACAACTTTTCTGGAATGTTACCATCATGGCTTGGGTTCTTACCTAAGCTTCAAGTGTTGTATGCTTATACGAACAGTTTTGAAGGTAGTATTCCAGAATCTATAGGCAACTTATCGTCACTGAAAGTACTCCATCTCAGCGAAAACAATCTTTCAGGTTGGATGCCCTCCACTATCTACAACTTTTTTTCTTAAATTATTTTACGGTACCCATCATTTTTTCCTCTTTACTTTATCTCGAGAAAGAATCTTTTGCATAAATTATTGGGTAACAAGTAATGCGCACATATTATTGAACACAAAATACACATATTTTTTGCAAATAAACTTTATTCAAAATATTTTTTCATTTCTTATACCCTATACGGCTATACCTTGCATAATTCAATCACGTAGTACGTACCCCTCATCTTACTCGGAAAAGAGAAAAGTAAAGAGAGGAAAGTGCACATAAATTTTTTTTTTTTTTTGGTGACCAGCCTCACAAATAAATCACAATATATAATATATCAACAACCTCCCTACCCTATCCTTATTTAATCCTTAGTTCTTTAAAAGTCAACTTTTTGCTGGCCTTATCCTAATAAAATGGAGAGTGCGTAGTATTTTTCACAATATATTTCATGTAATATACAATACTCTAGAGATACAATAATGATGTATTCCTTCCTCTCATATAATGATGTAAGTTATAATTTTTTATTCATGTTTGGTTTTAATATATTTTTCAAACTTAGTATTAAGTTACAAGTATTAAAAATATGATTATATACTCGAAAATTATAATATATTATATGCATGCCTTGGTTTTTAAAGACATTTAATATCGATTTTTGTTTGAATTAACTTAAAATATCAATATTTTTAATGTATATATTAGATTTCATTTCCAACTATTAAAAGGTGAGCTAATTGAAAATTTCATTAAAAATATATATCATTTTAAAAAACAACATATAAATTTTGCCGACTAGGTTAGGAAATATATATATATATATATATTTATATTTGTAGGGCAAGATTTAGGTATAGTACTTAAGTGCTTTTTCTTAGGTTTCTATTTTAAGATTTTGTCATGTGAATTTTTTCTCATGAGATAGAAGTGTATTTTTAATTAAGTAGCCACATGGCTGAATTTTAAGATGAAAATCTAAGGAACAATATCTAAAGTACTGTACTTAATTTTTGTCTATATATATATATATATTAATAGGCAAAGTTAAGAAAAAGTTAAATTAGAATTTAAAATTAGAATCTAATTTTGCGCCATGTGTCTAAATTTATGTGGGGACCATACAATAATTATCCACTGAAGTTTGTGCCATGTGTCCACTTAGTTTTTTAATTTTTGTGCCAAGTGAGTTAATGAGTACAAAATACTAAGAATGCGTTTGGATTCAGCGTTTTGGCGACTGCGTTTATCCTTCAGTCTTTTGCTCTTTTTTTTTTTTTCCCCCAGCCGCACTTGTTGACTTTCCTGCGTTTCACTTTTTTGTTTGTTTGTTTGTTTTTTTTTTTTTTTTTTTTTTTTTTTTTTTCTGTAGCACGCTTTTCAGGGGACAAACTGCTACTGTTCATGAACAGTAGCCATATATTTTTGACTTCTCAGCCATTTTTTTTCGTGAACAGTGCATTCGTGCACTGTTCACGAACCCACAAATTTCATTTTCAGCTATTTTTTATTAAAAATGGGTCCCACAATACTATTCACACATTTAAAATTTATTTTGCTACAGTGCTTTCAGTTTTCAGCAATAAGTTCTATCCAAACACAACCTAAGAATCTAATATTAATGCACTATTAAATTTAAAAAAAAAAACCCAATCATATATACTTAATAAAAATCACCACACAACAAAGATCACCATACATTCTATATTATCAAAATTTCAAAAAACAATATTCATAAATAATATTAAATTTAGATAAGATTTTAATATATGACTAATTACGTTTACTTAAAAAAAAATAATTTAACTAATTATTTATATTTTTATGAAAAAATTGTGTTTAATTTTAAATGTTTTCATATGTATACATGTGTTAAATGTTTTTTTTTTTCATAATTTGATTAATTATTTATATTCTTATAATAAAAATTGTGTTTAATTTTAAATGTATTCATGTGTTTGTATGTGTTACATGCTAGTTGTTATAAGATACCATGTCAAGTAAATTTTTTTTCTTGGTTACATTAGGAGAGTTAAAATTTATTTGAAGTTTTGAGGAATATTCGGTCTAGGCCTAGAGCAAGCCTTAAATAATAAACGTATTAGTGTAATTTACCGTATTAGTTATCCAAGAAATTAAAATTCACAACATGAGTACAAGTCATTTGAACAATCAAAGTTCAAAGAAAATTCACTCCATACGTGACATAGCTACAAATTAATTAATGATTCACGGGGTTCATTTGGCGTCTCCTCACATCCCAATGGTGATGTGCTGGACCCAACTTAATGTAAAAATGTAACATCAGTCTAAATTATGAGAAGTATTATGTTTACAATATTTTTACAACAAATCATGAATGATAAGTTATTATTGGTTCTAATTTGATTCTATGACTGGAATTACTGTTTTATCCACCATTAACAATCTACCACTTAGGATTTGTTATGAAAATGCTGTAGACATAACTTTTTTTTGAATTATTTGAGAATTCCAAGTTTAAACTTTTCCCCAAGCTTTTCCACGCTATACAAAGTAGTTTATAATCCCATGCATATGCATGGATATACTTAAAAGATACACATTAAGATACATAGTATAATTCTTACATATATAATATAATTTAAATGTTATTGATAATCATTCTTATATTTTTCTTTTCAACTCTTTAAAAAGTCTAAGAATGTTATTAGGTAGAAAATGTAAATTGTCAATTTTTTTAAAAATATTTTTATATTCATTAATTCTAGACTCATCTCACATTTGATTCCAAAATTAAAAAATAAAACCCTCTCTAAAAACAAATAATTTAGAACACGTGACGCAAAATTGGACTTCAAGTGTAGAATCTAATTGGATTTTCTCTAAATTTTACATATTAATATATATATAGATAACTTATAAATTTGAATTGTTTTTAGCCATACAAAAAAAAAAAAAAAACCTCATAAATATAAAATCATTCAAACTCTCTCTTCTTCTAATTTTACATATAGTGATAGATATATGATTATGTTTTTATGATTTATTTATATTGGACTCCTCATTTGCTATACTAAATTAACTTATTTGACACAAAAATTAAAAAAAATTAGATTAAATGGGACAGATGTTGCAAAATCAAACTCTAATTGAAATCCAATTTTTACATTGAATTAACTTAATTGACACAAAAATTTAAAAACTTAGATTAGTTGGGATACGTGACACAAAATTAAACTCTAATTGAATTCCAATTTGAAATCTAATTGGATTTTCTCACAGTTTTACCTATTATTATTATTATTATTATTATTATTATTATTATTATTATTATTATATCTAAAGATATAAGTTGTAAAATTGATTATTTTAATTTCCAAATAAAAAGTTCGTATTCTATCACTAGTTAAGTTAAGCCTAATCATGACTTTTAAGTGGAGTTGTGTGCATTTGTGTTAGAATCATTTTCTCTCTCCCTCATGTTTGTGTGTGTGTGTGTGTGTGTGTGTTTGTTTCTCCAAAACAAGTAAAAGAAAAGTTAAGTTAAGCCTACTTGCTCATTGATCACTTGTATACCTTTTGAAATTTTGCAGGAGTAATACCACAAAGTTTGGGAAACTGTACTTCCCTCGAGATAATTCACTTGGATGATAACAATTTTACAGGTATGACCACTTCAATTTAAATACTATACTTCCCTTTCTGCTCCAAGAGTATTTGAAATTTAAAAAAATTAGGCCCATCAAATGCAATTATTATTATTATTATTATTATTATTTTTTGAGAATCTAGCTTGGAGGCCAAGTATTATTGATCAAAAATTGAAAAAGATTTAGAATATCATTTTTCTTTTTCTTGAAAATTTATTTTGTGTTTATGGTGTATTATATGTCTCATCTCACATAAAAGTAAGTCTGACTATAAGTTAAGTACATGAGATTCACTTTTATGTGAGAAAAATTTATAATATACTAGGTTATTCAGAATAATTTCTCATCCAACCAGAGTGGTGAATATTGTGTACACATGGTGCAATGTGTTTATAAAGACCACAGTAATTAGTGTACCCGGTTCGTATTACAAGTCTTAGTGTCTTACCAAAAAATTGTTACAAACTGATATGTTTGTTTATGGTGATTCCAGTAGCTAGACATGATACTAGTGGAGATTCTGGAGAATCAATTTTACATAATGAATGGAATAAAGCCTAACTGGACTAATTAAATTGATTTGCATCATTATATATTATAAATCGTGCACAGATTACTATTATAGAGCAAGTAGAATAAACAAAAAGTACTCTCCTTAAAGAAAAGATTTAAAGGGGCAGGTTTTCCACCTTGGCTAAAAAAATTGAATCTTCTTTCATTATCTACATAGAGTGATTTGGAAGAGTACTATATATTGATTTGCTTATTTGCTTATTATTGTTATTGTTATTGTTATTTGTATATGTGTGTCTGTGTGAGATTCGCCAAAAAGCGATCTTTTTTTTTTTTTTTTTTACCTTGTCAAATGCACTTAATTTATTTTTTCTTTTAGTTGGGAGAGGAAAATTTGAATCATATATGTTTTCATTGAAAATTTCAGGAGTTGTTAACCCATTGTACTATAAGGCTCTTGGCTCAAATGCACTTAGTGCATAGGATGGTTGTGACCTTTTATATGATAGTTGCCATCGATTTTTCTAAATACATAGGATGTATATTTCAAAGAGAAAAAAAATTTATGCTTTGTGGATAATGAGGTTTGAATTTGTTTTGAGTTATTGTGGCAGGTGAAATACCACTTGAGATTGGCGCACTTCAAAATCTGACGGAAGTAACTTTAGCTAATAACAGCTTAGCTGATCACATCCCAGATGCAATCTTCAATAGCTCAAAGATTGAAGTCATTAGTTTATATATGAACCAGCTCTCAGGCCATCTTCCACCAAGTATAGGCAATTGGCTTCCAAATCTTAAGGTGCTTTACCTATGGGGCAATGAACTAGAGGGAATAATCCCCAGTTCTATCTCAAATGCTTCTATGCTCGTTGAACTTGAGTTGGGTGCAAACTATTTCTCTGGCTCTATTCCTAATACTTTGGGAAATTTAAGGCATCTGGAGAGACTCAACTTAGTCAACAATTATTTGACTAGCAACTCTTCGACTCTAGAATTGAGTTTTCTTTCACTGTTGACAAACTGCGTAAATTTGACAAGCATAGTGGTAGCAGGAAACCCACTAAATGGAACTCTTCCAATTTCCATAGGAAATTTCTCTACCTCTTTGGAAGAATTTGAAGCATTTGATTGCAACATTAAGGGCATAATTCCAAGAGAGATTGGTAATTTAAGCAACTTGATGACCTTACACCTAGAAAACAATGAATTGGTTGGACCAATTCCATCTACAGTTGGAGGAATGAGAAACCTCCAAGGTTTGTATCTTCAACACAATAGATTAAAAAGATCTATACCAAAGGGTATTTGTCAGTTGAGGAACCTGGATGAATTATTTTTAAACCATAATAAGCTCTTTGGACCAATACCAACATGTTGGGGAAGTCTTTCTAAACTTCAAAAGTTGTACTTGAATTCCAATAAGCTAACTTCCATACCCTCATCCTTTTGGAGTCTTATAGAAATACTGCAAATAAACTTGTCCTCTAATTCTTTAAGTGGCTATCTGCCATTAGATGTTGGGAAATTGGAGCATGTAACACAAATGGACCTATCATGGAATAAACTATCAGGTGATATCCATGCTATTAGAGGCCTATGTTCTTTGGTAAGCCTATCCTTAGCACATAACAAATTCCAAGGTCCTATTCCTCAGTCATTTGGTAAGTTAATAAGCATGGAACACTTGGATCTCTCTGATAACAACTTCTCAGCAGAAATTCCAAAGTCTCTAATGAAACTCAAATGCCTTAAATATTTCAATGTGTCTTTCAATAGATTGCAAGGTGAAATTCCATATGGGGGTGCTATTGCTCAATTCTCAGCTTCATCATTCATGGGAAATCAAGCATTATGTGGTCCACCCCAACTTAAAGTTCCACCCTGTGAAACAAGTAATGTTGGACAATCAACCACTACAATTATAGAAAGGTATATATTACCAGCAATGATTGCAACAATACTAGCATTATTCCTCATATGTGCTCTGCTGAGACGCCAAAAGAGAGACACAAAACATAATGGTCAAGGAGATTTGTTAGCTCTAGCAACATGGAGAAGAATAACATATCTAGAACTTGAACAAGCAACAGATGGCTTTAGAGAAAGTAACTTAGTTGGGAAAGGGAGTTTTGGCTCAGTGTACAAAGGGATGCTTTCAGATGGGACTAGTATTGCCGTAAAGGTTTTTAATTTGAATATAGAAGGAGGGTTTAAGAGTTTTAAAGCTGAATGTGATATATTGTGCAGTATTCGCCATCGTAATCTTGTGAAAATCATCAGTAGTTGTAGTAGGATTGATTTTAAAGCCTTGGTACTAGAGTACATGCCCAAAGGGAGTCTTAAGAAGTGGTTGTACTCTCATAACCACTTCTTGGATATGATAGAAAGATTGCACATGATGATAGATGTTGCATCATCATTGGAGTATCTCCATCATGGTTGTCCTTTACCGGTTGTTCATTGTGATTTGAAGCCCAGCAATATTCTCCTAAATAAAGATATGGTTGCACATGTGAGTGACTTTGGCATTTCAAAATTCTTAGGCAATGAAGAATCTATAACACAAACCATGACATTGGCTACTATTGGTTACATGGCACCAGGTAATGTTTTTAGTTTACAACTCAATTTTATGTTTACAAAGACACACACACACAAACACAAAGTTGTCTTAGAAAAGTATTTAGCATTTTTTTTTAATATCAAGGAAAGATATTTGATACTTTCTAACAATAAATTTCAACCAAACTTGTAGAGTATGGATCACAAGGGACCATTTCCACACGTGGCGATGTGTATAGTTATGGCATTTTGTTGTTGGAAACATTCACAAGAAAGAGTCCCACAGATGAAATGTTTACCGAAGAAATGAGCCTAAAAGATTGGGTAAAACAGTCAATTCCCCTTTCAGTAATTGAAGTTATAGATGCTAATTTGTTGAAGAGAGGTGAAGAGAATTTTAATGCTAAGCTGGATTGTATGTTGTCTGTTACGCAATTGGCTATGGATTGTTCAACAGAGGCACCTGAAGAGAGGTCAAACATGAAAGATGTCGTAACAACACTCAAGAACATCAAATTGAAGTTTCTAAAGGATGTCGGAGAAGATTGAGAATATAAAATTTGTTTGTAGTTTTTCCATGTTTGTGCGTTTGACTAATTATATTTTGTAACTTATGCTACTCCCCTAAAAAACTTCAGATTAGCTCAAAGGAATTTGTGCTTACAGTAATACTGAAGGATGTAATTTTCCTAAGTATGTTTAACTATATATATTGGAGGCAATAATTTACCTAATAATGGTAATAGACAATGCAATGATTAGTACTTCACAGTTAGCAACCAATAAGATAAACATAAGAATATTATTAAAGAACATCAATAAATTATGAAATATATATTTTCACCCTGTTTAAAAAATCGTGCTAATTCACAAATATCATCAAAAATGAAATCCATCAATTCAGTGTTTTTCTTCACAATTTAGAAGTCTTTCTTCTGATTTTGGTAATGCTACATGATTCAAAATTTTCATTATTATTTGGTGATTTCCTTGACGAGTGGCCTTTGTTTCTTCTAAGATTAGAGTCACCATTATTTTGATTTCCATTAGCCTAATATTTTTTACTCTTCCTTTTAGGCATCGATATCTAGCATTAAAAAAAAAAAAAAAGTCTTTTGAATGCTATCATTTGAAGTATTGAAATTTACCTTAGATCCAAGTCCAACAGTGCCAATAAAATCAGGAGAATCGTCTTCAATTCGTTTTTGTACTCTTCCTCCACTCTTAGGTAGGTGATAACAGTTTCCATGGGAAGTCCTTTTCTTTAATTGTGTTTCAAGTTCTTCCCCAGTTCCTTCCACGAGTCAGGTTGCTTATCAATGGTAGCTGGGACTTCCATCTTCTCATCTGCTTGAATATGAGAATATTAATTGTAGCTTATCAATACTTGAATAGCTTATTGATGAGGATTTTTTTTTTTTTGGATACGAATTAATGAGGATCTTAATTTGAAGGTCATATGCTCGGTTCAACACAAACTTGTTTACCATTATTTTAAGTCTAAAATAGAGGCTACAAGCCTACAAGCGTAATTCTTTGATCCGATCACTTCAATGTCATATTTTTGTTGAAGTGGCTCTCATCTTGTGTTTGAGAGAGCTATTAGATTTTGTTCTCCTCAATTCCAAGCCTTGTGCTCACTATACTTATTGTCAACTTTGGATTGAAAATAAATACATTTGCATATATATTAATGTACAATATTGTATATTACTCTTTTTTTGAGAGAAATATTGTATACTTCATGCAAATATATACAATATTATACATACTTATTTAGTTTATAATGTGAAAGTACATAAAAAATGAATATAAAAAACATAATTTTCTTTTTTACCTGTCTAAAAATAAATCATATCCACTTTGAAACACATTCACTATGAAAGGATATATATATATATATATATATATATATATATATATATATACACTTAAAATAATTATGATGGTCTCTCTCCTATACCCTACACCTTAAATAATTCAGTCACTACTCATTATGAATGTCTCTCGCCTATACCTTACACCTTAAATAATTCAGTCACTGCTCATTATGATTGTCTCTCTCCTATACCCTGCGCCTTCAATAATTAAGCCACCACTCACTAGTCACTAGTGCACTACGCACCCCTTCTCTCTCCCCATGCGGTCCATGGATACAAGAGGAAAGTAAGGGTGGAAAAAGAAATATCATCCTTCGAGTGCGCTTGTTTTGCAACAATTTTTTCTTTTAAATATTTAGCATTATTTAAAAAGAAAAAAGAAAAAAAAGAAACAAAAGCCATGTTTGTGTTTGTTTCTATAAAAAAAAAAAAAAAAAAAAGTCTCAAATTGCTTAGTGTTCTGTAATATAACTTACCTAACTCTCCCTTAAAAATTACACTGACTTAAAAATTACTCTCCCTTCAAAATTACCTTAGTGTTCTGTAATATAACTTACCTTACCATGGCTGGGAGCCTTTACGTTAGAAGCTCTTTTCCTACCTCCTGGGTTTGTTTCTCAAAAAAAAAAAAAAAAATGCGACCAAATGGAGACAGAGTCTTCATTATTTCTGAGAGCTTTGATCACCGGTTCAGAATTGCCTTCCAAAATAAATGAGGAGAAACCGAGTTCTTGAGCAAAAAGAGATGGCCTTTGCCGCTGCAAAGGCTACAAACTATATTGTTCTTGCATTTGATTTAAAAGGAAGTAAAGAGAAGATAATGTAATAAGAAGAAACAAGCATAATACGACGCGGTTGAACTCAAAACTCAAAACTCAAAACGCTTTCCCAAATCACAATACCCAGACCTGCTGATGCTCACCGTTGACGGCTCCAGCTCGACCAGATCAGGTCCAAGGCGACGGCGCCGGTGAGTTTCTTTTCTCTTTATCTCCAATTTGTCTCTCTCTTTTGCTTTTTCTTAATTGCCAACACTGGATTTTTTTGTTTTGTTTTCATTACTCTAGTGAAAAAGGGTTTCTCTTTGTAAGTCCAAATTCCTTTTATATTGTCCACATTTTGTTTTTCTTTTTTCTGTAAAAATATCAGTCTTATCTGTTAGATGTTTGACAGAATGCCTCAGAGAGTTGAGAGTTTGTTCCATGTTTTGCTATATTGAATTTATGTTAAATGTCTGGCCCAACATGGTTTAACTTTATGTGTGTGTATCCTTTGACAAATTTGTTAGAATGCTAGTGTTTTGATATGTAAAAATCATTATAATGGAGAACAATGCAGAGAATGCAGTGAGCAATGCATGTTAAATAGGGAAAAAAAATTTGGGTTTTGGACCATATGGAGCATGAGGGAGAGCAATGCAGAGAATATAAAATAGAATCCTCTGGATGTTGTACTTGTTGATGTTGATGTTGTTGTATCTGGGGTTTGGATTCAGAGAAAGAGGAAAGGGAATTAGAGAAGGATGTGAGGGTAGTAGTGAGAGGGGAGGGTTGTGGAGAGTGAGGCTCAGATTTGGGGAAGAAATAGTGCGAAACTTGGAAAACTTTGTTTGTTTATGCAAATTTTTTTTTTTTTTTGGATGAATCAGATGAGGTAATATTGATAAGTTCAATACAAGAAAATACGTAGATATTATTGCAGCCAACTTCACTTTACACAAAGAGGATCTGAAATATTTCCTCTGTAAGTTATCAATACCCCACTTGAAATCTTCATGCCATGAACTCACTGTGAGTGAAAGAACACACGATGAACAAATGTTCATGACTCTCATATCCCCATTCAAGAAGCCTATTAGGCAATCTTTCCTGAATGGAAAGCCAACTGATGAAAGACAGAAAGAGTGTTGGTGTTGAATTACATTACCCTCAAGATCATTCCATGTTCTGTTTAGGGCTTCGAAATGAATATTTTATTGCTGTGGGGGCTGACTGGTTTGGGAAAACAGCTGTGTTTCCAGTGGGGTAATGGTGGTCCAGTTGTGATATTCATTCTGTTTTACTGAACTCAATTATAAAGGGTTTTTATCTATCTATCTATCTATCTATCAAAAAAAAAATTATAAAGGGTTGATAAAACTGAAGCATAAATTAAGCTGACATTCGTTATTGCTTCTGTCTTTTATATGTATATACACCAAATATTTTGCTCATTGAAATTAATGGACCTTTGGTACCAGTTCTGGTTTCTACCTTAACTAGTTTGTACATTCAAATATAATGATTTGGTAATGTCATGGAGGATATTTTCATTTGAGGTTGATTAAGAATTTTATTATTCACTAACCACCTCCATTAAGGATTACAAGCTAGTTGCATATATTATTGCTACGTGCATTCCATATATTTATATTTTCTCAATTTTATACATATCTTTTTAATGTTTCATATTGTTTTGGCTCACATTTGACATTTTATGTCATATTTTATATGAGTTTTAGCAAATAGTCGTAGGTTTGCACTTCATGTGATTGATGAAATGCTTATGCAAATGTACTTTAATATTGTATGTACTTACAAGATCTCTTTCTGACTCTGACATATTTGTTGGAGTTCAGGTAACCTTATTAGAGTCACCGTGTTATTTCGTTTTGTCCCAAACATAAATATACAAAGGCTCTGCATGTTAATGGTTCTATATTATGCCAAAGAAAGAGCTGGCCTAAGATAAAAATTCAACATAAGTGAACTTATGCAAGCAATTATTATTATTTCTTTACACAAAGAATGCAATAATAAGCTTATGCACAATAACTGGCCGATATTCACTCTTGAGTTTTGAATTTTTATATATCATGTGTTCATGCAGATTAACAAATTTGCTATTCGGTGCTGACTTATATACATATCTTTCAGGACTCATTGTTTCAATGATGTAGCAGATGTTGGAGGTATGATTGAGTAGATTTAGCAAATGTTAAAGCACCATGATTGTGACATGGCCAAGACTTTTGGTACCGGCTCACCTTTCTCAAATTATGCGGAACCAGAAAAATCCATTAACAGTGCTCCAAATCTTCAAGGAAGCCAAATACAAGTTCCCCAAATACGGTCATAATGGTCCAGTCTTTGCCACCATTATTGGCATCCTAGGAAATGCAGGCCGGATTTGTGAGATGAGAGAGGTGATTGACTGGATGAAAGAAGATTCATGTGATTGCAAAGATTCAGTCTTTGTTAATGCAATCAAAACCTATGTGAGAGCTGGATTGCTAGATGAAGCTGTCTCTCTTTTTAAAAGCATTCCTCAGTTCAACTGCGTGAATAGGACAGAATCTTTCAACACCCTGTTGCAGATATTGGTCAATGAATCTAAGCTTATAGCCGCTCATCGTTTGTTCTTAGAAAGCTCTTATGGGTGGGAAGTGAAGTTTCGGATTCGTTCCTTGAACTTGCTCATGGATGCTCTGTGCCAGAGTGGTTGTTCTGATCTTGCATTGCAAGTCTTCCTAGAGATGAATTATCAAGGTTGCCATATAAATAAGGAAAGCTATTGGATTCTAATGAAAGGGTTGTGTGAAGATAGGAGATTGAATGAGGCCGCTCATTTGCTTTATTCAATGTCTTGGAGGATCTCTCGGAAGGGTAGTGGTAAGGATATTGTAGTCTATAGAACCTTGTTATATGCTTTATGTGATAATTGGCAAGTTGAAAAGGCTGCGGAAATTCTTGGTAAGATTTTAAGGAAGGGGCCGAAGGCTCCTAAGCAATGTTTCCACCATCTTGATCTCAGTTAGTGTAGCATTGGTGAAGATAAAGAAGGCACCAAGCGTTTGATTAATGAAGCTTTGATCAGAGGTGGGATTCCCAGTTTGTTAGTTATAGTGCTATGGCTATTGATCTTTACAATGAAGGTAAGATTAGTGAGGCTAACAAAGTTCTCATTCAAATGCAAGAAACAGGATTTAGGCCAACAAACTTGATTTATGAATCAAAGGTAGCAGCATTATGTAGGGGAGGGAATGTTGATGCAGCAGTGAAGGTAATTGAAGAGGAAATGGAGGGAAATTGTGTACCAAATGTTAGGGCATATAATATTGTGCTGAAAGGATTGTGTAATGAGAGGAAATCAGTCCTTGCTGTTGTGTATTTGAAGAAAATGGCTAAGAAGTTGGGTTGCAATGCAGACAAGGAAACTTACAGCATTTTAATTGATGGGTTATGTTGTGAAAGTAGATATCTTGAAGCAAGTCAAGTGTTGCAGGAGATGTTAATCAAATCATATTGGCCTTGTGTTGATACTTATAATATACTTATCAGGGGTCTTTGCTCTGTGGGTAGGCAATACGAAGCTATTTTGTGGTTGGAGGAAATGATTAGCCAAGGAATGAAGCCAGAACTTTCAGTATGGAACTTGTTGGTAGCATCTGTATGTTCCAACATGACCGACATTGAGGTGTGCTCTCAGACATTTAATTAGATTACTAGATTCTGGTTGTTCATTGTTGGAGAAGTCATAATGGTGTAACTATTTTTAGTCATATTTTTCTTTCTCAATTGCATAGTGTCTGAACATAATGAGGAAGATTGTCAGTTGAGACATACACAATCAGAAAATTTCATTTTTCATGATTATTTTTTTTTTTTTGGGACACTGATAACTACTTTAGGCATCAACTATTCTCACATGAAGCATATGGCCTTATACAAGGAGCAGCCGAGTAAGATATTGTAAGGAAGTGTCTCGCTGGATCTTAGGCATATTTTAGATAAATTTGATAGAGAAAAGTCTAAAAGAATGTTGTTTTATTAAAATTTGCACTAGTCTTCAAACTCTCTTTGAATAATTCGGATTCATCCAATGCTAATGGTCTTAGGATTTGATCTATTCCTTTGCATCGCAAAAATAATAATATTAATACTAATAGCTGGCCCCTCCAAATGAAACTGACTGGTCCTCATGAGTCATTTGTTCATTCAAATTTGTTTAACAATTTTGACCTTTTGTTAGTCTTTCTCCATCTCGCCTCCCCCAACACATCATCACACAACCCAACTTTTATGAGTTTCTATTGGGCTGTAGCTTCCTATGTCTAGAAGCTTCACCTTTTCAATTTGTACCTTCCAATTTTCTTCTTTGCAGCCACCTACCTTATCACTCAGTGTCAGTGAAAGTTCTCATAGTCTCACATAACTCTCTTTAATCTCTCTACTCCATTTCTTCTTCTCCTTTTTCATTTCTATTTTACCTCAATTTCTATTCATTTCTATCTAACTTGAATATCTATTGATTTATTTTATGGTTGATGATTTCTTTTTCTTCCTTTTATATATTAATCCAATTGATAGTCTATCTCCATTATTTGGATCTAGTGTTTCATACCAATTAACATGCTCAAACAACCGTATTTAGGTAAGGTTTGGTATAACAAGCACATCTAGTGCTAGATTAGATGCATAAATCTTCATAGTCCAATATATGGTACCACTAATCTTATTTGAAAAATCTCATACACATCCCAAAACTAACAAATTTGTCTTTGTGCTTGACATTTGGAGAAGCAAATGTTGAAATTGATGTTTAAAAATTCATTAGTGCAGTGATGAATGGGTCACACACACACACACACACATACGTGTACGTACGTACGTACGTATACATACATATATATATATATACATACATATACATACATATATATATATATATATATATATATATATATATATATAAATATATATTGTGAACCATAATGATATCCCACCCGTGTCCTCTTTCAATAGTACATAACACTTTTTTTTCTCTTTGCTCCCCCCCTGGTTGATGCAGCTGAAATGGATAGTCATCTGTTGCCCTCTTGCTTTAAGTGAAAAAATATTAGGATATACGAGTCAAATTAATACCATTTTATTAATATTTAAATATATAAAATATCTCCTTTTTTTTTTGGTGAATAAAAAAAATCTCAATGTAGACAAATTAATATATAAAAATATCTCAATATAGTCAAATTAATACCATTTTATTAATATTTAAATATATAAAATACCTCAATCTAAGGGGCCGTTTGGATACAGCTTATTATTGAAAACTGAAAACTGAAAACTGAAAACACTGTACTAAAATAATTTTTAAATATGTGAATAGTGCCGTGGGTCCCATTTTTAATTTTAAAAAATCTGAAAAGTGAAGTTTGTGGGTCCCGTGAACAGTACATGAGACCCACCGAGATGCTGAAAAGTCAACAAAATCGGCTACTGTTCATGCACAGTAGCATAAACAGTAACCGCTGTCCCCCTGAATCGTGCATCAGCAGAAGAAAAAAAAAAAAAAAAAAAACGCAAAAATTATTCATCAAAACGCAAACGCCAAGTTATCCAAACACACGCTAATGTAGTACCAGACAGCGACTTGACTATTGGAAAATGAAAAGAGTGAAGAGATTAGAAATGGAAGGATTAGAAAGCGGAATTCCTACGACTCTGTCGTGTGTACTGGACAGAGACATGTCGGCTAGGGTAATGGATTCCATATCAATGGTCAAAAAAGAAAAAGGAAGATTAGTCCAAATTGGGAAGGACCTACGGAGCTTCTTTTTTGTGCTGAGTTCTCGACAATGTCTGCAGTGCTTAAGCTTATAATGGTGATGGTTTGGAGGATGACTGTTAGATATATTATGGTACAAGTGGCCCAAATTAATTGTAGGCCCATTTACTTGTATGTAGAATAAGCAATTTAACTTTATATATTGAGTGCATTGTAACAAAAGTGCGTAATAAACAGATGTAGCCGTTATGAGCTTTCACACTACAGGCTAAACCATGATAACCTTTGTGTGCTTGTGTATTCCCTATCTATGCTCTATCTTTAATGCTTTCGCGCACCATTCAATTATCACATACAAGCACACAACAACTTTAACATCGGTGGCACTCTCAAGGAGAAGGCGAAGCTGCAATGGAATTTCGTAGGGATTAAAAAGAAGAGGCTAGAAAGTTTCCTGTGGGTTTTTTCTGCCTCGCATGAAGACTTTTGTTCATTTTCGTTGCATCTAAGATTTGGAATTACTGTACTAATCGAAGACTTTCGAGCACACTTATCCCAACCAAATACCAACTGCAGCCAAGATTGGTCTAAAAGCTCCTGTTGTAGCTGGGGATTGAAAGCAAGTCTTAGTCAAATGAGACAATTGGAATTCATCAGTAATTTGATTTCATAATTGTTAATTAGTTATGTCTATATAATGATAGGGATATAACAAGAAGTATGACAGCTTTAAGGAGTTTCTGAATCTTGCAATCTCTTTGAAGCATCCTTCTTTCTATCAAACTGGAACATTGCTCCTTCCATGGAATCAAACGTTAGATATCCTCCACCTTTGAGTTCCTCAATGGAATAAAAAATGACCAATTCCACCAAATCTGAGCCAAGTAGCCCAATTAGAAAAGACAAATTTCGACAATTTACACGCTCTATATCCTCATTCTTACCATAAAAAAAGTGTCGTTCTGGCAGTTCAGCATCTAAGAAAACGCTTTCACTATTCTCTTTTTCCATACCATCAATCTTCCCACCAAACAAGTCTCCGACTAGTGGTTCGTCAGCTACTAAGACACAACGATTCTCTCTTTCCATATGGTCAATCTTCCGACCATCTAAATCTGAATATGGGAGTTCAAAATCTAATGAAACACTTTCTCAGGTCTCTGATTCCATACAATCAATTTTCCCACCAAACAAGTCTGAAACAAACAGTTCATTCAGCACTCATAAAAATTCTTATTCTCGTTCAATACAATCTTATTTCCCTGCATATAAATCGAGTTCTGAAATAAGTTCTACCAAGTCAAAGTCTCTCACAAGTAAGGAATCCTCTTTTTCATACAAAGTCTCACCCGCTACTGCCACCAACACAAGACCTCCAACGCCACCGCTTCCACCACTTTCTAAAGACTCATATTCCATTTTTTCAATCTTCCCACCAGAAAGGTCGGTAGCAAATTCTCTGGACACTGATGGAGCAAATTCTTATTCACAATCTCATTTCCATATATACAAATCAAATTCCCAAACAAGGACAGGGACGTCATACTCTCAGACAAGTGAGGAGTCTTCTTTTTCATACGAAATCCCTCCCATCACCACCATTACTGCTGCCGCCACCATCAACATATCACCTCCAAGGCCACCAGTTACACCATTAGCACCTCTTCCTCCTCCTCTTCTACAATTCTCTTATTCTAATTCCATAAAATCTTCTGTCCGTGCAAATAAATCGAATCCTCGGACAAGTGAAGAGTCCTTCTCATGTGATCTCACAGCTACCACCTCCGAGACAAGTGATGAGTCTCTCTCATACGATTCAACAGCTACCACCTCCACCGCTGGCACACCATCTTCAATGTCACCACCAAAATTATTTTATTCCCCACTGTCAATTTTCTCACCAAACTTGTCTGCAGCGTATAGTTTGTATACCATTCATGGAAATTTCCCTTCAAATGCATTGAATCCTCATATAAGGTCCAGGAAGTCAAATATTTGGAGAAGCAACAAAGACTCTTCTTTGTCATTTGAATACTCAGCCTCCACACCACCACCACCACCACCAATGGATTGGTATATTTCGGTCCCATGGCCTGAGATTTGTGCTTCTGCTTCAACCCATGATCAGTCTTCAACCAAAAGAAATAAAACAAGGAAAACAGAATTTATCCGTATGCCTAATTTGGTCCAAATGGCGCTAGATTCTACAACTAAGTCAATGGGTGAGTCTTCCTCAGCACAATCACCTCAATTTAATTCTTAATTTCTACTAAAGCAATGCCACACAATATTTTTCACAATTATTGAGTTAACACATTATTGATTCTTACAATAAGAAGCACAACCACTTCAAAATTCTCAGCATGTTCATGTTCGGCACGTGTGTCTGTGCTAGACATGCTGTAAAAACTTCTACATGTGTGTTCTCATTATGGTGAGATAATATATATATTTTTTTTATTAAAACAAATTCCTTTGATTTCAGATATATATTTTTAAAGATTTTGATCATTGTAATTTATTATGAAAACTTATATATAAACATGAAATATTTCTATAAATAAATAAAATTATAGGATATATAGAAGTGTCTCCTATTCTTGATCTTGTTTCATGATGTTCGTGTTTTCGTAGTTCTTACATAGCCTACTGTCAATATTATTTTATTATTTATCCTTATTATGGTAGTTGTGAAATATGTTGGAAGTTGAGACGCTAGAATAATTGATTTACACTTCTTTTTTTCTTTTTCTTTTTTAAATTTTTTATTATAAGATATAATTTCTATTCTAACATAATCTAGGTGTATATGTTTGAAACTCTTTCTTGAAGACTTGAACCCGACTCTTGCTCTCACACCCTATAAGCATTTATATTTGTAGAGTAACTAAAGTTGCGCGGTGGTTGAAACTAGAGATTAATTGAAAGTTGAAACTAGAGATTAATTAATTTTCCAACTCCATCTCAATTGAACGTAAACCTAAGGTGATCATTTTCTGTTCAACTTGTAGATGACAATAATTTTCAACCTCAGATCTCACAACGCACCCCAACATGGCCCTCATGCAATCCCAGTCGTCTATGGAGCTTTTGAACCAGGAAACCATGCAACACCACCTCCAAACCTTAATTGAGGGGGCTCACGAGAATTGGACCTATGCCATCTTATGGGAGCCATTGTACGACTACTCTGGCTCATTGATTTTGGGTTGGAGCAATGGATGCTACAGAGGAAACAACAACTCCAATGGCAAAGCCAAAACGACAACAGTAGTGGTGGAACAAGAGCTCCGGAAGAAGGCACTTGGCAAGCTCTACTCTGTGATCTGTGGCGGGTCTGACATGTCCAATGGTGACGACGAGATTGTTTTAGAAGATGATGTCCCTAACATCGAGTGGTTCTTTAATTCGTCAATGTTTTATTCCTCCATCATCAGAGGAGGTGACCTCCCAAGCTATGCCTTCTTCAATTCAAGTCCCATCTGGGTTGTGGGTTCGGACCAACTTGCAGGCTTACCGTGCGGTCGGGCTGGTCAAGGGCAGTCCTTGGGGCTCCAGACCATGGTGTGTATACCCTGGGCAAATGGGGTTGTGGAACTGGGCTCTACCGATGCAATTTTCCATTGTGAGGATCAGATGGATTTGATCAAAAAGGTTAGGGTTCTGTTTAATTCTAACAGCCTGCAAATGAGTTCATTGCCCATTACTGAGCAAGGGAAAAGCGACCACATTTTTCGATCGGTTCTGGCAACGACCAACAACCTTCATGCAAAGGATGTGGACAATATTTCCAACATCATTGCTCGTAGTGGCAAACGTACCTTGTAACCATGAGTCCCATGACTTACACTTTTTTTTTTTGAGATATAATTTTCACCAACAAGTTCTGCCCTCGTAAATATATTGCATAAAGATTCGAGGAAATTATACTACCCTATACTATAATCCTTAATACATTTATCACCTTGAATTTTTAAAATATATTATTATTATTATCATAAACTATAACTTGTATTTCACTTTGCACCTTATTGTCCTTTGGGTTGTTAACAGGACTGAAAAATATGTTTTGTGCAACTCACTTGACTTTGCATATATGGCATCACATGAAAAGACCATATTGTTTCTCTTCAAATTCTAAATACAAAATCATTTAACAAATTTAACCCTCGTAGTGCCACGTAACCTTTATTTTAAGGGATTAAAGAGAGACAATGTAGTCTTTTCATATGTTGTCACATACACAAATTAAATCACGTGAGAAGAATTTGGCATGCTTTTTTGTTCAAATTAACAATCCAATTGATGATAGGGTATTAAGTGAAACAGGTTATAGCTTAAGGTGGTAATCATGCATTTTGAAAGTTTGGGGTGGTAATTATAAATGAGAGTATAATTCTTGGTAATAAAGTGTAATTGCCTGTAAAGATATTCTTTTTCTTCTTCCTAAGAGCAACCACATCGGTGATTGCAAAAATGTATAAAATGCAAAAAGTGCTCAATTTTGTACATTTTAACCCAAAAAACCCACACCAGTCTTTGTAAAAATGTGCAAATATACAATACGGTCTTGCAAATGAACAGTAATCATGCATATATACACTGTTGCTGTTCATGTGCAAATGATTTAAATTTTTTTTCTCTCTCCTCTACAACCAGCAGCTTCCCCAACGTCTACAACAACCTAGCGTGGCAGAATAAGAAGAAGGAAGCAGAAAATAACCACCCAACCACCAAACCCAGCACCACCACCAAACACCGCAACCTAGCATAGAAAATTGACCCAAAATCAACGGAAAAGAAATTTGAAAACCCAACTCAAAATCAAGACAAACCTAGTGGAAAACCCAACTCAAAATCAATCAAAACTCACTGGGAAACCCAACCCAAAATCATCACGAACACACCACAAAATCATCAAAATCGTTCTAAATTTAGATCCAAATTCATCAAACCCATATACAAATTCATATAGATAATCAAACTGAAATTGAAAAAAGAAGGAGAAGAAGAAGAAAGAAAGAAGAAGATGCTGAAGAAGAGGAAGAAAAACCCAAACCAAAATTTTGCTTTCTCCGCCCAAAATCATTGCCCTTAATTAAACCCAACCCAAAATCATCATCTATAATAAAAGCATAAAACTCAAATTGTAAAAGAAGAAGAGGAAATAAAAAGATTCTCAAAAAAAAAAAAAAAAAAAGAAGAAGAAGAAGAAGAAGAAGAAAGAACGAGAAGAAAGAGAGGCGGAGTTAGAGATAAGTACTAAAGAAGGGAGTGTATTATGACACAGAGAAAAAAGAAGGGGATCTTAGGTGGGGGTAGGTGGGAAATAATAGAAAAAGGGAGGAGAAATATTATTTTAATAAAAAAAGTGTGTATAATAGATAAACTGATGTGGGTGTTTTCTAAAAGTGATGGTGTAAAATAGAAAAAGTAAATTTTTTTTTGTGTAAAATAGACGCAATCTTTTAGATATATTGATGCAGTTACTCTAACTGTGGTTGATGATGGTAAAGTGCATGGCTTAACATGGTATTTGTGTAAGGATATCCTTTATATTTAAAATTGAAAAATATAAAGGTTCATCGTTGCACAAATTGGTTATTTAAGCTTGATTGACTACTGTAATTGCATATATATATATATATATATATATATATATATATATATATAATACTTATTATTCAACTAAACCTGAATTTCTCTCAAAAGATGATCAAGAAGAAGAAGAAGATGCAAAATCTGATGCTCCTTCTGGATCTGATTTTCCACCTATTGAAACTTCTCCTCCTTTCAAACATTTGCGTGTGATAAATTTGATAGATATGGATTTTGAAACCCCTACTTTTCAAATTGATATGGTTGCTTTAAGTAATGAATTCTTTTCTAAAGCAAACCGTGATAAAAGAAAGTATTACCAAAGTACTTTTGCTCAGTCTGAAAAGATAGAATCAAAAGGAAATGGAGAGAAAAAATGGTCTTGTTAAAACAACATATTTTGTTTTTTGATTACCTTGAGAATTATTATGTTTCAAGAAATGAGGTTCATACCAATTACCTGAGCGTAATAAAAAAATCTGTTTTTGTTAAACATGATAAAACTATTGTTAAATCCAGTCATCCACCTCTTGAAGCTATTTTGATTACTTGCAAAAATGATAAAGAAAGCACTGAGGTCAAAGCCTCCATTTCAAAATTGCTGATGATAAAACTCCTGTTTTTGCTATTATTGAACAAAACAATTTTGCTAATGAATTCTTGCATATTATTGGTCTACAGCTTGACCGTATTGAAGAAAAAATTGTTGATAAACATGCTGTTTCAAAACCTGAGAAACCTTTGATTGATTTACCTAGTCAAAGAAAAAATATTGATTTTAAAACTTCTCAGAGTAAGACTTTTGATTTAGTTAACTCCCATGGATCAACTGTTGAAAAGATTGAAAAAATGCTTGCTGATTTAAAAGTTAAAACCGAGTAAACCTCTACTTCTAGAAGCGCTGCTTGTGCTATTTCAAGAAATGAGAAATAAATTGTTTCTGAAGACAACACAAATTCTGACTCATTATCTTCTGATTCTTTAAAAACTTCTTTTGATGATGGTTTAAGTTTACCCGAAATTAAAAGATTTGTTGGAAAACCCAATCCCACGTCTTGTACAAAAAATTGGTATTCTAAACCTACTCCTCCTGATTTACAGTATGAAGAAAGATCTTCTCAAACTCAATTTTCTGTTTCTGCTGATAAACTTTATGAATGGAATATTGATGGTTTGTCCGAACAAGACATTATTAACAAAATGGCTCACATGTCTATGGTTGGTATTGCATACATAAACAACCATGACAATCTTGATCACCCTGATATTGTTGAATTGATTGCATATGGTTTTACTGGTTCTCTTCGAGGTTGGTGGGATTCACATCTCACAGAAGAATCCAGAGAGTCTATTAAACATGCTGTTAAAAGAGATACTGATGGTATGCCTATTTTTGATGAAAATATTAACCGTGGTATTCCTGATGGTGTCAATACTTTGGTTTACACCATTTTTAAACATTTTGTTGGTACTCCATCCAATATTTCGTCCCGAATTTCTGATTATTTGAATAATTTGAGATGTCCTACTATGTCTGATTACAGATGATACCAAGATGTGTTTACTTCCAGAGTCATGCTCAGAAAAGACTCTACGAAGCCTTATTGGAAAGAGAGGTTTATTGACGGTCTACCTCCTATCTTTGCTCATAAGGTAAAAAACGAATTAATTGGAAAAAATGATTCTATTGATTTTGATAATTTAACCTATGGTGATATTTTCAGCACTATTAAAAAACTTGGAATTAATATGTGCAATGATGAAAAATGGTTAAAACAACAGTTAAAAGATAAAAAGAAAGCTAAATATGAAATGGGTAATTTCTGTGAACAATATGGTTTACCTCCTATTGCCCCTTCCAGGCAAAAAGGAAAAAGTAAGCATGATAAAGTTTACAAAAGTTATTCTCATAAAAAACATAAAAGATACAGAACCTACTTTGTTAAACCCAATGATTTTTATGCAAAAAACAAACCTGCTTTCTGAAAACATGATAAACAAAGATCAGGTAAAGGTAAATGTTTTAACTGTGGCAAATTTGGCCATTTCAGTAAAGACTGTAACCAACAGCTTGGTAAATTAAAAAATAAGTTAAACATGTTAAACATTAATAATAATGATCAAAATGAATTATTTCAGATTCTTGAAACTGCTGCTTCAACTGATTCTTTTGAAGAAGATCTTTCCTCCTCATCTGCTTCTGATTATCACTCCAGTAGTGATGTTTCTAAATCTCCTAATATTAAACTTGGTTGTAGAGATTCTTGTTGTAATGTCATTAAATCTATTAAAATGTTAACCACAAGAAAAGAGAATGATGATCTACTATTAACTATGATAAGTAAAATTGAAGACCCTAAGTTACAGAAAGATTATCTTGACAAGTTTTTGAAAAACTTAACAAAAGAAGATAAGATTAAAAGACCTATTTCTACAATAAGTTTTGAAGAAACTCTAAAAAGATTTAATAAAAATAAATCAAAAGAGGTAACTGTTAATGATCTTCAACATGAAATAAAAACTGTTAAACAATAAATAATTCAATTAAAAAATGATGTCAAAACTATTAAACATGATAATGATCATCTCAAACAAGAATTGCTAATTCTTAAGATTGATAAAAATATGGATAAATCTAATGATGAGCAGAGAGACGGAGATGATTCCGATCAACAAGCTTCTCCTTCTGGTAATATTTCTGATCGTGTCTTGATTAATTTGATTGATAATCACTTGTCTCTGGTTAAACATATGCTGCCTAAATGGTACACTAAAGTCAAAATTGTTGTCGCTCGTGATTATGCTTTTGATGTTGTTGCTATGATTGATTCTAGTGCTGATGTTAATTGCATTCAAGAAGGACTGATTCCTTCCAAATATTTTGAAAAATCTACTGAAAGATTAGTTTCTACCAATGGAACTAAAATGAAAATCAATTATGAATTGAATAATGCTCATGTTTGCCATGATAATGTTTGCTTTAAGATTCCTTCTGTGCTTGTTGAAAACATGACTGTTAAATGATTCTTGGTTTGCCTTTTATTAACTCTTTATACCCTTTTCTTACTGAAGATGATGGAATTACTACTGATCCTTTTGGACAGAAAGTAAAATTCAAATTTTGTTCAAAATATGAAACTCATATTGATAATGCTTTTAATCTTGTTAATAAACATTTCAGATCCATTAAACAAAAAGATAGGCCTGTTACCAAATCCTTAGCCAAGGTCAAACTTGTCAAGATTAAGTCTTCTTCCAAAAGCCTATTGTCCTACGCAACTAAGATATATCACTACTATACTTTGGCTTTTGAAACGTATTTTTCAAAAGAATTTCATTGATTATATTTACCCTCATTCTATCATTAAACTATTGACTATAGACAGTTGTCTTAACATCTTCTCCCTTAATTGGCAGGAAAAAGTAAGAATTAATACTACCACTACTAAGTGGAATATTATGACTTCTTCGGCAGAGAAGAGGAATAAGGGGACAACACCTACATAGGACTTTCCTCAAGACGAAAGGTTCCCAGCGAGATATCCTTTTGTAATGCATGAAGGCGCATCTTCTAGAGTAAAATCCAGTAATGCAACATCCCTTCAGGAATTTTTCCTGGCAAAAGTGACATATTCCAGTGGTGATATCATATTAACCTTACAAGAAGTATTGAACTAAGATTTACAATTCCAGAATGGAGTCTATAGTGATTTACCAGATTCCATTAATTCATTCTTGACAACCTTCAAGCCTCTCATTCTTCAAGCCACCACAAACTATTTGACAAAACCATGAGAGCACTTGAAATTCACCTTGCTAACCTTACTACCCAACTTGTTGACCTCACTACTGAAAATGGTGCATTTGATGACCAACTTTTTAATTACCTTGTTAACTCTCAAAACCATTATGATGAATAAAATCTGATCAGTCAACTCTTTGGCAAAGAGGAAATCCATTCAATGGATAAAAAGACTATAATAGGTACTGATTTTGCTAGATTGAGTCTAAAAAACCAATCTTTGCTTAAAAGTGTTGTTGCCAACTTGCCTCCAGAAGTACAATCTTGTATTTTTGAAAGCAAGGTTATGACTAAAGATCTTGATCTTTGGTTAAAATATTTCAAGACTCTTGTTTCAATCACTCCTACCATTGTTGAACCTGATGGCCCAAATAAAGGCTACATGAAAAAGAAATGGGAAAAATACTTTGGGAGCAGTCTCAGAGTACATGAAAAAACCCATCATTTCCCTGGCCTTTTGATTAATTATGAAGATGGTTCTGATAATGATCCCTTCTGGCTTTCTCAAATGTTTGAATTTGGTTTTATCAGACTCATCAAATTAACGAGTCATGATCAAATTAACCAATTTCCTGGTATTATCCAAAAGGTTGTTGCAGATGTTGCAGCAACTCCTTATGTTTCCATCCGATGTTGGAGTACTTTGCCCAAATGGGAAAAGAATAATTGGATGAATGTTCAACCTTCCAAACATCTTGTTCTCATTAATGGATATACCCACCAAGGTCAGTGGTACGAAGGAAATGCTTACGTTTCACAAAAGCATCCCCTTGCTCTTGCTGAATGTTGGAGAAGTTATTTTAATAATTGAATTCTAGATGTTTCTGAAGAATTATGGAAAGATTACCATTTCTTTGATTGTACAGACAAAATTTCTGTTTTTGTTAACAAGCCTTATACTTCTGCGGTCCGACATTTACAATGGGTAGAACATGATGACCCCAGAATATTTCTCACAAGAGATCCTGTTTATGAGCCATTAATGTATTGTGGTTTCTGCAACAAATATTCAACTTATCATGAACATGAATGCAATGATGATCCACTATGGGATCCTTGTCCCGAATGGGAACCTGATGAAGGATACTCTACTTAAATCACTTCTAGCCGACACAACGGCTACTGATGTTGCAATATTCACTCAAGAGAAAGTATTTACTACTGCCTTCCATGATGACAATATTGACTGCTTTTGGCGCTACTAGCCAAACTACTTTCGGTCTCAAAAGACGACTTGATTCCTTTCGGATATTGCGCTCCTATTGCCCCTCACGGGTGCTGATATGAATAGTTAAAAAGTCACTATTCACTGCTTTATTTACTTATTTAAGGGGGGTTGTCCCTTATTGTAAAACTCAGAATCTTTTCTAGGATTTCCCTTAGAACTCTCTCTAGGACTTCCTCAGATCAAGATATCTCACTGATACACAAAGCTTGTAATAACTAGAACCAGGACTAGCTTTCAAGCCTTGTACTGTTTATCCCACTGATCCCTGTTGATCACTGTAATCTTGTTGCTACTACTACTACTGTAAGCGTTTTTGTATATTCAATAAACACTTCTGTTTTCAATACTTTGAATTATTTTGATAACAATTGCTTGGCTGGTTCTACCGCCTTCTTTCAATTATCATTTACTTTGAATTATTCTATATTTTGATATTCTGTTGTGCTTCCGCCTTCTGCGCTATCGTCTACCCCCCCCTTTATGGTATCAGAGCCATTCTTTCCTTGGCTGATAGTGTTGTTGTGTCTTTTATGTTCTGTCCGTGTCTACTTGATCTTGTGATACTTTATTGTTGTGTCGATCTTACTGTCGTTGGTGCCACCATCGTTGTAAAAAGTCCCAGATTCGAACAGTAAGGCCCGTGAAGCCAGAGAGCGTGAGGATGTGAGAGGAATAGGGTTGATGAACGGTATGTGTTACGAAATGCAACGATCATGAGAAAAACATGATATATATATATATATATAAGAAATGTTATGTATACAACATTTTTAAAGTACTTTCATTACAAATTTTAGTGGGCAAAAATGTTATTTCAGTAGTAAGTTTAAATTATAACCAATAACATCTTCCAACTTAGGATTTATTTTGGAAATATTTGGACGAAACATCTCTCTCTCTCTCTCTCTCTCTCTCTCTCTCTCTCTCTCTCTCTCTCTCTCTCTCTCTCTCTATATATATATATATATATATATATATATTCTTCCTTCCACCTTTCTTATCGGTTCAAAAGTTACCATGTATAAATTTCAGATTTATTGTACAACTATATTTCATCTCAACACTAAACATGCAGCTAAGTCCAAATTTATTTAAATAAATAAAAATAATATAAAACCTAAACGATGCACAAAAACACAAAACTGCTAGGCTGCTTGCCTCACTAGATAACCTAAATTGGGGCTGCTGAACTGCTGATATTAACTCCATTATCATTTCTAAAATTAACATTAACAATTATACAATTTGTAAGAACATGTAGTCGCTCAAAGAACTGATCGACTTTGTTGCCTATACTATTTGAGTGGTCTAGGATATGATAACATGGAGTTTTTCTCGTAGAAGGATAAGATCACATAGGATTAAAACTTATTCCTTCCATTCAACACTTACTAAAGTTGGCATTTGTAACTTCCTGATGAAAAAAAAAATTGAAAAAGAGTTAGTAGGGGCAGCATACGATACTTACCGTCATAAATAATTAGATAAAGGAACTTCATTTCTGTTCCACTAGCACGACTCCATTTCTATCTACTCTTAGAGGTGGATATAATATATAGACCATTGTAGGCTGCTTCTGATGAGAACTAGTAATTGGACATTCAATTCTAATGGTAGAGGATGATGATTGAATGGAAAGAGGGGCCCTTGTTAATTAGAACAAGAAAACATTGCAACACCCACACGAAAAAAAAAAAAAAAAAAAGTTATTTATTGATGTGTAGGTAAATTTAAATTTTTTTAGATGTTATAATTCAGACCACCGCACACCCTTGGTGCGATGGTCACTCACTACAAAAAAATCGTTATGTCCCAGCGTTTTTTTCCGGCACTTTTAAAAAACGCCGTAATAGATAAGTCTGTACCAGTGCTTTTTAAAAGCGCTGGTATAGGAAACCCTATTACGGCAACTCAAAACCGGCGCTTTATAAATCGCTACAATAGGAGACCTATAGCAGCGGTTTTTAAAAACGCTGGTATAGGATGCCCTATTGCAGCGTTTTATAACCGCCGCTATAGGTTAGGGTAATCTTTTTTTTTTTATAATTAATTTAATATTTGAAATTATCCTATCTCAGCGCTTGAAAAGCGCTGGAATAGGGTAACCCTATTCCAGCGATTCAAAAAGCGCTGGGATAGGGTCACCCCATAAGGAAATGGAAAAAGGCCTATCCCAGCGCTTTTTGAAGCGCTGGAATAGGGTGACCCTATTCCAGCACCCTATTCCAGTGCTTCAAAAAGCGCTGGGATAGGGCCCCTCCACAAGGGAATGGAGAGAGGCCTATCCCAGCGCTTTTTGAAGCGCTGGAATAGGATGACCTTATTCCAGCGCTTCAAAAAGCGCTGGGATAGGGTCAAAAAACGCTGCAATAGGTCCTTCGTACCACTGAAAAAATTTCAGACTTCACTCTTATTTTTTTTAGCTTGGCACCACTTTGGCCTCTCATTTTTGGTCTCCCACTTCTTTCCTTCAGACATTTCCCTCTAACCCACCCTTTTCTTCCTCATTTTCATGTTGGTCTCTCTCTCTCTCTCTCTTGTTTTTCTTGTGCTGCAGCCTCTCCCTTCCTTTCACCCAAATCTTACTCCCTCTTCATCTCTCACGAACAGCCACCATTAGATCATCCCTCTAGCCTCCATATACTCCTTCATTTGTGCCTTTTCCCAACAAGATTTTAAGGTAAAAATCTAAGCTTTTTGCTCAATTTCTTTTATGAAATCCTTTGGGTTTTGCTATTCAATGATTATTATAGTAAATACTTGATGGGTTTTGGTGAATAATGTTAGATTAGAGGGTTAAGATGATTTGGGTACCAATGGCTTTGTTAAAATCCGAAAATTTCATATCATTTGAAGAGTTTTTGCTTTGATACAAGGTTTTGGTTGATTAGTTTCCTAATGGGTATTTGAAGGTTGGTTTGCTAGATCAACTATATGGGTCTTGTTATTGCATATGTTGATATGAGTTGATTTTTGGAATTTATTCTTTGCATTTTAAATGACTTTGGCAAATATGGGTGTGAGTGAAGTGATAATTTTTTATGGGGTTTCCATCTTTGTCGATGGTTTCACGGTTCCTTCCGGTCAGGTTCAATCGCTTTTTATAATAATTTTCTGTTGAACTGTGCTTGGTTGCTGAGAAATTAAACAAGAATAGTAAAAAAGAGATATGAAAGTTGGACGCTTAGACCTTATACTAATTTTTTCTAGTTCTTGGTCTGAACTCTGAACCTTTTGAATTATTTAAAAAATAGGACAATGACTTTAAAAATTCTTCTTGGGTTCGATTGGGGATTAGTTTGTCTATATTTTTTGGGGATTGGATAAGACTTTCATATGGTTGAATCAAGAGACATGGATTTGAATGTGGGATAAGAATGTGTATGTTCATGCTCAAACTATATACCTTTTTATCTTGTTTAAGTCTAAGTTTTCGTAAAATTTATAGCTATATTACACCTCCAACTGAAATGGAGGCCTTCCATAAAGGATTATATGAGAATTCAAAGCGATAGTGGTTGTATTTTTATTTTTATTTTTCTACCAGGAGGGTTTCTGAGAATTATGTGATTATGTGTAGTTGTAAGTTGTAATTGATTAGATGTGCTCAGTTGTAAACTTTATAATGCACATTGTGATATATATGGTTGCTAATTTCCAATTATTTGGTTTACAGTCTCAAAACTAAAGAAACTTTGTCGTGAAAATGGTCTGGATAGGTGGCCATATAGGAAGGTAGACTTCTAAGGTCCCCTAATTTGTGCTCATGTTTCGAATTGCTTGGCTATACTAAAAATAGCTCTTTCATTCATTTTCTCTGTGTTTTATCATTTGTACATATTTGTATCTCCTTTTTGCAAGTGGTGAGATTCATTTGTGAATCACATAGCAGTAATGCAGGTTGTGTATATTTTATCTCATCAGAGATTGCCATTTGTACTTGTGTGTGTGTGTGTGTGTGTGTGTGTGTGTGTGTGTGTGTGTGTGTGCGCGCGTGCGTGTATGTGAGGTGAATTACTAATGCATTAGCTTCACAAGCTCTGCAATTTACCAATTCTGATATTGTATGTCCCTAAATTATTACCCCAAGACCAACTTGTTGGCATGTCCGTAATTTCTGAGTTTAGAGGTGAATGTTGGTTTGCTTAAAATAAAATAATTTTGTAGATGGTTAATGAGATGAAGAAACATGTAGAAACATTGACTGACACTTCTTTTGTTTTTATACTTAAAAGTAGTAAATGATAGCAAGAAATGTCAGTTCAAAACTTCAAATGCTTATCTATGAAGTAGCTAAGTTTATCACATGTACTGTTATTGTCTAAGATGTTTACAATTATTGTAAAATAAATCAATTCTTTTAACTTATCAAAAGAAAAGAAAAGGAAATTACATCTTTTTCTATTACCCTTTCATTTTCATCCCCAATATGATTGTAAACCCTGTGTTTGAAATCAAATTGGACTGGACGGTTAAATCTAATATGGTTCATCCTTAGCAATAGTAATATACTAATATGCATCTTAGAACAATTTCAAACGTAACAGGTTACACTATGAGTGGTATAATTGTTATGCATGTCTTGGATTGATATCTGGTTGGCATGTCCCCAGGGGCATCGGATTCTGTTTGTATGATAATCTTCCTTTTTCTACATTTTAATAAAACTTTTCCTTATATAAAAAAAACAAAAAATTGTTGTCCTTTAGAGTTGTGTTTGTTTAAAATCTCTAGCTACTCCTTTCCCATATGAAGTTAAGCTTAGTAAACTTATGTTTTGTATGCACACACAGGGAGGAATGTACACCTAGGCAGTTGCTTAATTTACATTTTCTGGTATTGGATTATTTTAAAGTACAAGCCAATATCAGTTCATGTAATTTTGACCACCATCAGAAAATAGATGATTAACTGTTAAGAGAGAATGTAGAAGCTTTTTTCTCAGCACCTTCCCTTTATCTCGAGGAAAAAAAAAATCATAGATAGCATGACTTCACTTTTGTACACGTATAAACCCTATCCCACATGGTACAAGTGTCAAGTGTAGCATTTAATCATTTTGATAGTGGATGGTATCAATTTCTAGGAAGATTTCTTTTAACTGGGCAATATTTTATATTCTGGGTGATTTTTCTCATGATCCCTAATAAAACTTCCTTATGACTGGTAAGGCATGAGACAACTTTGGGGAGCACAGATGAGAGAATAATAGTGGAATAATGGCTTTTGAGGGGGGTAGATTAGATGAAAGGGTTTTTTTATTTATTTATTTATCTATTTATGCTATGGGGTTATGGCAGCACATATGATGTTGATTAAGTGGTTTGGGATTATAAGTTTGGCTGATTATTTTCTTTGTAAGTTATTTTGTTTTGCTACAGGCTTTGTTCATGTACTAGTTTATCTGTATGTATGCATGTCAGCATGTGTGATTTCTTTTCTAAACCATGACAATTTTTTCATGATTTGCAACAAAAAATTTGTTCAAGTTGCTTCTTAAGTACAGGCCGGAGGACAAATCAGCAAAGAAGGAATGCCTTTTGAAGAGGGCTTAGGCTGAGGCCAAAGGAAAAACTGTTGAAGCTAAGAAACCCATTATCATAAAATATGGACTCAACCATATTACCTACTTGATTGAATAGGTTGCTTAACTAGTTGGTTGTTATGATTGTATCATCTTTATTCCCAATGCATTTTGTTGTTTGCTTGCATTAAGTTTTGCCGTAACTTATTACTTATGCCAATGGTTAATTTCTCCTTTGCAAAACAAGGCACAATTGGTAGTTATTGCTCATGATGTGGACCCAATAGAATTAGTTGTATGGCTTCCAGTAGGAAGATGGAGATCCCTTACTGCATTGTGAAGGGGAAGTCATGTCTCGGATTGGTAATTTATGTTTCATTTATCTGGGTATTAAATTTTGATCAAACATTTCATGTCAAGTGAATGATTTATTTATGTTGATTTGCTTACAGATTGTCCACAAGAAAACAGCTTCCATCTTGTGTTTGACCAGTGTCAAGAATGAGGATAAGCTGGAGTTCAGCAAAATCCTGGAGACAATCAAGGTAGATTAAAGTTGCAAATTTCCTATTTTAAATAATCTAGTTCATTGATTTTGTAGCATTTTGCAATATCTTTTCATTTCTAGTTACAAAATCACTTTATTTAATATTGATTTTGGGAATTGTTGATGTCATGTCTTTGTTGGATTCCTTGAAAATTGACCTACCTATTGTGCTTATATTTTTCTTCTGCATTTTACGTGCAGTTGTGAAGGATGTTAAGTATCTTGACTCTCATGAGTGGATTAACGTGGAGGGGAATTCTGATACTGTTGGCATAACCAACCATGCTTAGGCTTATTTAGGTGATGTTGTCTGTTGAAATCCTAAATGGGGGCTCGTTTTTGAATCAAGCAAGCGCCTTTAACCATGAGATATGCATTAATCTTTCCACTCAGTTTGGTTGATAATTTTATTTTGCTTTGCCATTTTGTTTTTTATCAAAATAAAAACAACTCAATTCTAATTGTTGGATTTGTTATTGCCAGATTAAACATTTAGTGACTGTTGCAATAGTATTGAAGGGTCTTGGTGTTCTTCTTTTCATCTTTGGCATCTCCCTTGGAGCAAAGCAAGGTAGCAACTAGTAAGTTAACCTCTCATTCTCTAACTACGTATGATCAAATTATTAAATAGCTCATGTCTACTTGTGGAACAAATGCAAACTAGCAAAAATATTGGAGCTTATCTTTTGGTTTGTATATCTTTGCACACCTCTCCCTATTTTAGTTTATAGTTTGTTCTCTCGGTGTGTTTAGTTTAGTAGTGTCTTCTCCTTTACATGATTTTGGACATGAAGTCACCTAATTTTCGTCTTTAAGTTATCTTAATAGTCTATAATTTAGACTTAGATTTTGCTGGATTAGCAGCTTGCTTTAAGTTTGACTTCCTCTTTCTGTGAGCAAACCAGTGAATTGCGAAAGGGTGAGTAAAGTTTGCTTCATAATACCCTACTAGTCTATAATTATATGTTCAAAATTCTGTTGTGGTGGATTGTTGGTTTGGAGCAAGCGGGTGGCTTGCATGGTGATATAAGGTGGTCTACTTTTCATTATTGGGAGTGTTGATTGTCTTGTGAATGTTGTGATATTATTGTTCAACTATGTGTGAATTTATTTTATCAACTACTAGTAAATTCAAATATTCTACTGTGGTGGGTTGTTGATTTAGAGTAAGCGGGTGGCTTGCATGGAGATATAAGGCCAATTAATGCAAATTTGACCTGATAGTAACCAATGTGTGTTGTGAATATTGTAAAGTGGGTATGCCATCATTCTGCTTTGTCTTGATTTAATCTAGTAGCGGTTTTCTTTAATAAATTACGCAACCTTAAGATTATCCTAGTTAGACATTTCACATTAAAATATAGATATAATGCTAGTCTAGTTGTAAACTTAGCCCCCAAACAAAAAGTCCTCCATATTTCTTACTGTCTTTGCCTAATCAACTTAATCCTTTCTACTCTCTTTCAATGGGAAAATTAACTTTTAACACATAGTTTTTAAGTACGTTATTTCCTAATTGCACATGCAAATGGCAGTCACAAGTAGGCTTAAAATAAATAGAAGAGGGGAAAATTTGCAAACCAAATCTTGGAAGAGACTGTCAAATGATTTTAATGTCATTATTTTATTAAGACATGTTTACTATTTGCAAGTGATTATAAAATGGGATACAGATGAATCTCCCATAGTTGATAGTTGATAGTTGATAGTTCCAATATTCTTAAATGTACTTAGAGAAAGGCATCAACAACTTACCTAACCTGAGTTGTTCACATATTTCTTTCCATTTTCTTATTTGTCATTTAATTTTCTTGTTATTTTCTCTTTTGGGCTGTTTAGAATTCTGATTGAAAGTGGAATTTTTCTGCATGAAGATCCCTATAGATTCTCTTGGTAAGATTTATAAGGGAAGTCAGTAAAAAAAAAAAAAAAAGAAAGAGAAAAAAAAAGGATCTTATTCACTACCCTTTCCTTCTTTCGAAAAGTTAGGCTTACCAGGGGACCATAATAAGTAAAATACTTATACATGAAGGCCCATCAACTTGGGAGATCTCTAAAAGACAAAAAGTCAGCCTGTCTTATTCTTTGCCTCTTAAGGCTTTGTATACTACTTGTGTGTTCCTGTGGTATTCTAGTTCTCCATAAAATCTAATATTATTGAGACCATTTCAAACATATTGAGGTAAGTCACTAAGAATTTGCATATAGAATAAACAACCAAGAAAAAGAAAAATAGAGAGAACTAGGAATAATAAATACACCCACTTAAAACTATTGTCCTTGAACTTACTTTCCTTTCCCATGTTGCAGGTATCCTTGCAGAATCTGTGCTACTATCAAAAGATTGATGACATATTTTTGATCCTCCTCACCGTGCCACTGCCGGCAAAGCCTAGGCCTCCTAATAGTAAGTTTTTAAAATTTTTTGTTTTGATTTTTGGTTTAGGGTTTCAATTTTGGGTTCAATTGGATTTTGTTTTTAGGGTTTTGCTTCATGGGGTTTTTATGTTTTGTTGTTTTCTTTCAGGAACAAAAGGGCCTCTCTCTCAATCTCACTCGGACCTCTCTTCATTACCATTTGATTTTGTTTCAGGTATCGATTCTTGACTTTTTGTTGCTTTTAGCTCAAGTTGTAGCTTTTACCCTTTTTTTAAGGGTGATGTGTAATGGCAGTTAGAGGATTGAACTACATGTATCCAAGGTACTAGTTTTCATACCACAAATAAGTAATGTGTAATTGTCTCACATTACAAGTGGACAAAGTATAATTATCTCTAAAATGTTTATTAGTTTTGATCATCCCCAAGTATAATTCATCACTTTTGAACCTTTGATATATATTAAACTACACCTACCATTGTTGATGTTTAATCACCAAAGATTTCATTTTTATGTAATGGTCACCTATCATAGTAATGAGTAATGGTCAGTTCACTTTTGCAGGAGTGGTAGCTTGTTTGAAGTTTACCTTATTCTTTCCGTGGTCAAACACTAGGATTGCTAAAGGGTGAGTAAGATCTGCTTCTTAATTCCCTTAAATTGTAAAGTAATGTGTCTACATTACAGTCGTGGTGGGTTGTTGTTTTGGAGCAAGCGGGTGGCTTGTATGAAGAGAAAAGGTGGAGTATTTTCTATTAGGAGTATTGTTTGTTTTGTGACTTACATTTTTGAAACTCAATGTGCAATGGTGAAATCATAGTGTAGGTGCACCTCATAACATTCTAGACATTTGGGATGTATTATTTTATGGATAATATTCTAGACATTTGGGATGTAATTATTGATATGGTGTAATTAAATATATTTAGTTTCTTGGTTTAATGTGGTATGGCATTTTCTATTGGAAAATATGAATTGTGGCTCATTACAGTTGCTATAAAATAGGTATTGGAAAATATGTATTTTAAGTACACTACAGGTGCGAAATTTTTTTTTTTTTTTAAATGACCTATACCAACGCTTTTGAAAGCGCTGGCATAGGTCCTTCTAAATTTTGGTCATTCAAGACCTATCCCAGCGCTTTTGGGAACGCTGGAATAGGCACAGCCTATCCTAGTGCTTTCAAAAGCACTGGTATAGGTCTTTTAAATTATATTCATTCATGACCTATACCAGCGCTTTTGAAAGCGCTGGCATAGGTGGTACCTATTCCAGCACTCCCAAAAGCGCTGGTATAGGTCTTGAATGCATATAATTTAAAAGGCCTATACCAGCGTTTTCAAAAGCGCTGGGATAGGGCGTATGCCTTTACTGGCGCTTTTGAAAAATGCTGGTATAGGTCTAGCGACCCTATACCGACTATCACTGCGTGGCGGTTTGAAGTGCTGGGAAAAAAAACGTCGGGATAGGAATTTTGACCCTATCCCAGCGCTTTTTGGGGCTATCCCAGCGGTTTTGAAAACGCTGGGATAGCCCCATTTTTTTGTAGTGACTCTACAAGTATAAGTACTTATGGGGTGTGAAGGGTAAGGGCCGAGATTCAAGTTTCCAGGAGAGAGTTTCATACACATATACACTTAGATTAGGCTAGAGTAGAAATTCTATCTTGTATCCAAAAATAATTCAGACTCTCCAATTAAATTTAAACGCATAATTGAATTGAACAATGTGATACAAGCAATGTTATGTTTCTCAAGAACAATTTAATTGATCAATATAGTAAAATATTTAAATGTAATTGAAATATTTAAGGTACGACTTTTAAGGAACTAAACCTAAGTTATATCCTTGATCACAAACATCACCAGATGGTTTGTTAATGTCAAATAGTGAGATCCTAAATCTATTTACTCACTGGTAGGAAAATTAGATTGTTTCACAAAAAATTGAACGCAAATATCACAAAAACAAACATATTATTAGTATAGTACTATACTAATAATATGCTTGAGGTTTTAATTTTTAAACCTAAAATTGAGGGGTCAGGTAGTTATTCAAACATACACTTGATGATATCATATACAAATTAATCATTATGAAATAGATGATTAAACTCAAAAAATATTTATTTAAGGAAAATTACAATTTTCCCAAAGAGCAAGTCCGAATGACTTTGGAAAGCTTTAGACTAGTCCAACCCAATTTACCATGAAAAATCTTTGCAAAGGTGATTACCTATGAAGCACAGGTGCGTTTTCAGATTCGGGTACGGGTTCGGGTGCGGGTGCGGGACTTTGCAATTTTTGAAAAACTAGGGTGCGGGTGCGGTGGGGTCGGTGGCTGCACCCCGCGTCGGACGTCAGTGTGGCACACTCCCAGCTGCGTCGGTGCGGCACCCTCCCAGCCGCGTTGGTGCTTCATAGGTGATTACACTCCTATGAGGGTGGTAATAGTGTAATACTTAACAATTGTGTACAAAAATCTAAAGTTGTATAAATATTTCTCCAAGCGAAAGTGATACAGTAGTAATCGACAAGTATAAATTCCAACACCTTATTGAGATATAAAATGTGTTAGAACTGAAGTGGACCCAACTCCCCCCAAAACCCAGTCACTGAAAAATGAAATTGGCCGAAAATATATTCCAAGAGCTTCGTTCTAAAAGCTCTTATAGCTTCTATAGACGATAATGATGAAATTACAACAGTTATCTGTGAGGGTGGTTCTTGTTCTAATACTTAGTGCAATGAGCAGCCGCAAATTGGCGATGATTGATTTTGAAGAGTAGTACTTCCATAGAAGATGTATGGTATTATTGGATATAGCTATGAATTTGAACGTGGAAAGTACGGTGCAGATTTGGGTTCGGGTGTGGGTGCATTGTGGTAACACGGTAGATTTTGAAAAAGTAGGACATGGGTATGGTAGAATATATTTATTAATTAATAATTAAATACATTTTTATTTATATTTTCTATATATTGTTAAGCATTTTTTTCATATAATGTTAAATACGTATTAATTTAGGAGTAATAATGGATAATAAGGTGAATATATAACTATTAAATGATTTTTAAAAATTAGACTATAAATTTATATTTAAGCTAATATATCAATATTAAGTACACACACATGAGACTCTTCTATTTTTTTAGGTAAAGGGTTAATGATTTAAATTCATTATAATTTTGGATTACTATATTTTTCAATCATAATAATGTCTAGGGGTGTGATGAAAAATTATTTCACCTGCAAACGCATAACACTCATCATACCCCTAGATATTTTTGTGATTGAAAAATATAGTAATTCCAAATTATATTGATATGAATTACACGTAGTAGGATGATATGAATTACATGAGGAGAATCTTTAGATTTGTGTCAATGAATTTTTCTCCATTCCTCTTAGAGTTGATTTTAAGAAATTATTCGTGGATCCTAATCTAAGATAGTGATGATGTCGAAAATCGTCAGTAAGTTGCATAGTGCTCATGTGCTCTAGACAAAAATCTGTGTAACACAAAAAGAAGAAGACCCTATAGAGAGTACCGGTATGGTATGGGCCAAATGCCCTCCAAAGGTCAAGTTAGAGTACTTTCACAACTCTATAGTGCCAGAATTAGGGTGAATTATGCGTATCTTGGTTTGTGAGGGTTTGAGAGTTTTTATAGTAGTGTGGAGTTGACATTCGTTTTTTTGGTGGGAAGGGTCTTTTCTTGTAGGGAAGATCCTCATTAATATGCGTATATTGTGAGATCCTTTCCTTGTAGGGATTCCCTTGATTAGGGTTAATCTTGGGGTACAAGATACTTCCTTGTATAAATATTCGTGGAGGTCAAGCAAGGCCATGTTGGATTCATCATGCTTTTCATCCTATCGGCTTCTTTTCCCTCATCAACCTTTTTTACTCCTGTCGACCTCTCTCTTCTCGTCGGCTTGGGATTCCTGTTATCTCATGTAGATGCCATCGGGTATTGAAGTGATGTCGTCGGCTTATGGCGTTGTCAAATTCGTACCACTTCACACGTATATGAAGCTGACGGGCTTAATGGACTCGTCGGCTTCTTTGTATGCAACGAGTTTATTTCTCTTTGAAAACACCCTTATCAGCTACCCCTTACTCCATGGCTCCATCGACTCTTGCTGACTGGTTGTGGAGTGTAGCTTTTCTTTCATTTATTATTTATCCGTTGAAAAATAAGAGTGTTCATTAATGACTTCTTTGAGCAGCTTTTATTAAATGCTAGGACACGTGGCATAGGCTGGTTGGCCTCGTTTCTGAACAAAGGTGTCGCTTCATTTCCCGCGCTCTTTCGTCTTATAAATAGCTCTTTTACTCCTCTTATTTTTTCTTATTTCATCTTTGCAAGTATTTAAGAGGGAGAGCTGTTGTTCTGTCATCTTTGCTGTCGTCAACTTGCAGATCCTGTCACCTCTACAGAGTCGTCAACTAATCCTATAAGCTCTCTTCTTTCATTTCTTTTTTCTTTTTACTTTCGTTTTCTAGTCAGTCATCACTTCTATAGAGTGACCCGTCAAATAGTTTCTTAGAATACCTCCATCGCTTGTAGGTGAATAGATGTCAGGTGATAGAGAAGCGACAAGTGAGTAGTCATCATTAGTCCATGAGGGAGTGGGCTACGACGAAGTCTACCCGTCAGGTCATGGGCCCGAGAAGGGCTTATCCTAGTCATCAAAGAGGGAACCGTCTACCCATTCCCCTAATGACAAAGGGGAAAATTATGACGAAGAGAAAGTAGAAGGAGATGTGGAGGACGAAGGGGATGGAGTGGAAGAGGAGGGCGTAGATGAGGGTGATGAGAATGAAAGTGGGGATGATAGGGGGACATCCTCTAAGGGAGGTTCAGGAAGTCAAGAGGACGACAAAATCCGTCCCTTCATTCTTCTTGCAATGTGGACGGTAAATGACTTTTACCCGAAGATGACAACCAAAATATTCAAGGAACTTCAAGATCGTTATCAAATCCCTGACAATATCCTAATTCGTCTGTCAGGGAAGTTTGAAAGGTGTTACTCGGGGAAGACCGTGGGCGTTGGCATGTATGTTGCCATGTTTGTGGCAGGATTGAGATTGCCACTGACAGCACTACATTTTCAGTTGGCTAATTTTCTTGGATTATTTGTCAACCAAGTTGGTTGGAGGATATTCATAGGGGCTAAAATCCTTTGGGGTCGTCTTTGTGGTGGGAACCATCAGCTTACTCTTAACAAGTTCTTTTGGTGCTACCGACCCTAACATATCGTCTTGTCCCAAGGGATATATTACTTTACGGCGAGGAAGAGAGCACTTAGGCGAGTGTCGGACATGCCTGACTCCCATAGATATTGGAAGGGTAGATATTTTTTTTTCAAGGGACCGATTGAGTAGCCGACGGAAGGAGTGGGTTACAATGCCTCATGGCTTTGATAATACTTGGGGTATTGTCAAAGATTCAGGTTTGGCACCGTCTGCATTTTTACTTGTTCTTTATTTATTTGTCCAAGTGTTTAACGTTGTTTGGTTTTTCTCTTTTTCAGCTAGCATTCGTCCACGTATAACTGATGAGCAGGAGGCTTTCATCCGTCGGGTTCATGATATTCCGTTTGACAAGTGGAAGTGTATGGACTTGATCACCCTTGATACACTGCATGCTTATTGTGGTGGTCCTGTGCTGACGCCTAAAGCCCCATAGACTGAACAGATACTCCCATCAGCGTAAGCCTTTACTTTTTTGATTTTTTCTTCCTGTTGTCTTCCTTTTGTCCGCTTTATCTAACGATGGTCTTTTACCCTTCGTAAAAATGGAGGCAATGAGGCAAAGAGCCTTGGTAAAGGTGTTACCTGCGGCGTGTAAGCAGAAGGAGAAAAAGAAGGAGAAGGTGAAGGAGAAGGAGGGGGCATCATTGTCGACTCCCAAGGTCGTTGGCAAGCGGGTGTCCAAACAAAAAAGTGAAGGGAAGGATGACCATCCACTCAAGAAAGGACCGGTCACTTCTGTAGGTGACAAACAGTCAAAGAGGCTGTCGCCTCCAATACGAAGTCATGGAGCTGGTAAAAGCTTAATGACGGCAATGGGCCCCGTCACCCAGGAAACCTTTTATTGTCTTCTCACACATAAAGGATATGCCGTTGAGATGGTCGAGTCAATCATCAAGGAGACAGACTTGGACCTTTGTGCTGAGCAGGTGATAAAAGACTTGAGGGCATCGGGTCTTTTTGACCTGTCTAGGGTACGCCATTTTCTTAGACTTTCTACCATTCTTTTGTATATTTATTAGCTGATGGTTGTTTTTTTTTCAGGCACTGGTGCGTATGAAGGCGCTTCAAGATAGGTGCGTTGCTGAGGAAGGGGTGATTAGTCGGCTTAGGAAGCAAAATGAAACCCTGAACAATGAACAGGTGCAATATCAGCAGGCCCTCTGTACTCTTAATGAGGAGGTGACAACTTTGAAGGAAAATCTAAAAGAGGAAGCCAGTCTTTGAGAAAATGCGTAAGAGGCAAAGGCGAACGTGGAGAAAGAGCTGACAGCTTTTGTTGAGCAAGTAGAGACGGCCAAGGCTGATGCCATAGCAGAGTTCAAGACTTTCCAACCCTTCATTGACGCTTGTGTGGTCTATTAAGGTGATGGGTTTGATGACTGCTTGAAGCAGGTCGGGTCCGTCTACCAAAATCTTGACCTATCCGAGGTCACCATAGATGATCCACTACCGACGACCCCAGCTGGTGACGATACCATCAATAAGGAGACTGACGACTCTACTCATGTTGTTTGAAGGATAACAGGGTGGTGCTTGATCAACCTGCTTTGGAGAGACCCGTTAATCTCGTGATCCTGGCTACTAAAGACCCTCCTTTAAAAGATGCCGAGAACCTTTCTGCCCAAGATGCCTAGAATTCTTTTGCCAAAGATGACGAGTACCCCCCTGCTCAGGACGTTCAAAATCCTTCAACCTAGTTTTCTTTTAAAAATTCAACTTTCTTGTATCTTATTTTCAGACGATGTTAAGTACCTTTTTGTTTTTGGGCTTTTGTTGTAAACTCTTTTTTATTTTACAACGTCTGTTTAATATTTTACATTCGTCACTTTGAGCATCCTTTTGTTGATTTCTTATTTTGAGATATGCGTATGTCCGTCTACATGTTAGGTTACGCCCGTCTATTTGGGTGTGCTCGTCTTTTAGGGCCTTGGTGTATTTTAGGTACCCTTAGGATCTAGCATAGGATCCGTCAGCAAGTAGACTTAATATCCTCGTCCACTTATGGACTTAATGAACTCGTCTATTTCTAGACTTACGTCTTTATCCACTTATGGATTTAGCAATGAGCTTGTAGACTTAATATCTCCGTCCACTTATGGACTTATTGAGCTCGTCTATTTGTAGACTCAGCGTCTTCGTCCATTTATGGGTGCAGTGGTGAACTCATCCAGTTGGACTTAATGATTTCTAAGCATCCCTTGGGATGGTCTGTCCACTTGTGGACGTAGTAATGAACTCATTTACTTGTGGACTTAATGATTTCTAAGCATCCCTTAGGATGGTCCGTCCACTTGTGGATGTAGTAATAAACTCGTCCACTTGTGGACTTAATGAATTCATCCACTTGTAGTAATGATTGTGTTCCATCTATGGATAGCAAATTCGTCCATTTGTGGACTTAATGTTTTCTAAGCATCCCTTGGGATGATATGTCCACTTTTAGACGTAATAATGAATCCATCCACTTGTGGACTTAGTGAATTCGTCCACTTGTGGACTTGAATATTTTTAAGCATCCTTTGGGATGATCTATCCACTTTTGGATGTAGTTTTGTAGAAACGAATACGTACACATGTTATATTTGAATAACTCCTCTTATTGTGATAAATACGTGCATAAGTAAGAAATTTTTCTTATTAGAAACCTACCCTTTGGGCTTAAAAAGTCTTGTAGATAAAAATTATCTAAAAGAAATAAATTGGAAATGAGAAGCGGCGCCCTTCATGCTGTCATCTACTAGTAGTATTTCCTGAGATGCTCAGTGTTCCATTGGTAGTGCAACTTTTGCCCGTCTAATGTCTCCAAGTGGTAGGTGTCTTTCCTCTGCCATGACATGACTTTATAGGGTCCTCCCAATTAGGTCCGAGCTTTCCCTGGGAGGGATCTCTTGTGACACCTGTTACCTTCCTCAAGATGAGATTCCTAACTTGGAAGTCTTTGTGTCTGACTCTGGAGTTGTTGTGCTTGGCCATGAGGTCCTAGTATCGTGCTAGTCTTTGTTCAGCTGTCACCCTAACTTCGTCCATTAGGTCAAGCTGTAGACGCATGGCCTCGCCGTTCCTTCTCTCATCATGGTTGTCCACCCTATAGCTTGTGAGTCTGACCTCAGCTAGAACAACTGCCTCGCTTCCGTACGCTAGTTGAAATGGCGCCTCTCCTATAAGCATTTTGGTTGTTGTCCTGTATGCCCATGGTACACTTGGCAACTCTTCTGGCCATATGTCCTTTACCCTTTCTTGAATAAGGATCGGTTCGTGACCTCAACTGGTTTGTTGGCTTGAGGGTGGGTGAGGGAGGAGTAGTGGTTCTTGATCCCCAATTGTAAGCAAAAGTCCCTGAGGGAGTTATTGTCAAACTGCTTCCCATTATCTAAGACTAAAACTCTAGGGATCCCGTACTTGCAGATGATGTTTCTCCAGACGAAGCTTTGTATACTTTTCTCTGTGATGGTGGCCAAAGCTTCGGCTTCTACTCATTTGGTGAAATAGTCTATGCCGACCACTAAGAACCTCAACTATCTCATTGTTATTGGGAATGGGCTCATGATGTCTAATCCCCATTGAGCAAAAGGCCATAGGGCCGTCATTGGGGTGAGCTCTTCTGTTGGCTGTTGAATGATGTTGCTTAACCTTTGACATTTTTCGCAGGCTTTGACATAAGCCTAGGTATCTTTTTGCATAGTAAGCCAGTAGCATCCAGCCCGAATCATTTTGTGCACCAAAGACCGTGACCCTAAGTGGTTCATGGAATTCTCTCATGACATAGTCCACTCTTTAGGGCTTAATCATCTTAGGTACAGGCGAGAGAAGCCTCTCTTATACAAGACGTCATTTATCAAAACGAATCGTGCTGCTTGGACCTTTAGCTTTCTCACGTCTTCCTTACTGTTAGGTAGTGTGCCGTCTTTCAGATAAGAAACTATCGGTGTAGTCCAGTTGCTTCTAGAGTCTATTTCCTACACACCGACGTCATCTATCAAAGGTGGGAGCTAAACAAAAGATAGTACCTTATTGGGGATAAACATGTGTTCTGCTGAGGCAACTTTGGCAAGGCGATCAGCTTGCTCGTTCTCTTTTCTGGGGACTTGGACGAACTTGGCTTTCAGCTTGCCTACTCGTCTCTGCACCTACTCTAGATACTTTTTCATCTTTTCCCCTTTGCATTCGTAGTCATCGTTCACCTGACCGGTGACCACCTAAGAGTCGCAATATACAATCACCCTTATAGCCCCTGCGGCTTTCGCGAGATCTAGCCCTACCACTAAGGCCTTGTACTCTGCTTCGTTGTTGGTAGTTGGGAAGTCAAGATGAACCACACATTTGAACTTGTCCTTGATGCTTGGTTTCCTAAAATAGCTATCTTGGAGTTTTAGCAACCAACATCAAAGAAAAATAAATGATAATATCAAATTAAAATGCCTTAAAATAAAAGTCACAATTTTTATTGAAATTTTATAAAATTAATCTATGTTGTAAATAGTTATTTAAAAAATATTATTTTGTTAATTTTTTTAAAAAGAAATTTCTTTAGTTTATGGATAAAGTTTAGCTACAAAATTAGTTGTAATTTAAGACTACAACCTTACTTAATATCTTTCTATTGGAGGTGAATTTTAACAAATCTACCGTTAGATTACATTTTCTTCTTATATCCTCCATACTTGCAAAATTTCTATAAAATTAAAGATCAGTAAATATGTCATCAATAAATGGATTAAATTGTAAGTTTTTGTAGTCTAAAATTATGCATAAAATGTAAACTTATAAATCATATAGTAAATAATATTCAATTGGCACAAAATTTGATATGTGTATTAAGAATATAAAGAATATGCAATTCAACGGTTAGATTTTCAAAATATATAGTAATGTGAATGATATTGAGTAAAGTTGTGGGTTTAGGCAACAACCTTACTTAATCTATACTACTATTTAAAGAGCTTTCCCTGTTTAGACCGAGTTTTTTTTTTTAATTCCGAAATACCCCTACACTCCTAGGTTTAAGTAGAGACAAAAGTAAATGATAATCAGGTAAAAATACATGTCTAACTTGCAGTAAAACATTACGTACAAAATAGGACCACTTTCTTGATGGTTTTCAAATTGCTTTATCCATTTAAAAAAAAAATTTAAAACAAACACACGTTTGTTTGTGAATATATCTACCATGATAATTGATAAAAATAAAAAATAAAAAATACACACACACACACACACAATCATCTACCTTTATTTCCAAAAAAAAAAAAAAATCAATTACTTTTATATAAAAAAGAGAGTATTATTTAAACTTCCTCTATTTCCCATGTTTCACATTTCCACGTTCTTTTTTAGTTTTTTTTTTTTTTTTCTTTTACCATCTCCATTCTAATTGCATCGTTTAAATTGTTAATGATGTTGATTTCAAGAGTCTGAGCTGTGATTTTGTAACCCTTATGATCATCATTTCCTCCACCAATTTGCGAAATCTCTTATGCTTTCAAGAGTGCTGGCAAGTTTGATCTCATTCCTATTTCCTATGATATTTGCTTTTGTTCCTTGTACGTTTATGAAATAGTTTTATGGAGTCTAATTTGATCTAATACGTTTTGCATGCCATTTTGAATGAAAGGATTTTGGTTTCAAATTGGTGGATGAGGATGAATGGGTATTAGCACTATTGGGAAACATGTACTAAAAGGTATGTTTGCCCTGTTCAATCTATTCAAAATTTCTGTCAAAAATTTTCTTTTACTTTGTTTGGACCAAAAACTCTTGAGAAAGACAGTAACATCCTTATTCCATTCACATTGTGGTTTGCAGATATGTGTTTCAACTGAAAGCACTATAAAGTGACCTCGATAGATTGATGACTGATGCCAATCTAGGATTTTAGCCAAAAGAAAGTGTTAAGATTGCATGAACCCCAAGATTTTATGAAGAAGTTATCAACTTTTACATTTCCTTTTCTTACTCATGTTTCACATTTGAGCCACTTAATTTTGAATTTGTAATTACATTTGAATCATGGAAAGCAACAATTAAATAATTAAATTTTTTTTTGAATGTGTAATTACACTGTACCTATGGTGTTCCCTTCTTTATCATTTTTATTTTATATTATTTTTGAAACAAAGAGGGAAATTATTTATTTGTCAATTACTAATCTTATATCTATGCTTCTATTTACCTTTGCATGTTTATTTTGGAAATTTTGACTTTTGCATATGTAGGGTGGGTGATTTTTTTAATAAAAAAAAGGTTTTATACTACTGATGTTCCTTAACAAGTTGACTAGGACCCCTCATTCTTTAGGATTCTCCATACGTTACAGGGTAATTTTTGTTAGGAAGTTGGGCCACATTAACAGAGAGATCTAAAAATGAAGTAGATGACAATAATGAACTGTTGCTTTATATTTTTCAATCACAAACCTAGTTTGAACTAGGGGTGTCTAGCCAGACCCGGTACCTGACCCACCTGCCCAACCTGGCTGATCCAACCCAGAAACTGGCCGACCCGACACCGGTGACAGTTGGCGGCGGATCTACGCCCCCAGAACCTGAGACCGGCGGGTCGATTGACGGGTTAGAGCATGGGAAACCGATTTTCAACCGACTCGACTGGAAAATTCACTGAAAATCGCTTTCTCCGCCGATTTAAGTAGCTTGCCGATCTTTTTTCTTCGATCTGTCGAGATCTGGCCTGATCTCTTCTAGATCTCGCTTGATGTCTTCGAGATCCACCGAGATCTCGTCGAGATCTCGCCGGATCTCTTTGAGATCGGGCCTGATCACTTAGAGATCCACCGAGATCTCGTCAAGATCTCGCCGGATCTCTTCGAGATTGGACCTGATCTCATTGAGATCTGCCAATATCTCTTCAAAATCCGGTCAATCCAGCAAAGATAAGCAGATTTTGGCAAATTTCGGCGACGATTCGCGTAGTCTGAGCTAGACTGAAAACTGATCGGAAAAAGAAGACATTCGACCACCCAAACCATTGCCATCTACGGGTCGGTGGCAGGTCTAGATTTAAAAGACCCGATGTGATCAAGTCGGTTTTGGCTTGGGCACAAACCCGACCCGGACCGACCCGTGGACAGGCCTAGTTTGAACAATCTTCTACACTTTCTAATTCTAATTATATTGAGGTTTCCAAAATTTAGATATTAACATTCACATTAGAAGCAACACAAAATTTGGATGATAACTGTAGAATAGGAGCGTGTGTGATGAGACTCTTTTTTATTTTTTGGTTTTAATGTTATAATTTTCTATTTATCCCCAGTTGAAGTTTACATGTTTGTCCATTAATATTACACATTTGTGAATGACTGATACAACCAAAAATGTCATGAGGCTAGCCATAAAAAATGAACACATTCACACACAAACATATAATTTCAAATTTTCAATGCAATTTTGGTGTTAATTTTTTGTAGCTAGCCTCATGACATTTCTGGTTGTATTAGTCGCTTGCAAATGTGTAATACTAGTGGACAAACATGTAAATTTAACTTCAACTATGGATAAATAGAAAATTATAATATTAAAATAAAAAAGAGCCTCATTACACGTGCTCTTATTCTATAAATATCATCCAAATTTTGTGTTGCTTCTAATGTGAATGTTAGTCTAATTTAACTAAAAATGAGTTTGGGAAATAAAATAAACATTTTCTAAACCAAACATGCTAAGATTATATTGGATGATATACAATAGTAAGACAACGTCTTGAACCAAACATGCTAAGATTATATCAGCTAAAAAATAACATAGTGACAATGGACAAATTAACTTGATTCAAAATGCAATTGATCCAATTCACTCATCTATTCAAAACGATCCCATTTTTACCTAAACCCTTTGTTGACCGGACTTGAATCCAACCGTCTAAAATTATCCTGATCTTATATCCATTTGCTATAAAACCACATCACATTCTTCCTAAGGCCAAGCCCAAAACCAAGTCCAAGCACATGAAACGGCGTTGTATTGCTAGGCGTCATTTGTCCAACTGTGATTCAAGTCCTCCCCTTGGCAATATTAATAAACTAGCATTTGGACACGCGCGTAAGGCTCTTCTATTTTTTTTGGTAAAGGTTAATTTAGAGCATTTATTATAATTTGGAATTACTATATTTTTCAACCATTAAAAAAAAAAAAACCTAGGGTGTGATGAAAAATTATTTCACCACACATAATACTCATTACACCCTTATGTTTTTTTTTTTTTGGATTGAAGAATGTAGTAATCCCAAATTATAATAAATACTCTAAATTAACCCTTATCTAAAAAATAAAATAGTCTTTCAGCTCTTGAAGGTGAATTTTAACTCTTATCCAAATTTACCGTTGGATTATATTTTTCTTTTTTGCATACTTTGTCCTTAGTTTATTGAACGATACTATTCATTATTTCTTTTTTGTTGGAGACACGAAGTTGTTCAATCAAGCAAAACGTGTGGCGATTTTTTTTTTTTTAAAAAAAAAAAAAATTCTAAAGGATAGGACTTAGGAGTATAACAACCAGAGCAAAGCAACGTGTGAATAGACAGGGCCTCCCTGAAGAAATTAGAATTGACGGGGTCTCCTTTTGCTAAACTAAAATTCGGCAAAGATCTTTGGCATCTGGCATTATAAAGTGAGATTTAGAATATGGGCCTACATCACTGTTTATAATACGGCTTGACTTAACCAGGAAACTTTAGTACTTTGTTCTAAAGCTTTTTAGTGATCCATATTTAATTGTGTTTTAATAATCCAATATTTTTGCAATAAAAAAATCTAATATTTTCTGACAAGTACCCTATATTTTCCTATCCATTTTCAGCTTCTCATCTCCCCCTTTCTTTCTTTTTTTCTTTAAAAAAAAAAAAAAAAAATTTAAACATACTTTTTGCTATATTTCAGGTATTTCAATATTTTATCATATTTTACTTAAAAAAAGAATTGCAAATATGTTTTTTAATTTTAAAGTTTGAACTATATTCTAAGATATTGTATATGTTTTTAATTAACAATAACAAGACTGATATCTTGATTGTGGTATGTTTTGACAATTTTTTGTATGATAAATTTGATAGTTACAGTTTACAACTTATAACAGAGAGTTGGTGATTTTGAATCATGAATAATTCTAATGAAAACACTAATTAACCCTTAATTTTTAAAAATATAGTAATTCTAAATTATAATAAATGCTCTAAATTAACCTTTACCCAAAACATAGAAGAATCTCTGAACACTTAGAGGTGAATTTTAACCCTTACCCAAATTCACCATTGAATTATATTTTCTTTGCATACTTTGTCATTAGTTTATTTAACGATACTATTCATTATTTCTTTTTTGTTGGAGACACGAAGTTGTTCTATAAAGCAAAACGTGTGGCGATGTTTACTGTTTTTTATTTTTTATTTTTTTTTGCTATTCTAAAGGATGGGACTTAGGAGCATAACAACCAGAGCAAAGCAACGTGTGAATAGACGGGGTCTCCTTGAAGAAATTAGAATAGACGGGGTCTCCTTTTGCTAAACAAAAATTCGACAAAGATCTTTGGCATCTAGCATTTTAAAGTGAGATTTAGATTATGGGCCTACATCACTGTTTATAATACGGCTTGACTTGACCGGCCAAATCGGCCCAATACCACCTTTTTTTAAAAAATTTAGACAAAAAACACTGTTTCGGAAGTAATTGGGAAAATATCACTTTTTCCAGTACTCGAGCTCACGAAACTCAAGTACTAGATTTTATACTTTCACCGTGGCATGCCAGCATCGAATCTCTATTAAAAAAATGCCACTTAGTCCTCAAGTTTGGTGGACTCGAGTACTGTATAATCTAGTACCGAGTCCACTAAACTCGGGTACCAATCTGGATTGGCCGCTAGCTTTTGATGGGATAATGCCATTTGATACTCGAGTTCCATGTACTCGAGTACTGTGTTAACAGTACCCGAGTTCTTGAAACTCGAGTACCAATCTGGATTGGCCCGAATTTGTTGAGTCATGCCGATTAATACTCGAGTTTCACGGAACTGTCACCATCAACTTGATTTTTTACAGTATTATCAGTAAGCTCCTACTCCTTTATATCTTCATTATTTGCACTTGACATTTTCTGCTTTTGGCACCGGTGAGGAATGTAACTATGAACAACTGATTTGATATCTATCACAAATGAAAAAACTAGATTTTAAACTTCTCAACAAGTGCAGGCATTTGAATGCCATGTCCAAACAAAAGAAAGAAATTTCACGGCAATTACATTACAAAAGGAATGAGTCCATTCATTGTTGCCAATCAACATAACAAACTAGCAAAATATATGCAATATTCCTGCCAAATTACCTAGATAAAGCCACAAAATGTGATATAACTATAACTTTGTTCCTTAGCGTCTGACACCTCAGCATCCTCATAAAAGTAAATAAATAAACTTTAAACAAGTTTCTTAAATTGAAAAATGGGAATTTTGTATTTCGTATGGCTTTATCGATATAATAACATAATTACACAACACTCAAAATGCAGAGCTCCACTTTAACCATTCAACTCTAATTCTCAACATCCCAACTATTTTCCCTTTTCAAGCTTAATGGCAATACACGACAAGAATGATCACTTCCATTTATGTTCCGACTACTAATCACAACCGTTCCCCGACCGTCTCCTGAAAAAGTAAGACTCAAATCAGTGTTGAACTGAGCATGGGCTTGTCTCTGGTGGAGTGAGTGCGAGGTCGCCGGTGATGAAATGGGTTTGGGGTTTGTACGTTTTGGGTGTGGAGAGTGAGAGTATATCTGGTGAGTGAGAAATGAGAGACAAAATTTGAACTTTCACCGGTTTTTAGTGAGCAATACTTGAGTTTCATGTACTTGTGTACTATGTTAACAGTACCCGAGTACATAAAACTCGAGTATAATGGGCATCATATACACCAAATAGATGGTGGCCAATCCAGATTGGTACTCGAGTTTCAAGAACTCGGGTACTCTTAACACAGTACTCGAGTACATGAAACTTGAGTATCAAATGGCATTATCCCATCATAAGCTGGCGGCCAATCCAGATTGGTACCCGAGTTTAGTGGACTCGGGTACCAGATTATACAGTACTCGAGCCCACCAAACTCGAGTACTAAGTGACATTTTTTTTTATAGAGATTCCATGCTGGCATGCCACGGTAGAAGTATATAATCTAGTACTCGAGTTTCATGAGCTCGAGTACTGGAAAAAGTGTTATTTCCCCAATTATTTCCGAAACAGTGTTTTTTGCCTAAATTTTTTTTAAAAAGATGGTATTGGGCCGATTTGGCCGGACTTGACAAGGATATTTTTTTGTTTTTGTTTTTTTTGGTTAAGGGGAAATTAAAATAAACAAGCTACGTCACCCTATCAGTGAGTACACAGTTAGATGACCTATTATACAATACACCGATAGCATCCATATTAACAAAACGCAAAATATCTGGACTAGGAGGGCTATCAAGAACTACAAACTCCTCAACCATGTTGATGCCTCTTCTTGCAAGCGCATCAGTGCAACTATTCCCTTCCCTGAACACATGCTCCACGCGGAACTGTAGGAACCTGCTCAGCAAATATCTGCAATCATTTAGAAGAGGGACATAAGGTTTATTAGTACCCCCTGAGGAAGTGACAAGATTAACCACCATTTTAGCATCTAACTCCACCACCAACCTCTGAACTCCAATGCCTAAAGCCAGCTTTAAACCATCCCTTAATGCCCAAAATTCAGCCACAAAACTAGAAGCATGGCCAGACCAGGAAACTTTAGTACTTTGTTCTAAAGCTTTTTAGTGATCCATATTTAATTGTGTTTTAATAATCCAATATTTTTGCAATAAAAAAATTCAATATTTTCTGACAAGTACCCTATATTTTCCTATCCATTTTCAGCTTCTCATCTTTCTTTTTTTTTAAAAAAAATTTAAACATACTTTTTGCTATATTTCAGGTATTTCAATATTTTATCATATTTTACTTAAAAATAATATATTGCAAATATGTTTTTTAACTTTATAGTCTGAACTATATTCTAAGATATTGTATTTGTTTTTAATTAACAATAACAGGACTGATATCTTGATTGTGGTATGTATTGACAATTTTTTGTGTGATAAATTTGATAGTTACAATTTACAACTTACACTACAAAAAACGCGGACTATAGCCGCGTTTTTTAGCCGCGTTTATAAAAAAACGTGGCTATACCTGACCTATAGCCGCGTTTAAAAGAAACGCGGCTATAGACCAAACCTATGCCACGAATTGATATTTGGCCTCTTGGGCTCACACGTGTGAACATGTTTACGTGTCTTTTGGGTAAAATTTCCTTTTTTTTTTTCTTTTTTTTTTGCTTTCCTAAATGATAAAGACAACTAGAGGCAAGCAACAAGTGGGTAGACTGGGTCTCCTTCTCCTAAACCTAAAACTCAACAATAATCTTTGTGCCTCTGGCATCTTGAATTATTTTGAAGATAGAACTAGAATGTGTTCATATATAATACAACTTGACCATGAAACTTTTCTACTTTGGAACGTCAAACAAGGGACAAGTACAACAAGAACACAAGTAATTAGGATGATAAAAAATAAAAATAAAATAAAAGTTTTTAGTTTTTTTTTTTTAATAAAAAAAAACTGAGTGGTCACTGGTTGAAACCATTTTAGTGATCGACTTTCAAATTTTTGATACATTTTCAGTTTTACTTTTTTTTTATTTGCACATTCTTTTTGATAAATTTCAGGTATTTCATTTTTTTTTTTCATATTTTACTTTAAAAACAATATATTCCCAATATGTGTCTCAATTCTGAACCATATTTATGATATTAGATTTGTTTTTAATTAACAAAACCAAGATAGAATATCTTGATTATTGCTACTGGTGTTTCAACGATGACGACGATGATGATGATGATTATTATTATTATTATTATTATTATTATTATTTAAATTAATAGTTATAACATGAAATAAGGATATAATAAAATTTTACATGTCTCCATTTGAAACACAACGTGTGACAAATTGATAGTTGATTTACAGTCTTTTAATGTTTTAATGATATTTTAATCCGTGATTATGTTTCTCTCTCAAATTCAATACATAAAATTTAAAATAATTTGGTTCAATTATTTACCCGATATATACTTTATAAAAAGAATAAGATATTCATCTAAAAAAGAAAATAAAGCTAAGAAACAAAATAGGTACTTTATAAAAAGCACACTATACTTTATGATTAAGAATTCGGATTCAATTATTTACCTAATATGTACGTTATGAAAAGAACAGATGGTTCACTAACTATGGTTGTTGTATAAGTAAGATTCTAGACGTTTTATGGCTTTGTAAAAATCATCAGTAACAACAATTTTTTTTTTTAAAGATTGTTAGTTTCATAATCGCTTAAACACATGTTGATGTTTGGCATTATGTGCTCACGCGTTGCCTACATACAGACAATTTTTTTTTTGGGGATAAATTCCTACATACATAACTAGCCAGCGATTAAATGCATTCCATGACACATGTCACAACCAAGCTCTATCACACAGAAATAGATTCCACCCAAAGGCTGTTATTGAGTATTCTAAGAGTATACTCCCTCTCTCTCACAAAGAAATGGATCACATCCATTACGGGGCCCACCCTTATGTGAGAGAGAAAGAGTATACTTCTGTAGCGCCCAATAAATTTCTTTCATGCTACCATGATAACACTATGCCACATCAATGGTGACTTGTCGTCATCTTAGGCTGTGTCAACACATGTCAATACGCATTGTCAACAACAATTATTATTGCATTGATTGGCACTATGGAACATACTTTTATGTGAAAGAGAGGGAGATACTCCCATAGCACCCAATAAATTTCCATCATGCTATCAAGATAACGCTATACCAAATCAATAGTGACTTGTCATCATACCTTAGGCTTTGTCAACCAGGGGGCCGATTTCGTACCGTACCGGCCGGTACTGGCCGGTACATACCGTACCGGCCAGTACCCCGATACAGGTACACCCCCCATACCGTACCGGGCCAAACACCAGGTGTACCGGCCGTACCGGAAGATTTCGGCCGTACCGGCCGGTAAAGGAATACCGGTCCGAAATGTGTTCTGGCTTCTGGTTTTTTTTTGTTTTTTTTTTTTGTTTTTTTTGTTTTTTTTTTTGTTTTTGTAATTGGGGATTTTTTTTAAGGGCAGGATAGTAATTTTGGCTTAACCCTAAAATCACCCAATTCCTATTTTGTGTTTTGCCGCAGCCTCCCTCTCTCTTTCTCTTCTTCGGTTTCTCTTCTCCCTCACTCTCTCGTTCTCACTTCTCTCCCTCTCTGCGTCTCACTGACTTGAGTCAACAAAATTTCTTTTACAGTTCTCACTTCTCTCACTCTCTGCTCCGATTTCTCTTCTCCCTCACTCTCTCGTTCTCACTTCTCTCCCTCTCCGCGTCTCACTCTCAAGTCTCAACAAAATTTCTTTTACATTTCTCACTTCTCTCACTCTCTGCATCGAGGTCCTTGGTCGGAAGTTGGAAGAGTGCCGTGACTGCCGTCGGAACTGGTATGTGCGTGTTTTTTTATTTATTTATTTTTATATGATTTCGATTTCGAATTTGTATTTTCGAATTGAACATGAGTCACATACTCACATGACAGAACCAAATTATATTAAACTTTAATATGATTTGGTTCTGTCATGTTTTTTTTTTTTTGGCTTTCTTTGCTATGGTTCGATTTTTTTGCTTTGTTACTAGTTAAGAGTTTTTTTTTTTTTTTTGGTTTTTAATGCATGTGAATGATATAATGTATAAAAATCTATTTGTTTTTTTTTTTTTCATAATCTGTTTGAATTTTTTTTTTCTCAGCTGCTTTGGGTCTCTCGGCCAGTCTGTTGGCTCTGTTTCTCACTCTCAGCCTCAGGTATAAACTTTAATTTTTTTAGTGGAATTATATTTCATGTGGAATAGAGATTCTGATGATGTTTGTTATTTACTGTGTTCATGAATTGGGTTACTGTGATAAATAACAAATTGTTTACTGTGTATGTGTGTGTATGGTAATGTTTTATGGTAAATAGAGATTTTGTGTGTATGTGTGTGTGTATATATATATATATATTAAATATATAAAATAGCGGTAAACCCGAAACGGTACACCGGTATTGACCGGTATCCGAAATATACCGTATCGGTGGCCAAACCGGTACGGCCTCCGATACGGTATTGACTTCCTTGTTGTCAACACATGTGAATATGCATTGTCAACAACCATGATTATTGCATTGATTGTTAAATTTTTGTAGGGACAATTATTTATGTGAGAGTGAGAATAGAAACCCGTTCTTTATCTTTTTTTTTTTCACAAATAGTAAAGTTCCATATCTTAATTTGGATATAAGAAAGCTTACCATATATAACACAAAATTTCTCCGCCGATTCCTTCTAGTCGGGCCTCTCGGTCCGTCATTATACCCCGAGAGGTAGAAAGAATTACAATCCCCATCCCACCTAAAATTCTAGGAATTCGTTGATAACTAGAATAGATTCGTAGACCGGGTCGACTGATCCGTTTTAAATTTAAAACAGTTTTACATGGACCTTTCCTATTCCTTCTATGCCGTAGGGTTAAAACCAAAAAATATTTGTTGTTTTCCTGATGTTTCCTCACATTTTCAATAAAACCTTCTCTGTGTCAACACGTCAATATGCATTGTCAACAACCATGATTATTGCATTGATTGGCACCATTGATTGTTGCGTTGATTGATAACATTGATTGTTAAATTTTTGTAGGGACAATTATTTATTCACATTCTACTGTCAAAGATTTACATTGTAGACATTAAAATAAGATTTACATTGTAAACAAAACAAATGTCTACAATATTGCAAAAAGGGTGTAATATTGTACACACTTACATTAAAGTGTACAGCTTTGAACAGATTTATTTAGTCTATAATGTAAATTTTACATTGATAATGCAATGTAAATTAATTATTTTCCTTTTTCTAGTGAGCAGTTGTTTCCATTTGGGGCATTTTTTCCACTTGATTTTCCAGAGAATTCTAGATTTGAGGTCGGTTTCTTTTTGTCCAAGGCTTCGTGAATCGCATGGAACTAGCTTTATTGAACCGAAACTTTGCATGTAGAAGAAGTCGAGGAGAGGAAAAGCATGCAACTTTTCCTCTTGAATTGGAAAATCATGTCCGTTTACCATCTGGGGGCTACAGTACTCTATTTTAGATTGTTCAATTGGTAGGAGACTACGATAAAGTTCTATAATATAAACACAAGTTAGCTTTATCATATTCCTTCTTTTGACGAAGTAAACCCATGCACATGGACGTTTGATTAAAAGAAAAAGAAAAGCATGACTTGTCGGAGACTCGGAGGCGAGTATCTAAACTGGAAAGTAATATATGGTTATTTTCCACCAAGGAAAAAGAAAATTTTAAAAAGTTTAGTTATAGCCAGCATATATCACTCTATGAATCTAGACAAGCGGTCTTAGAATTTCACGAAAACATATAATACACAATAAAAGTTGGGTTTAAAAATTAAAAGTTGTGGTTGCATCAAACAGCTATTTTTATTTTTTATTTTTGAAAGGATCAAACAGCTATTTTCTCTTTGTGACAATTGGTCAAATTATTATTAATTAGGATAGTTTACTTTAGATAAAAATCTAATAGTTAAGTTTAAAGAAATTTGAAATTCTACTTCACCTGTAGTTTAGGTGGGGCAAACTTCAATTAGCTAAGTTTTGAGAAATTTAAATTTAATTGAAAATTAATATAATTTGCATTTTGATAATGAAATCTACAAACAACAAACTGTATTATAGTGTTTTTAAAATATATTTTTCTTTTTCATAGAATTTTTAGTCCGTGCATTGGATGAGATTACTAATCTCTAACCACGTCCAGCATGCACAAGGTGTGAGTCATGGATTATGTGTAAAGGTTGAAAGAGATGTTCAGAAAAGGAAAAAAAAAAAAAAAAATTATGTTTGTAACTTTGTATGCTAGTCGCAACCTGGTAGGTTGTGAGGAGGTCGCAACAACCTTTCTTAGGTAGCCCTCGTCCTAATATGTCCCGTGTCACTAGTGGGCATGAAGGCTGCAAGGTCACATGAACAACTTTAACCACAGTTTGACTAGGCTCAAATACTTTATACTCAAATACATTTTAGCCAAAAAATACACACTAAAATATATAGAAGAAAATTTTTGTCACAGAGCTAATCTAATAAAAATAAGGACTTAACATTCATTAATAGTACAATGGTTTAAATATAGAATAAAATTTAAATTTAATTAAAGTATATATATAAAAAATAATTATGTTTAAATGTTTTGTTTTTAATACACACATTGATATCACGAAAGCTTAAAGAAAGCACATACGATGCTTTCTTAGATGAAATAGAAACTAAACTATTAGTTTATGGTAGTAAACCTCGAATCCACGACGAGTCCATTGAATCCACAAGATGATAATTTTTTGGAATATGCTAGAGAAAAAAATAGACAAAGTCTAAATTTTCTTAATCTAAATATTGAATTGTCTTTGAAAGCTACAGTACGTTTAAATAGTAAAAAGAAAGCCTATGTCGTCTAGGAAACACACAAAACTCTAATTTGATTAAACAACATTCAAAGCCCCCCAAAACAAAAACAATGATGTAAATGCCCTAAACCTAAAATAATAAAAATTACTTAAAAATACCAAATTAATAAATTACAAAAATTAAATTGTAGATTTTGTCCTACATATCTCTCTCTCTCTCTCTCTCTCTCTCTCTCTCTCTCTCTCTCACACACACACACACACACACACACACACACACACACACACACACACACACGCGCGAGAACTTGTGGGATAGCTGTTTATTGCTTTAATTTGTTATAAACAAATGAATAAAGTTTAGCCACATTTAGTTGTAGCTTTAGGCTACAAACAATAAGAGAATGACATGTGTTTCTATCATACACAATGTACATGACTCACTTAAAATGATTGTATATAATCACTTAATTGTGGTTTGATGAGTCATATATTGCATTGCACATGACAAGAATACATGTCAATGATCTTCTTATTATTGATAATAGCCTAAGATTACAACCAAGTTTATAGGCCAAATTTAAAATAAAATAAAATTTTAAATATTTTCCTTGTAATTTATGAAACTAAATTTGGGGTTTTTTCTATGATATAGGTTCAATTGCTCTCTCTCTCTCTCTCTAAAAGATTAAAAAGTTAAAAGGAAAAGTTAATGAATGCCTCCCTAAGGGTATTGGTTTAGGATTTTTTTAAAGAAAATTTTTATGAGAAAAGAAAAATGTACTCCCTCCGTCTTATTTTTTTTGTCCTCTATTCCATTTTGCGATGTCCCAAAATATTGTTCTATTTCTAAAAATAAAATTTATTAGTTTACTAATGTTCCTATTATACTCCTACTTTATTTTCAAAACTATTTGAAAAGAAAACTAAATAATATATTTTTTTAAATCAATCTAATTGGGACACCTTTTTAGTTGCCTCATTAAGAATAACTCTTTTTTTTAAAAGCTAATAAATTTATTTAAGGGTAGTTTTGTAAACTTATACATTTCTATAAGGCAAACAAGATAATAAATTATGTTTCCTTAAAAAGTTTGACTTTTCAAACAGGAGAAAAAAAAGCGAGATGGAGGGAGTAATTGATTTTTTTTTATAGCTATTTATATTTCTTATAAAAGTTGTATAAAAAAATTTCCTAAAATATTTAATTAACAAATTCTCTAAGGGGAATTTGTTAGCAGAATCCAGCAAAGTTAAAATACTAACAATTTGAAATTAGTTCTTGTGGGTTTCAATTAGCTTGATTGGTAAACCTTTTATGGTCAAATGAAAAATCTAAGGTTTAAATCTTGCCTACAATAAAAACCAATTAGTGTTTTAGCATGATGATAAATGATGAGGATAATTTCGTAATTAACTACTGGCTAAATAAAAAGCGACGGGAACCTCAAGTCCATCAATTTTGCTCAAGCCACCTTCCTACAATGACCACAACTCTGCTTCACGACTAACAACCTTGGGTTGAAGAGAGTAAGCTGACGATGTCATAGTAAACGTCGTAAGTTGACGACCTTGCTCGGATTGTATTGTAAGCTGATGACATTAAAAAGAAGGCTGACGGGATATATTGACAGGATCAAAGGCTGAGAAAGGTAAGCGGATATCTGTCCATTACCTTGCTTGATCCCCACACATACGTGTATAAGGAGAATTCTTGTGTTACACGCATGACCCTAATCAAAGAGACTCCTATAAGGAAAAGGACTCTAAGGGATACGCAAAATCCACGAGTTACTCTCCTAGAAGGAAAATACTTCTTGGCCAAGGCACAAATTTCGGTCTTACACTACTATAAATACCCCAAGACCCTCAAAAAGCAAGGTATGCATAATTCACCGCAGCTTTAGCACTTTAGAGTTGTGAATAAGAGATGTTCTCTAACTTGACCGTCAAAGGATATTTGGCCGGTCCCACACCGGTACCCTTTCTAAGGTCTTCAGCTTTTATGTTGTGCAGGTTCTTCATCGCGGACACGTGAGGATCGTGTGGCTCACTGACGATTTTCGGCATCATCAGTTGGCACTGTCTGTGGGAATCAGCGACTTATAAAGCCATGCTATTGCTTCCCAGACAAAGAGTTGCATGGTACTCACTCGCTTGATGGCGACCACTAACAACATTCAAGGAGACGAACCACACATGACAGCACTTGAGAGGCAAGTCCAAACTTTGGCCACCGCTATGGAACGCCTCACCAAACAGAACCAAGACTTAGAAGAACAATTGCATCAGAGGAATGCGGGTGTTAACACCTAGGAAGAAGATCAAGAAGGAACCAATGGAGAAAGAAGGAACCAAGAGGGGCCGAAAGGCAGCCATGCCCCTAGCAGGCCAGAGCGGCAAGACACGAACCGGCCTTCTGTCACCGATACTGTCCTACCTCACATAGTCACTGAGATGCAGATGATGAAGGAACAAATGGACTGCATGATGAACACCCTCAAGGGACGGGTGTCCAACGACCTTGATGATCTAGTCCAGCGAACCGACTCGCCCTTCACAGCATCTGTTAGTTCTTTCCCTTTTCCATAAAAATTTCGCATGCCACAGGTAGAAAGCTACGACGGGTCTAAGGACCCCTTAGATCACTTGGAGTCGTTTAAGACCCTGATGCACCTTCAAGGGGTGCCAGACACAATCATGTGCAGAGCCTTCCCCACCACGCTGAAGGGACCCGCAAGGATTTGGTTTAGTAGATTGACGCCCAACTCCATTGGTACATTCAAAGAGTTGAGCGCCCAATTCGCCTCACACTTCATTGGAGGCCACAGGTACAAGAAGTCCACCACATGCCTGATGAACATTAAGCAGCGGGAAGACGAGACGCTGAGGTCTTCCATAGCTCGTTTCAACAAGGAGGCCCTCTCGATTGATGAAGTGGACGACAAGATACTCGTAGCAGCGTTCACCAACGGGCTGCGGAAGGGTAAGTTCTTATTCTCCCTATATAAGGACGACCCAAAGACCATGTCAGATGTGCTCTACCGAGCGACCAAGTACATGAACGCAGAAGATGCGCTGTCGGCTCGAGAAGAGAAGCCCAAAAAAAAGGGAAAGACAGGAAGATGCACGATCGGATAGGGGGCGAAAGAAGGCTAGGACTGAAGAACGACGGGATGATCGTCACCCTAGACCACCCGCAGGGAGATTCACAAGCTTCACCCCCCTGACCGCTCCTATCGACCAGGTACTAATGAAGATTAAAGATGAAGGAGCCTTGACTTTTCCCGGCAAGCTGAAGGGGGATCCCAACAAGAGGTCAAGGGACAAATATTGCCCCTTTCATTGAGATCATGGTCATGACACAGCTGACTGCTACGACCTGAAGCAACAAATAGAAGCTCTCATTAGACAAGGAAGGCTGCAGAGGTTCGTTAGCAAGGAGAAAACAGACCCGCCAGATAGCCCCTAGGAGATATAAGGATGATTGTAAGAGGCACCACGGCTGCTGGGTCATCAAAAAAAGCCCGGAAGACATACCTCAAGACGGTTCAGAACATACAGCTGACAGGCTCCGTACCCAAAATGTCGCAGATTAACAATCCCTTCATTGGATTCTCAGAAGAAGATGCACGACGTCTTCACCACCCCCATGATGACACACTCGTCGTTACCATACAGGTAGGAGACTACAACATGCACCGAGTCCTCGTTGACAGCGACAGCTCGGCGAACATCCTTTACTACCCTGCTTTCCAACAGATGGAGATTGATAGGGAGTGACTAGTTCCAACTAATGCCCCGCTCGTCGGCTTTGGAGGAACGAGGGTATTTCCCCTTGGCATAGTCACTTTGGCTGTAACTGCTGGAGACTACCCGCAGCAGATCACCAAGAACGTAGCATTCCTCGTGGTTGATTGCTCGTCAGCATAAAATGCCATCATAGGACGTCCCACCCTCAACTCGTGGAAGGCTGTAACCTCAATCTACCATTTGATGATAAAATTTCCTACTGATTATAAAGTAGGAGAATTGAGAGGAGATCAGGTGGCCGCACGCGAGTGTTACGTAGCTATGATGGAGATGGATGACCACCACCAGACCATGAGCATAGAAGAACGTCGGGCGGCGACGGAGCTCGTTGAGAGACTTGAAGACGTATCTCTCGACGACTCCCAACCAGAACGGACAACCAAGATCGGTACCCTTACAGACCCGACTGTACGTCAAGAACTCGCGACCTTCCTAAAAGAAAATCGAGATGTGTTCACTTGGAGCCATGAAGACATGCCAGTAATTGACCCATCGGTAATGGTGCATAGGTTGAACGTGTCGCCATCCTTTCCACCCATCCGCCAAAAGAAAAGAGTTTTTGCCCAAGAAAGAGATCGGGCAGTGGCAGAAGAAGTTCGCAAGCTCCAAGAGGTGGGATTCATTAGGGAAGTTTACTACCCTGATTGGTTGGCGAACGTTGTGATGGTCAAAAAGAGCAACGAAAAATGGAGGATGTGTGTCGGCTTCACGGATCTAAACAAAGCATGCCCCAAAGATAGCTACCCCCTCCAGCGGGTCAACATCCTGGTGGACTCTACGGCTCAACACCAACTGCTGAACTTCATGGACACGTTCTCCGGATACAACCAGATCCAAATGGACGAAGCTGATCAGGAGAAGACTTCGTTCATAACAAGCCAAGGCCTCTTTTGTTACAAAGTTATGCCCTTTGGTTTGAAAAACGCTGGTGCAACATATCAAAGGCTCATGAACAAGATGTTCGAAAAACAAATTGGGAGAAACGTCCAAGTATATGTCGATGACATGCTAGTGAAAAGCAGAAGGGAAAAGGATCACTTGGAGGATCTCAAGGAAACCTTCGATACTCTTCGCTCCTACAACATGAAACTTAACCCAGGAAAGTGTGCCTTCGGAGTGACGACGGGAAAGTTCTTAGGATACATGATGTTCCAAAGAGGTATCAAGGCTAACCCGGACAAGATCCAGGCTATAATGGAAATAGCGCCTCCTAAAAATGTGAAGGAAGTGCAAATCCTTAATGGCAAGGTAGCCGCGCTTAATAGATTCATATCAAGGGCAACGGATAAATGTCTACCATTCTTCTGCACATTGAAGAAGTCTTTTGAGTGGAAGGCCGAATGTCAACAAGCGTTCGAAGACCTGAAGGCCTACCTCTCTTCACCACCGCTACTAAGTCCCTCACAACCAGGAGAAGAACTGTTCCTATATCTGGCCGTCTCCCCGGCCGCCGTCAGTGCGGCCTTAGTCAGAGAAGACAACAAGGTGCAAAGGCCCGTATACTATGCCAGCCGGGCATTTCATGGCACAGAAGGAAGATACCCACCGATGGAAAAGCTCGCCTTCGCTCTAGTCACGGCAGCCCGCAAGCTCAAGCCGTACTTTCAAGCCTATACCGTGGTTGTCCTGACCGACAAGCCCCTATGACGAGCAATGAGCAGCCCAAAAGCCGCATGATGCCTGGCCTTATGGACGATAGAGCTAAGCGAGTTTGACATAAAATATCGCGCATACACCACCATCAGGGGAGAAGTGGTCGCCGACTTCATTGTGGAGTTCACCAATGCAAAAGGCCAGGGGGTAGAATATCCCCAATGGAGCGTATTCACGGATGAATCGTTAAACAAGAGGGCTGGCGGAGCGGGGATCGTCCTTCAGTCTCCGGAGGGTGACAAGATCGAATGCATGGTTCTACTTGATTTTCCTACGACTAAAAACGAAGTGGAATATGAAGCCTTCATAGCAGGTTTGGATCTAGCCAAAGCCGTAGGAGCCGCAAACATGGTGATCCATTGCGACTCTCAAGTCGTCACTAATAAGGTAAACGGTGACTACGAATGTAAGGGAGAAATGATGAAGAAGTATTTGGAGCAAGCAAAGAGAAGGGTGAATGAGCTACAGGCAAGGGTCGTTCAGATCCTAAGGGGAGAAAATGAGCAAGCTAACTGCCTTACTAAAGCCGCGTCAGCAAAATACACGACCACTCCCGACAAGGTAGTATCCTTTATTTAACTCTCACCACTAATAGATGTCATTGACGTACAGGAGATAGGATTTGAAGGCAATTGGACCACCACTTTAGCTTCTTACCTGAGAGATGACACCCTACCTGAAGGGAAGGAAGCCGCAAGGAAGCTGAAGGTCCAGGTGTCGCGATTTGTCTTGATAAGGGACGCCTTGTACAAAAGGGGTTTCTCCAGACCATACCTGAGATGCCTAGAACTCGAAGAAGCAGAGTATGTCATAAGAGAAGTGCCCGAAGGGAATTACGAAAATCATTCAGGATCGAGGTCGCTGGTACATAAATCAATTCGGGCTAGATATTACTGGCCGACCATGCAAAAGGACACTCAGACGTATGTCAAAGCTTACGACAAGTGCCAAAGGTTCAGCAGCATTATTAGGCAACCAACGGAAAAGCTGACCTCGATAACCGCCCCATGGCCATTCGCCCAATGGGGACTAGACATCATTGGCCTATTCCTAATGGCAACAAGGCCTCTGAAGTTCCTAAGAGTCGGCATCGACTACTTCACCAAATGGGTAGAAGCTGAAGCCCTAGCCACAATCACCGAAAAGAATGTACGGAGCTTTGTTTGGAGGAACATCATTTGTAGGTACGGGATTCCAAGGGTCTTGATCTCAGACAATGGTAAGAAATTTGACAATGACTCCTTCCGAGACTTCTGCTCTCAGTTAGGAATCAAAAACCACTACTCTTCCCCTGCCCACCCCCAAGCCAACGGACAAGTTAAGGCCACGAACCGATCCTTGTTTCGGATAATCAAGACTCGGCTCGAGGGGGCAAAGGGCATATGGCCAGAAGAGCTACCCAGCGTACTATGGGCATACAGGATGACAGTAAGGACTCTTACGGGAGAAACTCTGTTCCAGTTGACATACGGAAGCGAAGCGGTCATCCCAGCCGAGATTGGACTCACAAGCTACAAGGTGGACAATCACGACGAGGGAAGAAGTGACGAAGCCATACATCTACAGCTTGACCTTGCTGACGAGGTCAGGGCGGCGGCGGAACAAAGACTCACACGATACTAGGACCTCATGGCCAAACATTACAACTCCCAAGTTAAGCACCGGGACTTCAAAGTTGGAGACCTTGTCCTGAGGAAAGTGATGGGCACCGCCAGAAATCCCGCGCAAGGAAAGCTTGGTCCAAACTGGGAAGGACCCTACAAAATAACATCATGGCTAAGGAAGGGCACCTACCATTTAGAGACACTCGACGGGCAGAAGCTACGCCACCCATGGAACGCTGAGCATCTCAAGAAGTACTACTAGTAGAAGATAGCATGAAAAACACTACTCCTCATTTCCAGTTTATCTAGTTTATTTCTTTTAATCAGTTGTTTTAGTTTATTTTTGCCTACAATACATTTTAAGCCCAAAGGGCTAAGGTTTATTCTTTTTGGAACAATTTTCTACGTATACATTCATCATAATAAGAGGAGTTTATTCAAAAATGACTAATATGTTAGCTAGTCTTCAAGGAGGCAGCATCATTAAGTCCACAAAGTGGACGAGTCTACTGCTAAGTCCACAAAGTGAACAACCACAAAGTGGACGGCCTTGCCATTAAGTCCACAAAGTGGACGACCTTACCATTAAGTCCACAAAGTGGACGACCTTGTCGTTAAGTCCGCCAACCTTACCATTAAGCCCATAAAGTAGACGACATTGTCGTTAAGTCCGCAAAGTGGACGACCTTATCATTAAGTCCACAAAGTGGACGACCTTGTCGTTAAGTCCGCAAAGTGGACGACCTTATCATTAAGTCCACAAAATGGACGACCTTGTCGTTAAGTCCACAAAGTGGACGACCTTATCGTTAAGTCCACAAAGAGGACTAGTCTACTTCTAAGTCCACAAAGTGGACGACTTTATCATTAAGTCCACAAAGTAGACGACCTTGTCATTAAGTCCACAAAGTGGACGACCTTATCATTAAGTCCACAAAGTGGACGAGTCTACTCCTAAGTCCACAAAGTAGACGATTTTACCATTAAATCCACAAAGTGGACGACCTTATCATTAAGTCCACAAAGTGGACGAGTCTACTGCTAAGTCCACAAAGTGGACGACTTTACCATTAAATTCACAAAGTGGACGACATTAAGTCCACAAAGTGGACGAGTCTACTGTCAAGTCCACAAAGTGGACAACCTTATCATCAAGTCCACAAAGTGGGCGAGTCCACTACTAAGTCCACAAGTGGACGGATTCAGTATAACGTCTGCTAAATGGACGAATCCGTTATAAAACCCACAAAGTGAATAAGTTAATCAGAATCCACAAAACGGACAAATAATGAGCCAAGGGAAAGCTGACATCGTTACCCACAAGGCTGACGGGTATAGGGCAACCTAAAATAAGTTATCAAGATGAGAAAGCTGACGCCGTCACATATAAAGCTAACGGGCACATAAAGCTGACGAGCTCAACACAAGCAAAACATACGGCTTGGCTATGTAACTAAAGTGGAAAAGAGAAATATGGCTCGAATATGAAGCAACACATTGAGGAGTAATACAAATAAAGTAATATTTTTACAAAAGCCCAAAACAATGGGCGTTAAACATAAAAAATAAAAAAAAAATCATCTGTCTTTTACAAAAAAAAAAATGCTTAAGTTCATAGAATTGGGGGGTCTTGAGACTTCCCATCACCCTCAACGAGAGTAGATTAAACGACAGAAGTAGGAGGCTCTTCAGCATGATTTTCATCGCCTTGAGGATTTGCTGACAGAGTCAAAGTGACGGACTTGTCCACGGCTGGCTGAGCAAGAACAACGCTATCATTCTTTTGGTTTGCCTCAAGCCTGTTAGTATCGTCACTTCCTCATTGACGATATCGCCCGCAGGAGTCGACGAAGTAGGCTCGTCCATGGTAATCTTTAATAAATCCAAATCAAGATAAACAGACTTAACTAGTTTCAAGTAGTCCTCAAACCCGTCACCATAGTAGGCGACACAAGCATCTATAAAGAATTGCGAGTCCTTAAACTATGTCACAACGTCGCTCCTAGCCGTTTCCACTTGACTTAGGATGGACTTCAGCTCCTTTTTTGCCGTTAGCTTGGCTTCTTCTTCCGACTTCCACTGACGACTTTCCTCCTCCAACTTCTCCTTTAGTTCCTTCAACTCCTTACCAAGGACACGGTTCGCGTCCTTATATTGCGCTTGCCCATCGGCTAAATACTTAGTACACTCAGGCAGACGGGTAATCACCCCCTCCTTGGCAACACACCTCTCTGACAAAGCCTTCATACGAACCATAGCCTACATTGCCAAAAGAAAAACAACGTTAGGTCATTAAAACTAGTCTGACACCAAAATAAGAGAAGGCATACCCGAGTAAGATCAAACAGGCCTGACGCCCCTATCTCGTCTGTTGCCTGCTCGGCACAGGGGTCCATCTCCTCGTCTTTTAGAATGGACCTTGTCACCTCCACGGCTTAATCTTTATGGGTTAGAAGGCGACGAACGGGTCCTTGGCTAACGGGGCCTGATGACGTCATCAGCCCTTTGCCTTCCCCATGGACGGACTTGGGAGGTAACGGCTTCTTGGAAGGTTTATCTCCAGGAGTTATGGCAACCTTCTTCCCGGAGCGCTCATCCTTGCCGTCAGCCTTCCTCTTGGCTCCTACCTTCCCGACAGACTTAGGGACTGATGACGGTGTCGCCTCCCCTTTGGCTTTCTCTTGTTCTTTCTTCTTCGCAGCAGCGACAGCCCGTATTCTTTGCCTGGCTGACTCCATTTCTGCAAAAGATAGTGGGGGTTAGAAAAGAAACGACATCAGGGAGCAGAAGAAAGAAATTGGAAAATGCTCACGTCGATGAGAGTAAGCGTTTAGCTTGCAAGCCTCCTTCGTCGGCTCCGGACCACCACAATATAAATGTAAAGCATCTAGTGTGATTAGGTCCTGACACTTCTGCTCTTCCAAAGAGATAGTCGTCACTTGATGGATAAAATCCTTTTGTTCCGCGGTGATGCGTGGACGGGCGTTAGCTGAAGAGAAAAGAAGACGGGGTTAGGAATCAAACAAGCAGACTAAGTAAAAAAAGCAGACGGGGTCAACCTGAGTTCCTGACGTATGCCCAAGTGTTGTCAAAAAAACCATGAGGCATTGACTCCCACTCCTCCTGACGGCATACCCAGTTTGTCCCCTCTACAAAAAAGTATCCGCCCTTCCACTTTCTATTAGAGTCGGGCATATTCGATACCAACTTCAACTCTTTCTTCCTTACTGCAAAATGATATATCCCTTTTGACGAGGAGATATGCTGAAGTCGATAGTACTAAAAGAACTCGTCCAGAGTTAACTGACGGTGCCCACCATTTAGATGACCCTACAGGATCTTGGCACCAATAAATATTCGCCAGGCGTTAGGGGTAATCTGGCTGACAGATATTCCCAAAAAGTTAGTCAGCTGACAATGTAAGGCCGTCAGTGGTAATCTTAATCCTGCAGCGACCATGGCATCATACATGCCAACATCCGCGGTTCATCCCAAATAAAATCTCTCACCCTCCTCAAGGAGGCGAATTGGGGTATTGTCCGGTATTTGATAACGGCCTTACAATTTTTTGAAAATATTTTTTGACATCATCGGAGAAAATTTGTTGACAGACCATTCTGGGGGTAGGATAAAAGGACGGTCGTCACCAGGAGCTCCCGAGGTGCTCTCTAAGGTTTCCTCGTCACTAGGAGCTCCCGAGGTGCTCTCTAAGGTTTCCTCGTCACCCTCACCCCCGTCACTGGTTCTTTCCTTTTCCTCTTCACTGGTCTTTTGGTCTCCGTCACCTATCCTTTCCTCCTCTTCATCGTCCTCGCTCACCTCACCTTCTCTAGAACTCCTTACTTCTTCGTCAGAAGAATGGGCTGACGTTTCCCTTTCTGACGACCAGGATAAGCCCTCATCGGGATCACGACCTGATTGGAAGACCTCATCATAACCCGCTCCTTCGCGGATCGATGATTTTTCCTTTGTCGCCTCCCTAGACATCTAACTACCTACAAACAATGGGTTTATTCTAAGAACCTAGGTCGACGACCTTACTAAAGGGCACTACTAGAAAAATAAAATAAGGTAAAATAAAGGAAGAGAACTTACAGGTAAAAGATCCCTCGAGTAAAGAGACGGTCCCAAGAAGTTGACATCAACTGAGTTGACGGAGTCAGAAGATCGGCGAATGAAATAAATTTCGGAGATGACGGTCTCTCTCTCTCCAAATCAGCAAACGATAGAAAGCTGGAAATGAGGGAGAAAGTGAAATATATATAGGCAAAGGGCGTGAGGAAGACAAAGCAACACGCCAGTCCAGGCACAAAGCCAATCAGTCAATGCCATGTGTCCCACCATTTAATGAAGGTGGCTCGAATTACCACGCATGAACGACCTATCGACAATATTAACTCCGTAACCCGCCAGCTGTAACTAACGGGGTCACGGAGTAGGGGGCAGCTGATGAGGATAATTTCGTAATTAACTACGGGATAAATAAAAAGCGACGGGAACCTCAAGTCCATCAATTTTGCTCAAGCCACCTTCCTACAATGACCGCAGCACCGCTTCACGGCTGACGACCTTAGGCTGAAGAGAGTAAGCTGACGATGTCATACTAAAGGTCGTAAGCTGACGACCTTGCTCGGATTGTACTGTAAGCTGACGACATTAAAAAGAAGGTTGACGATTTGATATATTGATGGGATCAAAGGCTGAGAAAGGTAAGCGGACCTCCATCCATTATCTTGCTTGATCCCCACGCATACGTGTATAAGGAGAATTCTTGTGTTACATGCATGACCCTAATCAAAGAGACTCCTATAAGGAAAAGGACTCTAAGGGATACGCAAAATCCACGAGTTACTCTCCTAGAAGGAAAGCACTTCTTGGCCAAGGCACAAATTTCGGTCCTACACTACTATAAATACCCCAAGACCCTCACAAAGCAAGGTATGCATAATTTATCTCAGCTCTAGCACTTTAGAGTTGTGAATAAGAAATTTTCTCTAACTTGACCGTCGAAAGGTATTTAGCTAATACCACACCGGTACTCTTCCTAAGATTTTCAGCTTTTGTGTTGTGCAGGTTCTTCATTAGGGACACGTGAGAACCGTGTGGCTCATTGACGATTTTCGGCATCATCAATAAAGATTAACATCATATGTTTAAATTATATAATATCTATAAAATAACAAAGAAGAAATTGAGCACTTAATGCAATATAAAAAATATTAAAATACTTTACTCATATTGGTACCACTCCAATATCATTACACTAGAGTTCTTTGTCTTATTAAAGGTTTCTCCAAGCACTTTGTGCATGGAAATATGTCAATTCAGCTACAAGTTCTTTGGCACCTAAGCCAAAACTTGAAACTCTATAAGTGTTGAAAGTTCAAGCATCAACCTCATTATAAAATCTATAGATTTCATTATGCTCCAAATTAGAAAACAGTACTGCAATGAACACAAAAGGTAATTTTATTCAAAACTACAAAACTGGATGGGTCATATCAACTCATTCGAGTTGCACAGGTTGCGGAAAGACTGGGATTTTTTTGGGTTTTACCGGGTCTATTTCATAAATGGTCCAGTCAAGAAACCAGATCGACTAAGGTACTGGTTTACTGGTCTGATTGGCCGGATTGGGTCGGAATTAATAACTATTTGAAGTCTTAAAGACGTTATCACAATGTGCAATAATGTATCAACTATCTAATAATTGAACAAAAATGTATCTTTACTATCATCTATAAACTTAAATATATTGTCAAAGTCATGATCATAATTGGTTGTCTAGTTTCTTTTTTTCTTCATTGATCCCACCAAACAGTACATGCATGATGACTGATCCTAATCTCTATTGAAAGTTTTAACTTAACCACAAGAGATAAATAATAGAGGCGTGGAAATGAATATAAGAAACCGATGTGGGCCATGAACTATGTTGCATGTAACATGCATCTTTCTTTTCAGCAAAAAAAAAAACAAAAAAAAAAAAAGTTTTGTCTTTTTTCCTACCCTTTTCTTATAAAGACGAAGACTACAACAGTTGAGATCTCCATGTAAAGTTGATTTAGTCACCCTCTTCTTTTTCTTCGTAATTCAACAACAGTTGAGATCTCCATGTATAAAAACATCATCCAGCCACACTTGTTTGATACAATAGTAGTAGGTCTCACATATCAACCAACAGATAGCAAGTAGAAACTCATGGAGATTTCTTCATTTTTCGTCTTTTTTGTGTTGTTGTTGGTACACTGTTTAATGGCTAGCACAGCTGTGGCAGTAAGGACCAACATCACCACAGACCAATCAGCTCTCCTTGCTCTCAAAGCCCATATCACTGATGACCCTTACAAAACCTTGGCAAGCAATTGGTCTACCTCTACCTCTACCTCTGTTTGCAACTGGATTGGGATCACTTGTGGTTCCAAACACCTTAGAGTCACTGCCTTGAATCTTTCTCACATGGGTCTTTCAGGAACCATTGCACCACAAGTGGGAAAACTAACATTCTTGTCTCATTTATCCTTCAGAAACAACAATTTTCATGGTTCTCTGCCCAACGAGTTAGCTTCTTTGCGTCGGTTGGAAGTTGTCAGCTTTGGATCGAACAACTTTTCTGGAATGTTACCATCATGGCTTGGGTTCTTATCTAAACTTCAAGTGTTGTATGCTTATTCGAACAGTTTTAATGGTAGTATTCCAGAATCTCTAGGCAACATATCGTCACTGAAAGTACTTCATCTCGGCGAAAACAATCTTTCAGGTTGGATACCCTCCACTATCTGCAACTTTTTGTCTTAAATTATTTTAGAGGAATGCTCAGGACACACCTTTATTAATCATAACTCGTAACATAAGAGGTGTGATACAAAATTGTGTCAATTTCAGTGTCCCAGCATACCCAACATTTTGTCCTTCTACTTTTATTTCGAGAACATATCTCATGCATATATTTTAACTTTGTCTTTTCACAGCGTGTAAATGTTACACTCATGAGATTCAAACACTTAAAAAGAAAGATGTGTATTTTAATTTAATACATACGAAAAATTATTGGTCTCATTCTGGTACACTCTACACCTTTCATAATTCAATCACTAGTGCGCACTACGTACCCACTCTTTTCTGGGCGGAAAAAGCAGTTCCATCCTTTTCTGTGTTCACTAACATCACAAATAAATCACAATCACCAACATCCCTGACCTTCTTTAGTTCTTTAAGCTTCCGCTTTTCGCTGGCCTTATCCACATAAAATGGAGGGAACCTTCTTTTTTTTCCCCCCCTTTTTTTATTGTTGAGATTCAATAGAGACTACTTAATGATAAGGCCATAATATTTACAGCAATTGTTTTGAGTAACTATACAATATAATAAAGGTACAATAATAATGTATTCCTTCTCATATAATATAATGATGATGTAAGCTTCTTTTTTCCTTTTTTTTTTTTTCAAGCCTAGTATATTATAATCATTTTTTTACTTAAACTACTTCATAATTTAATTTGAATATAAATATATATATATATATACATATATATATATATAGATCAAAACAGTAAAATAAATAAATCAATCAATCAATATCTGAACTTAAAAAACTAATATAAATATAAGATATTAAAAAAATCATTTGAATAATTAAAAGTAAAATGAAAATATAAGTTAACTTACAAATATTAATAATCATATACTCAAAATATTTTAAATATTCTATGTATGCCTCCTTGATTTTTTAAGATGATGTATGATGTTTTTCGTTTGAATTAACTATAAAGTATCATTTTTTGTTTTTTATATCTTAGATTCATTTCGAATTTTTAAAAGGCAAGCAAATTGAGAAAATTTTCAAAAACTATATAGCAGTGTAAAAGGATTTTTTTTTTAAAATGACATATATAATTCGCCAAGTAGATTAGGAGAAATATTGTTATAATATACCATGTTAAGTAATTTTTTTTTCTTGGCTACATTAGAAGAGTTAATATTTATTTCAAGTTTTGGGTATGGAATATTAATTTTAAAAAATTGGAATGTATTTTATCTTATTAATTATCCAAGAAAAAAAAATTCACAACATGAGTACAAATCATTTGAACAATAAAAGTTCAAAGAAAATTCAATCCTACGTGACATAACTACAAATCAATTATTTATTGGTTCGTTTAGCATCTCCTCTGTCCCAATGGTGATGCCCATGGACCCAACTTAATGTGAAAACAAAAATGTGACTAATACAAATTATTTGAAATTCAAAGTATAAAAGTTCCCGTGATTTCCACACAAAACAGGTATCTTCATTAAGAAAGCACGGAGATATATATATATATATATATATATATATATATATATATATATATATATATATATATATATATATATATGAGCTTTAAGCGAATAAATGCGTCAAAGGAAGTATTACTTTCTTTTCTTCCTTTACTCTCTTCTTCTCTTCTTCATTTTTTTTTTCCTCTTTTTGGTTTTGCTTCTTATGAGTAATTAGGACGCATTTCTATATGTCACTAACCCTTCTTCAAAATTGATTATTTTAGATTCCAAATAAAAGCTCATGATCTATCACTAGGTAAATTAAGCCTACTAGCTCTTGATCTATTGTATACATTATGAAATTTTGTAGGAAGGATTCCAAAAAGTTTGGGAAACTGTACTTCCCTAGAGATAATTCACTTGGACGATAACAACTTTACAGGTAAGATCGTAACCACTTCAATTTAAATGTTACTTCCCTCTCCTCTCCAAGAATGTTCGAAATTTTATAAACTTATAAGGTCTATCAAGTGCAGTTATTTAGTGTGTAGTTTTTTTTTTTTTTTTTTTTGCTAGAAATTATTTAGTGTATATGGTGTTTTATACTCTCCTCTCACAACAAAAAAAAAAAAAAAAGTCTAATCCATAGATCATGTACATAAGATTCACTTTTATGTCAGAAAAATTTTTAATACACCGAATAATTATGGAATACTTTCTCATCTAAACAGGGTGGTGAATGTTATACACATGTTGTGGTGGGTTGATAAAGACCACAGTAATTAGAGAAGTTATTGGTGTATCCAATGTACCATACATATTACAACTTTATAAGTCTTAGTGTCTTCTTACAGACTGATGCATTTGTTTATGGTGATTCCTATAGATAAACATACAAGTGGAGAATTAAGTTTGCACAACGAATAGAATAAAGGCTTAACAAGCCTAAACTGATTACTAATATAGAGCAAGTAGAAAACACTAAAAGTAATACACTTAAAAGGAAATATATAGAGGGCGGGTTTTACACCCTGGTTAAAAAATGATTATTCTTTCATTATCTACTTAGAGTGATTGGGATGAATTCTGTTGATTTGCTTATTAAATAGAAAGGGCTTTTGTGTGTGTGTGCGTGAGAGAGAGAGAGAAAGAATGGCAAAAAGCTGGCTTTTTTTTTAACTTGTCAAACACACTTTTAGATGAAGCCTTTTTATATGGTAATTGTAATCAATTTTTCTCAAGTATTTAGGATGAATTTTTTGAAGAGAATCCAAAATCTTTGAGGTATTTTGGTGGATAATGAGGTTTGAATTTGTTTCGAGTTATTGTGGCAGGTGAAATACCACAGGAGATTGTGACTCTTCCAAATCTAACGGAAGTAACCTTGGCCAATAACAGCTTAACTGGTCACATCCCAAATGCAACCTTCAACAGTTCAAAAATTGAAGTCATTAGTCTATACATGAACCAGCTCTCAGGAAATCTTCCATCAAGCATAGGTCACTGGCTTCCAAATCTTAGTTTGCTTTACTTATGGGGTAATAGACTAGAAGGAATAATCCCCAATTCTATCTCAAATGCTTCTATGCTCACCGAACTTGAGTTGGGTGCAAATTATTTCTATGGCTCTATTCCTAATACCCTGGGAAATTTAAGGCAATTGGAGAGACTCAACTTAGTCAACAATTTTTTTACTAGAGAATCATCAACTCTAGAATTGAGTTTTCTTTCATCTTTGACAAATTGCATAAATTTGAAAACTATAGTGGTAGCAGATAACCCACTGAATGGAACCCTTCCAAATCTCAATGGCAATTTTTCTACTTCTCTTGAAGAATTTGTAGCATCTAATTGCAACATTAAGGGCAAAATTCCAATAGAAATTGGTAATTTAAGCAATTTGATGACCCTGCACCTAGAAGACAATGAATTGACTGGACCTATTCCAACTATAGTTGGAAATCTGGGAAATCTCCAAGGTTTGTTTCTTCAAAACAATAGAATCCATGGGTCAATCCCAAATGATATTTGTCATTTGAGGAAATTGGTTGATTTACATTTAAATCAAAATGAGCTCTTTGGATCAATTCCAACATGTTGGGGAAATCTTTCTTCACTTCAAAATTTGTATTTGGATTCCAACCAACTAACTTCCATACCCTCATCCTTCTGGAGTCTTAGAGACATACTACGAATAAACTTGTCATCCAATTCTTTAAATGGTTATCTACCATCAGATGTTGGGAAACTAGAGCATGTTACACAAATGGACTTATCATGGAATAAACTATCAGGTGAAATTCCTACTATTAAAGGCCTATGTTCTTTGGTTAACCTCTCTTTAGCGCATAACAAATTCCAGGGTCCTATTCCTCAATCATTTGGTAATTTGATAAGCATGGAACGCTTGGATCTATCTGATAACTACTTTTCAGGAGAAATTCCCAAGTCTCTAATAGGACTCAAATGCCTCAAATATTTCAATGTGTCTTTCAATAGATTGCAAGGTGAAATTCCTTCTAGAGGTGTTTTTAATCAGTTCTCAGCATCATCATTCATGGGAAATCAAGCATTATGTGGTCCACCCCAACTGCAAGTTCCACCATGCAAAAGAAGTTCAAAGACAACCACTGCAGTTATAGTAAGGTATATTCTCCCAGCAATGATAGCAGCAATACTTGCATTATTCCTTATATTTGTTTTATTGAGAGGGCAAAAGAGGGATGCAAAACGAAAAGGTCAAGGAGATTTGTTACCTCTAGCAACATGGAGAAGAATAACAAAGCTAGAACTTGAACAAGCAACAAATGGATTCAGCGAAACTAACTTAGTTGGGAAAGGGAGTTTTGGCTCAGTGTATAAAGGTACACTTTCAGATGGGACTACTGTTGCAATAAAGGTTTTTAATTTGAATATAGAAGGAGGGTTTAAGAGTTTTGAAGCTGAATGTGATGTATTGTGCAGTATTCGCCACCGAAATCTTGTGAAAATCATTAGTAGTTGTAGTAGCAATGATTTTAAAGCCTTGGTACTAGAGTACATGCCCAAGGGGAGCCTTCAGAAATGGTTGTATTCTCATAACTACTTCTTGGATATGCTAGAAAGATTGAGCATGATGATAGATGTTGCATCATCATTGGAGTATCTCCATCATGGTTGTCCTTTACCTATTGTTCATTGTGATTTGAAGCCAAGCAATATTCTTCTAAACAAAGATACAGTAGCACTTGTAAGTGACTTTGGCATTTCAAAATTCTTAGGCAATGAGGACTCTATGACACAAACCATGACATTGGCCACTATTGGTTACATGGCACCAGGTGATGTTTCTAATTTCCAATTCAATTTTACTTTTACACACACACACACACACATACAAAGTTTTCTTAGAAACACATTGAGCATTTTTCTTTTCACCATCAATTATAGATATTTAATACATTTGATAATAAATTTCAATCAAACTTGTAGAGTATGGATCACAAGGGATTATTTCCACACGCGGTGACGTGTATAGTTATGGCATTTTGTTAATGGAAACATTCACAAGAAAGAATCCCACAGATGAAATGTTTGCCGGAGAAATGAACCTAAAAGGTTGGGTAAGACAATCACTACCCCATTCAGTAACTGAAGTTATAGATTCTAATTTGCTGAAGAGAGGTGAAGAGAATTTTAATGCTAAGCTGGATTGTATGTTGTCCATTATGCAATTGGCTATGGCTTGTTCAACAGAGGCACCTGAAGAGAGGTCAAGCATGAGAGATGTCGTAAGAACACTCAAAAATATCAAATTGAAGTTTCTAAAGGATGTTGAGAAGATTGACAACTGAGAATTTTGGACTATAGTTTTTCCTTGTTGTTCATATCACTAATTATATTTTGTAAGTTATGCTACTCCCCTAAAAAACTTGTTGGAGTAGAGCAGCTCAAAGCAATTTGTGTTTACAGTAATGTTGAAGGATGTATGATTAATTATATATATTAGAGGCATTAATTTACCAATTTATCTATATATATCTAAAAGCTAAAATGTAGCATATTGTTGCTACGCTCTCTCTCTCTCTCTCTCTCTCTCTCTCTCTCTCTCACACACACACACACACACACACATTTTTAACTCTTTTCAACTTATTAGTCCCCAAATTATTGGTACACGTACCTTTTCCAACATTTCTCCAACCTTTTACCTATTCATCACCTCACTACTATCTACCTTAATATCACTCTTCCTCTATCCCTTTATCTTCCTCTACGTTTGCTTCTTCTTATTCTCATCCTTATGTTGTTCTTAAGAACAATAATAGATAAATAAATTGAATTTCATTACATTCAACATATCATATAAATGATTAAATTCACATAAATTAGAATATACCATATAATTAGAGAACAATGGAGAGATATTATCTCAATGATGCTTCAAAGTAGTCATATAACATCAAAAGCAAATTATTGTCAATTCAAGAATGTTTTTAGATGGTGGGGTTGAATTGTTGTGTCACTGTTTTGAGACGATACACACATCTACGAGGTTTCCAATGCAGTAGACTAAAACATTATGTATGCTACTCCTAGGATACAACAACCCAGCTACCCTCGCCGATTATCCTTACAAGCCTACACTACTTGTAAGATAGGAAGCTCTCAATAGTACTTTTCTTTTACCTAGAAATATAATATGTATGTTTTTAGACCCCTTAAAACACCAGTTGTTTAACCTAGTTATTTAGCCAAGTGATTACTTAGGTAAATTATTCAAATCTAGGTTAATACAAGTAAATCATATCAAGTAAACAATGCGGAAAATAAAGAACACAACAATATGATAACCCAGGAAAAACCAAACCGGTAAAAAACCTAGGGAGGATTTAACCTAGCTATCCTCAAGGTAAAATATGATCCACTATGAAAGATTGAAATTTTACAATAGCGACTTAGACTATTAACATTCTATTGCTACCTCGAGTAGAAAACTCACTACCAAGACCACGTGACAGCTCTGAGTCCACGAACTACTTCTTTCTCAGATCCATAGCATCCACAAGTACATCAACTTGTGTTTCTCTTGAAGCTCTTGAAACAGCAACTGAAGCGATCACTAAGCTCTCGACATCAATCTTGATCTTAATAACCCTAAGTATGTATGAAGGTAAACATCTCTAGATCTCACAAGAGATTCACACACACACAGCATATCACCAACCTAAAAAATATGGCTAGGGTTTTTCTATTTATATGAGACATAAAATATAAAACCCTACACGTCAAACGGGCTTGGGCAGAGTTGGAAAATTCTGCAAAAAAATAACCTGCACGAGCTTCAATTGATCGAGCCCTGCAGATTTAGACCAATAAATCCTGCAGTACACTTGATTCTAACTTTACAAATAAACACACTTTGAGCAACCTAAATACAGATTCTAAGTTTTGATCATGGTTTGCCAACATTACATATTGAAGTACTAATACATTTAGATCCTAAAGTCTTAAAACCTAACAAACTCCCCCTTAGGCAATCCGTGACAAAACACAAATCAAAACAAAAATGCTCGAAGTTACAAAACAGCCCATTACAAAATGCCTAAAAACAATTCAACCTAACTACTATCTATTAGTTGCCAGTGTAAACAGCAGCATGACTGAATCAAATATATTCCTGTAACACTCAACAAACACATAAACGCATGTGTGGAAAATACAAGTAAAAACAAAATAAATTCTTGATTTCACAAAACAGAATATAAAAAACATATATCATAAATAACCTCATAACATAAATCAATAATCAATGTAGTGCATGTGAAACAAGAAACAATAAAAGAGATACAAACAATGTCTCCCCCTAACATATACATCCCATATCATAAGCCAATAACAAAAATACATCATAAATCTCCTAAATACAATCTAAAGCTCTAAAACTCAAAACATCAAAATCTCCCCCTATCTCCATCAAAATGAACTCCCCTTTTTTGTGACGAATTGCCAAAGGACAATCAAGGCTCATCATCATCAAAAGGAGGTGGTGGATTAGATCGCCGAAGACTCGCCAAATCTATACGCAAAGCCTAAAGCTCCGTGAGCACGTTCACTAAAAGCTGTCCATGCGCCGCCTGAACGGTCACGACAGTATCCAACACACTCCAAATGGATGAATCATCCGAAGCAGTAGGTGGAGGATTAACTGCAGCGGTGGGATCAACAAACTCCTCAGCAAATGAATCACCAGATGAAGGAGGCCAAGATGCATCACCTGTAGAAGACCCTACACGAGGGCGTTAAGAGTTAGCTTTCATCTGAGCCGCTCTTTGCCTAAGAAATGTGGCACCTATGGGAGCGATGATATGAACATGCTCGGATGTAGGAAAATCCTCTAAGCCCAAATCTAACAAAATCCTATGAATGAAAACTGGAAAGAAAAGAGCATGAGACCTAGAACTACTCCTATGAACCTCAACTAAGGATTGAATGAAAAGAGAAGGAAAACAAATAGGAGCATCAGTCACAAGGGGATACAAAAATGCACAACGCTCAAGAGGAATCATGTGCAAGTGAGAGATAGGCCAGATAGAATGTTAAGAAATTCGGAAAAACAAGTAATGAATCTCAGTAAGCTCATGTGAGATGATACGAGGATGAGAACCCCACTGAATGGTAGTACCAGTAATGAGGGACATGATTTCGTCCAGGATAGGGGACTCGTCATAAGGATAAACAGGCTGTTGTACCAGAGGTACACCAAGAGCAGAGGCCACTACCTTAGGAGTAATGACATACTCTTCTCCCCTTATCTAACTCTTCATAAACTGAATGTTGGATGAAGTGGAGTGAACAGAAAGGTTCGAATAGAACTCTCTGATCAAAACAGCTGGAGGAGGATGATCTACATCTAAAAGAGGCAACCAACCCCTACGATCAAGACTCCTACGAATCTCAGGATCAACCTCATCTAAAATCACTTTCCTCTCAGCCCACACCATCCTATATATATTTAACTTCTCAAAAGTTTCCTAATTTTCCCGGCTAAGGAATCTATCACTTTGGAAATTAGGGGTAGAGGAGGAGGTGGTTTTTTTATTGGCTCTAGTCTTCCTAACCATGATGCTAAGGGAAGGAAAGGAAAGACCAAAAACAGAAACCAAAGAAAGAAAAACAAAGAAAACCAAGGGCAGACTGCATCCAACAGGGTTAGAGAGAAACAAACAATAGAAAATAACATTCTATAAGACGCATGGACTAAATGAACAAATGATGCATGCTCTAATGCATTGAAAACAGTTCAAATATACTTTAGAAACCAACAATTGACTTGAACCTAGAGTTTTATTACAAAAACCCCAAATTTTGAAGAACCCAATTTCAAAAAGAAACCCAAATTGAGTAATTAACCATCATACTAGTTAAGAAACATCATATAATGAATTAATCAATCAATTTCACAAGTCAATTTTACCAATTACAGCCCAATTGAACTAAGTTCCCAATTTCATGTAGTTTCAAGCCCTAGAATTTCAAATTGTTCTCAAACCATCAAATTTATCAAATTAATGCATGGGAAACATGTCTATAGCATCTAAGAACAAAAACCCAATGATTAATTTTGAAAGAAAACAGCTCAAAAATCAAAAGCTCTAAATTCCTATAGGTTCAAAAATCACACCTAAAATGCATGAAAAATGCAAATAAAATGAAAATGAAAGGGTAATAAGGTCTTACCAGCATCCTCGATTGATCCAGCACCAATCGAGTACTGATCGAACCAGGTAAATTCTAACCAAAATTTTTATCGCATTTTCAATTGGTTGAGCAACAGGCCCGATCGATTGAAAATCTTGAAAAATCAGTTTTTTGAAAAACAGCACATTTGAATGCAGAAACTCCTCAAAACACATTGTTTTATGTATAAAATGCATGAGTATGAGATGGAAAGTTTTTCAAAAACCCTTGAATTCAACCTAGATCTTCCAAAAACAAGATTTTCAATCAATTTGTCTTCAAAACACAAACATTAAAACATATTTTACATTAGAATCCAGACAAATTTAATCTAGGATGGCCACAACAAGATCACACACAATATTATGTACTAAGTTTATCAAAGAGTAACTTGTGTAGTGTGTGCAACTAGTAAAAGCATAAGATACATGTGAGGTGATAAATAAATAAAAATCAATCACATTTTCTATAGAATCCATCACATGAATTTGAAAGTGACTATCACCTAAAGAATTACATCATATAACTGCCACATCTCCTAGGAAATAAGCTTGCAATCATGTAAGTTTCTTGATTTGCCTCATAATGTACACACCAATTTTTTTTTTATCTCAATTTGCCTCATAATGTAAGTTTCTTGATTTGCCTCATAATGTACACACTAATTTTATTATATTTGAATTCATTATAACCGAGGTTACACCTTATGTTTTTTTTGTGCATGTTTTACACTTTTTCGAGCACAAAATCATATGATATGCACTAAGGTGTTCATGATTGGCTAGTAAACAGTAGTGAGATGGTTATTTATGCCTGTCTCATAGGATTTTTTAGTCCTAACAATCCAAAGTATGTGACTTCAAAATTAAGATTATGTGATCAAAAACTATGAACAACTCCCACACAACATGCACAACATAGCCAAAACTAGTAAAGTGCAATAAAATAAGTTAATCCAAGCTAAGCAAAGGACATAAACATGTTATGTAAAACATAATATGGCTAGCCTTGATCTCAAGTCCAAGAACAATGATGCAAAACACATTTTTCCTTCCTTTTCCCTTTTTTTTTTTTTGAAAAAAAAAAAAAACCTAACATGAAACGTATGAATGTTATGTAACGCAAATTCTTAAAGCAAAAAGAAACCAAAACAAGAAAAGAAGAATGGTCACAAAATTACACCAAAGACCATGTAAGCTAAGGATGACTAAGGGCACAAAATTACACCAATTACTTGACGAAGCGTCTCAAACTTACTTCTATCAAGGGGTTTGGTGAAGATGTCAGCATTCTAACATTCAGTAGGGATATATTCAAGAGCCACAATCTTTCTTTCAACCAGATCCCTAATAAAGTGATATCTAATCTCTATGTGCTTAGTCTTAGAGTGTTGAATAGGGTTCTTAAAGATATCGATAGCACTAGAATTATCACAATAGACAACCATGGTGTCTTGTGATATCCCATAATCACTCAAAAGCTTTTTCATCCAAAGAAGCCCTGAACAGCAACTTCCAGCAGCAATGTATTTTGCTTCTGCAGTAAACAGAGAGACATAATTTTTCTTTTTACTCATCCAAGTAACAAGATTGGCTCCTACATAAAAACACGCACCAGTTGTGCTTTTCTATCATCGGCATTGCCGGCCCAATCTAAATTTGAGTATCCAGCAAGAGACAAATTAGACTCTTTACTATAAAACAATCCATAATCACAAGTTCCACTAAAATATTTTATGATTCTTTTAACAGCATTCAAATGTGAAACTTTAGGATTAGATTGAAACCTATAATATACACCAACACTAAAAGTGATATCAAGACGACTTACAGTTAAATACAAAAGACAACCAATCATGCTTCTATATAATGTAACATCAACAGACTCATCTAAAGGATCATTAGTTAGCTTTGCATTAGCAATCATTGGTGTTCTAGCATGTGCAACCTTTTCAAGTCCAAATCTCTTGACAAGATTTCTGGCATGCTTTGCTTGGTTGATGTAAATTCCCAAATCCGTTTGCTTCACCTGCAATCCCAAAAAATAAGTTAGTTCACCAACCATACTCATTTCAAACATCTTCTTCATTTCATCTGCAAAAGATTAAGCAAGAGAATCATTAGTAGCACCAAAAACAATATCATCAACATAAATTTAAACTACTACAAAATAATTCTTATCATTTCATATGAAGAGAGTAGTATCTGTAAATCCTCTTTTGAATTCATGCTCAGTGAGATATGCAGTTAACCTATCATACCATGTCCTAAGAGCTTGTTTCAAACCATAGAGGGCTCTTTTTAGTTTGTAGACATCATCCAATCTGTAAGGATCAATAAAACCCTTTGGTTGTTCAATATATACCTCTTCTTGCAACATCCCATTCAAGAATGCACTCTCGACATTCATTTGATGCAACCTAAAATTCAAATGACTTGCTATGACCAAGAGTATTCTAATGGATTCCAATCTTGCTACCGGTGCAAAAGTCCCATCAAAATCAATCCCTTCCACTTGTGTGTAACCTTGAGCAACAAGTCTTGATTTATTTATAATGACTGTACCATTTTCATCCGACTTGTTCTTAAAAATCCACCTAGTTCCAATCACATTTACTCCCTTTGGTCTAGGAACTAATTTTCACACATCATTCTGAACAAATTAATGAAGTTCTTCATGCATAGAATTAACCCAATCAGCATCTTGTAGTGCTTCATCCACTTTTTTCAGTTCAAATAGGGATAGATAGCATGAGTGAGTAATTACAGTCAAGGGTTTGAATCTCAATCTCATGTTATCATTCAGACTACCCAATATGTTTGTGGCAGGGTGATTTAGCTTCACTCTAGAGGAAGGACCTTTGACCAGAGATGTGGAGTTACCTTTTTATTCAGTTGAAGAACTAGGCTCACTTTGTTCTTGTTGAGTTTCCTAAATCGGTTTGGTTGGTTCTGAACATGATGGTATTGAAACAGCATCATTCTACAACAACAGCTCTTCATCACCATGCTTCCCAACATAATCATCAGGAATAGAGTCATCAACCTCCATAGTCTTTTCTTAAACTGAAAGAGTGTTTTCTAAATGAGTTTCTGAACATAGTTCATCATTGATCACCACATTTGAAGATTTCATGACTGTTTTAGTTCTCATATTGTATACTCTGTATGCTCTACTAGTAGAAGAGTAGACCAGAAAGTATCCCTTGTCGCTCTTTGCATCAAACTTTTCTAGGTTCTCCCTATCACGCTGAATATAACAATCACTGTCAAATATCCTGAAATATTTGACAACAAGCTTCTTTTCTCTCCCCAGAGTTCATAGGGAGTTTTCTTGGAATCAGGTCTGAAATACACCCGATTGAGTATATGGCAAGCAATGTTAACTGCTTCTCCCCAGAAGGACTTGGGTATCTTCTTGTTATGTAGCATGATGCGAGCCATCTCTTAAACAACCCTATTCTTCCGTTCCACTATTCCATTCTATTGTGGTGTCTTGGGCGAAGAGAACTCTTGATGTGTTCCTTGATCATTGCAGAAAGTAGTCAATTTTGTATTTTCAAATTCTCTTCCATGATCACTTCTAATTCTGGTTATCACAGTACCTTTCTCAACTTGCAATTTCTTGCACAAGTGTATCATCTTTTCAGGAGCCTCAGCTTTATCTCTCAAAAGCACAACCCACGTATATCTAGCGAAATCATCCACAACAACTAGAATATATTTCTTTCCACCTAAACTTTGAACTCTGACCATGAGATCAATGTGCAACAACTCTAAAGGTCTTGAAGTTTGAACTTCTGTTACAGATGGATGCTTGGACTTCACTTGTTTACCCATCTGACATGGTCCACATATGCACTTTTCTATCTTCTAAAACTTAGGCAACCCAATCACTGCATCACACTTGGAAATCTTCTCTAATTGCTAGTGACTTGCATGTCCCAACCATTGATGCCATAAGTCTACTTGGTTGATCTTTGCACTGAAACACTTGTTGCTTATACTTGGGGTTATACCATAACAGTTGTCAGCAGTCCTAGTACCAACACATTTATAGTCACCTCCTTCTTCAAGTATCTCACACTCATACTTGGTAAAGAGAACATTCAGTCCATTGTCACAAATTTGACTGATGCTAAGTAAGTTAGCCTTTAGCCCATCAACATACTAGACATCTTCAAATATTGGCAACCCTGAAGATGTCCAAACGTGACTGTCCCAATCTTTCTTTCAAAAAGTGTCTTGAATAAAGCTTTATTTCATGTCATATGCCTAGAACAACTACTATCCAAATACCAAAGACAAGAATCACGTGCCTTTAAGGTGTTTAAAGCAGTATAACACATAATTATCATCACATGTAATTATACCAAGATATTCAAGAAAAGACTTAACACATGCAACAAGTGACACAAACCAAAAGTAGACAAGTTGAAGTTTTAGCAATAAGAATTTCAAAGAATTCATGACAACAGGAGTCAAGGATCAACTCTTCGATAAAAGAATCTAAACACTAGAGCTAACCAGCTTTGATACCACTTGTATGTTTTTAGACCGCTTAAAACACCAGTTGTTTAACCTAGTTATTTAGCCAAGTGATTACTTAGGTAAATTATTCAAATCTAGGTTAACACAAGTAAATCATATCAAGTAAACAATGCAGAAAGTAAAGAACAAAACGATATGATAACCCAGGAAAACCAAACTGGTAAAAAACTTGGGGAGGATTTAACCTAGTTATCCTCAAGGTAAAATAGGATCCACTATGAAAGAATTGAAGTTTTACAATAGCGACTTAGACCACTAACATCTTATTGCTACCTAGAGTAGAAAACTTACTACCACGACCACATGATAGCTACGAGTCCACGAACTACTTTTTTCTCAGATCCACAACATCCACAAGTACATCAACTTGTATTTCTCTTTATGCTCTTGAAACAGCAACTGAAGCGATCACCAAGCTCCCGACATTAGTCTTGATCTTGATAACCCTAAGTATGTATGAAGGTAAACACCTCTAGATCTCACAAGAGATTCACACACATAAGATATCACCAACCTCAAAAACATGGCTAAGGTTTTTCTATTTATATGAGACATAAAACATAAAACCCTACACGTTAAACGGGTTTGGGCTTAGTTGGAAAATTCTACAAAAAAACAATCTGTACGAGCTTCGATCGATTGAGTCTAATTTTCAGCAACCTAAATACAGACTCTAAGTTTTGATCATGGGTTGCCAACATTACACATTGAAGTTCTAATACATTTAGATCCTAAAGTCTTAGAACGAAACATAATATATATATACAAGGACATATTATTTTCATGAAGCTAGAATTTTTACTCAACAAATATGTTGGGAGTTTTCCTTTTACATGAAAATAGTGTCCATAAGAAAATTGATTTTCTCACATCAACAAACCAGACATGTTGGCTGCATATTCATATTGGCTGAAGAAACTGTACAATATATAAGGACATATTATTTTCATGAAACTAGAATTTTTACTCAACAAATATGTTGGGAATTTTCTTTTTACATGAAAATAGTGTCCATAAGAAAATTGATTTTCTCACATCAACAAACCGGACATGTTGGCTGCATATTCATATTGGCTAAAGAAACTGTACAACAAAGATCATGCTTATTTAGGTTTTGAATTTTCTTTATTGCTGTTATAATTATCCTTAAAATAGATAGTGAAAAGTAATTATATTGAATCATAATATATCAATGCCAACGGTAACATAAAAAATGTACAAATTCAACCAATCTATATATATATATATATATATATATATATATATATATATATATATATATATATATATATATATATATATATATAAAATAGGTGAAGATGAGAAAAACTCAAATTAGAATTCTAATTTTGTGCCACGTGTCCTAAATCATTTATTCTTAAAGAGTTTTATTTCTTAATTTTAGAATCAAATGTAGGACCACATCATAAATATTCATCTAAGTGAATTATTAAGTACAAAAACTAAAAAGTCTAGAATAAATGAATTGTTAAAAAATAGTGCTTCACAATAAATTTTTTTTTTTAAATAAAAAATTTACATTTTATACCTTATAATATCCTTACAAATTTTTTTAAAGAGGTAACAAAATATAAAAATGACTATCAATATAATTTAAATTATATTTATAGGAATTATATTATGCATTTTATTGTATATCTTTAAGTGTATCCATGCATATGCATGGGGTTACAAGCTAGTTAAGGTAATGGTTAATAGCAATGAATTAAGATTGTATAATAGAAAAACGTTAGCCACTAACATTTACTAGGCAGCCAACTCTTAATAAATAGTTAAAAATAATAATAAGTATATAGTATTTTGAATTTTATAAAAAAAGTCCAACAATCCCCCACTTATTTTTATAAAATCATAGATAAAACAAATGTAAATATTTTTTGGGTTAAGATAGAACATTATGCATAAAGAGGGTGCCAATGGCCTGAACATTTAGTGTTTCAGCAATGTTGTTCCAAAGTCAATAGTGAACTAAGTCTTGAACTATGACTTTTTGTGTGGAAACAAGACATTGCATCGCACATATAATATTCTAGTACTCTGCCATGAGCTTCTAAGCCAGCACATTACGACCTTGTGCTTGATCCCAGCTATCATGAGCAACTTAGAGAATTAGCCATATTCTCAAAGGAAGTTGACTCACTTCCATGCTCACTTAGGTGTATCTATCAAGGATGCTCTTGTAACTCTAGCATCTCACTCATAAGAGCTATAGATCACATTATGAGTTTTAAATAGAAAACTCATCCTACTTAACGTTACGAGATACATGTACTTACATCATAGGGAGGGACAAGAGTACTTGTACTCAAAATTTAGTGCATGCTATACAAAATACTCTAGGATTTGTTCTTCCCTTTGAACCTAGTTCTTGGGATCTCCAGTCCTTAGGTAGGGTATCCTTATAGGTAATTTATTTTCTTTGAGCTTTAGTCCCATCCCCCTCGATGTATATCTAGACTTTTGACTCTAAATAAATATTTCATCATTTCATTTATATAAAAGCTCAAAAGTCTAGGGAAACAACACTTTATTTTATATAACAGTATTATAATAAAAAAGTGCTAATATAAGATATAAGATAAATTCATATATATATATATATACACACACACACACATATAACAACATAAACATATATAAGCTATTTGCTTCTTCATTAGCTTAAGCTCAATTATCTTTTGGATAGAGTCATCATATACACGGCCAGCGGTACTCACATTTATTTATTTATAATTTCATCACTATATATTTAATAGAGTAGCATGCTTTAATGTATGTGTTTAATTTTCTTTTCTTTTTTTTGAAAACAAAACATTCATTAATTCTTAATAAGATAGTATCTTGGTACAGGGCTTCCATAGCAGGTGGAGGAAAGTCCCCCATCCAATACAAATCATCTAAGCTATTTCTCGCATGTTGTGCAAGTACATGTGCAACCTTATTTCCACCTCTCCTTATACAGCTTATACTCACCCAATGTAATTCACGGATCAAATGGCGAATATCATCCACACTACAAAAAACGAGGGCTACAGCCGCATTTGAAAAACACAGCTATAGACCCTAAAAACGCAGCTTTAGGGTCCGAGCCGCATTTTCAAACGCGGCCTATCCTACGCGACAATAGCCCCCAGCGGGACCTGAAGCTGCATTTTTAAAAACGTGGCTTCAGATCACCCTATATCTACGTTTTTTAGTCCCTATAGTTGTGTTTTTTCAGTGCATAGATACGGGAACTATAGCTGCGTTTTGAAGAAAACGCGGCTATAGACCCGGTTTGGGCTACGTTAAAAACGTGGGTATAGGCTAAGACCTATTAAAACGCGGCTGTAGGCTCAGCCCTGTAGCTGCGTTTTCTAAAACGCGGCTATAGGCCATCTTTGACCGTGTTTACAAACGGCTAAAGACCCTTACATTGGTTTTTTCTATAGCCGCGTTTTTTAAAACGCGGCTATAGGTTTTTTCCCCTGTTTTTTTTCCATTAAATCTATAATTCTTGCCCAAAACACTCAACATATGCAACCAATTGGAACCAACAAAACAATTGCCAACACTCAACAGTTCCCAACCATGTGAAAACTTATACACAACAATTTTAACATTGCAATTTTTTGTTTGCCCTTTTTCAATTAAAAAACAAAAGTGAATGGTCAGTTCATTCTACCATGTTAGTTTGTGGCTCTATAGCCTATACTGAAATATAGTCAAGTTTTAGGTTAAGCCATTTAACATACTCTTCTAACTATAAGTATTATAAAGGAACAAAAATATCAAGCTAAAGGGCATATAAATATACAATTTTCCAGAATCACGTACCATAATGACAGTCCAATTCTCATATGCACCTGGTGACCATGGATTTGGACTGAAGAGTCGTCTTGGGATTCCTTTTGGAACACTTCCAGCTGGTAGATAGGAAATAGCTGTCCAAACTACAACCATCAATGGCACACCATAATCTGCTATGAAGCCTCTCAGCAATCCTGTGGGAGTTAATAATGAACTCCATAAATTGAAAGGACACTAGAAGCACCAACAGCAGCAAATATGGTTCACATGGAATAGAATTGGAAAGAGCGATGTATCATTGCATTAACTTACTGAAAATGCTAAAAACATAGATTTACAACATCAAAAAAGCGAAAAGGGCCAGAGCTCTTTCAATCTAGTTTGTTGTCACTTGTCAGTGACCTTATTGATAAACTCAGTGAGAAGGAATCAAAACATCCAAATGAACCTCCACTAACTGTTACAAACACAATTCCACGTGTATATGGGTGGTGATGCATGTGCAAGAGAAGAAGGGAGTCCATAGTTTGAAGGAAATTTTAGGTATATTCAACTTTTAGATGATATATTTTAGTTTCCCAAGTAACTTCCTTTGTACATGGGGAGCACTTTTTTTTTCCTCTCTCTCTTCAATAAACGTCTTCAATTACTTATAATATTAAAATAAATTTTTTTTTTTTTTTTAAAGACTGCTTTCCTTCAAGACTACAACTTCTTCTACTTTTGTTTAAATTTTAAGCTCTTTACCAATTTTGTTAACAGCTCAATAAGCACATATCAGAACTACTTCAGCTCTAAGTTTTTCTTGCTGCATCATTCTTTTTCTTTTTTGTTGTAATGTACTCATCCAGTGTACCGTGTACATGAGGTTTCCCTTCAATTCTAATAATTACTTATCAAGAAAATATAGAGGGAGCTAACCATAGCCAAAGAACATAGTGAGTCTCACCATGCACAAAATTTCTGGGTCATAATGCCTGCTGAAAACATTAACTGAAACTCTTCCACCACCGCCACCGCCATATCCATTACCTCCACAAGCACTTATCCTGCCACTGCCAGTCCTGCTCTTATGAAAGGAAAACACTTCAATTAAATAAGTATAAAAACCTGTATTTCCAATACTGAAATTTTTACAGATCTAAGTTGAGGTAGATGCAAATACAATCACACCCACATCTACACAGACAGAATGGGTAAGACTTAAATGGAATAATATGCCGTTGAATGTCTCCCCTAACAAATATAAATAAAATCTGAATTAATTTTATCCAGTGTGTGCGAACGAATACATGCATAGTAAGGCACACACGCATGCACCAATGCACGCACATAAAAATGGAATAATATGGATGCATCTTCTGCTAAAAATAAAAATCTACATTACATGTTATCTAAAATGCATGGTGCATGCCCACACAGGAACGCATGTGTATATAGATACAAACCAGTGTATTGCTAAAGTTGTGCCATTATAATATCATTTAAAAAAAAAAAGACATTATACACATCTTCCCCCCAGAGCAAAGCTACAAAGAAAATGCCCACTTCACTTTGAGAAAACGCTCACTTGAGAAAGGTCTTGGCCCCATTATACTGCCTAACAAGTGTGCTGAAATCCAAACCTTCAATCACTTCAACCAAGGCAATATGATTGAGGAATTGGCCATTGAAGCACATAGTGTTTGGATTAATTTGTCACACACTCAATTTGTTGAATGTTGTATGTATTATATTTAGAACATGATAAAGTGTAGATAAGTGTTACAGTAATTCAAAAGTATGAAGAATTGAATACAAGAAATAAGATTATGCCAATATGTCATAAGAATTGTTTGTCAAAATTTAATGGAAAATTCAAATTTATGTTAGACATGCTTTTTTATTTTTATTTTGTTCCCTTTGAATTTAACATAAATCCCAAGGGTAGGTGGTAAAGTTCTAAATAACGATAGTTTAGACTTTGAAGTTTATAATAGGCATTATAATTGCAGAATAATTTAGAAAACAAGGTACAACTAAACCTTTTTTTTCTTTTGGGAGTGGGGGGGGGGGGAGGGTTGAAAGACAATATCAAATTATTATTCCTAATGTTTGACAATAAGGAATAGCATTGTGAGTCCCTTTCAGTGCTCTGTTGGCTAAAGAAGCCAGCATCATCAAAAGCTTCCCCTCCACCCCCACCCAGGTGTTGCAATCATAGCTATCTCACTTGGCTAACCAATACATATCACCATACGTGTGTGTGTGTCTATATATATATTTATATTGTCATAGCTAATCATGGTTCTAATCTAATTGCCAACTTATGCCCAAATGAGAGACAAATTAAGAAGCCACATCAAGTCTTGCATATTTGAGCTTTAAAATTGGGTTTATTTTTGGTTTTTGAAACACAGCCCCCTCATGAATAGATGTATGTGTCTGCGTAATATATATAATCATCTAATCATGAGTCTTATCAATTGTCAACTTAAGCCCAAATGAGAGACAAATTAGTAATCCGTTTTGCATGTTTCCATCAAGTCTTGCATTTAAGCTTTAAGGACTGATCCTCTTTTATTTGAACAGAAAAATAAAAAAGACTTCATAACAAATTTATTGATTTGCACACACAAATTTATTGTAGTTGTGTGCCTTTCTCCTATTATTTGCACATAGTTTAATTTTTTATTTAACGTCTATAAAAATATCATATATATATATATAGCAAGGAATCAAATGGAAAATAATTGGCAAACCCAGTAACTAGAAATTTATCAAGATGTTCAGTACAGAGTACATGACAATCATAAACACAAGACACTAATTAAGGTGTTGTAGGCATGGCAACATGCACATCATTCAAAAAATTGAACATAGACATAAATGCAAGAAACATATAGAATGTGTATAATTACATAGGTTATGTAAGATGTAGACATGCATGATACATGTTAAAATCCCTGTCCATCTTGTCATACTTCTCAATAATATATTCTTGGGGAAAATAATTACAAGCTGGACTAGACAACATAACACCCCACCTAAATACAGGACATGATATCTGAAGCTGTACAAAATATAGCTCACATTTCCCCTTGATAAGTTTCTCCATATGAGCACCATTACTATCTCCATTTCTCAACCCCTAAGTAAACATCCTTTCTTATTAGATTAGATTAATTTGAAGAAACAACTCATCAATTATTTTTTGGGTATAAAGCCTTCTTCAATCTCATTAATTTTCTTTTCAAAACTCAGCAAATAGAGACAATCACATGTGACAAATAATATAAGAAAACACCATCCGTAAACACATATTAGAGGAATGCATGTTAAGGACCTGTTATCCAAGGTTTCAAAATGCAAAATGAAAACAGTCAAAATAGTCTAAAGATTCATAATTATACCAGAAAAGGAATGATTGGAGACAGATTGAAAGGGATTGTATCTAACAGTAAAGTGAATGCCACAAGTTTAGCCTTCAGCATTGACTAAAAGAAAGGCCCTTTAGACGACTATCACCTTATATACCTGTAAAAATGGGCGACCGGGAAGGCACTTATCAAGTGCAAGAAATTTTGTCACTGGGCCACCTTCCCCATGCTGAACAAGAGCATAATACTTGCAATGTAGGTGAGCCGAAAACCAATAGGGTGGTTTCAATTTTTCTAGAAGTTGAGCAGCAGCTACACTTCCAAGAGTTCTTTCCTCAATCTGGATAACATTTTTCAACCACATAAGAAATCATAAAATTCTCCCCCTATCAAGACAAGGTTATTCTACGGGAGATGCTATGGAACTAACCATTAAAACAAAAATAGAAAAATAAAGATAAACAAGAGAAACCAAAGATTTTTTTCCCAACACAGAACCACCTCCATATACTAAGATAGCAGTGTGCAATGTTCAGTTGTTCACGCCACTGCACACCTTATTACAACTTAAAATTCCAAATACAGTCAAAACCTTTGGGCAGATCAGTTTGCCTAAAGAAAAAAAAAATCTTTAATTCCAAAGAAGGCACAAAATAGAAAACAAAGGCAAGCCATTAAATTTGACATTAAATAAGTACTTTAGTGTGCAAATACGTGAAGGGCAATAAAGTGGGGCTGCTTAAAGACAATTTTTTAGAAAGGCAGAACTCTAGGAAGAAGATTCATTAGCAAAGTAAGCGGTGCAGTAAGAATAGATAGATTTAGAAAGATGCTAATTTTTAATTGTTGAGCTCTTTTCTGTTCTTTTTTCTTGAGCGGGGAGCAGGGTTAATAAGTTCCTATATCCCCCTGGAACATTTTGGTTTTGTGGTTTCAGAATGCAGCAGAAAACAGAATTAAAATATTAAGAGGCCTTTGAAAATAGGAAAAGAGAGAGAAAATTTTTAAAACATTAGTAGGTATACTAGTACAATTCGGATTAAACAAGTTTTATAGTGTAAATTGAAACGTAGATAAAGAAACCCAAAAGCCAAAATTACCAATCTTGTTCAAACGAAAACCCTAGGACCCAAAAAACCATAATCCCCAAGCATTCAAATTCCTAAAGGACCGAAACCCAGAAATCAAAAACAAACAAGCAACATAACAAATCATTGCAACGCAAATACCCGAATCAAAAACCCAAATCAAACCCCAACCAAATACCTTGAAGAGTGAGAGGATCGGCGGGCTGGAGTGCTAGCCAAATCGTCGGCGGCAGCACTGCAACACAACGGTGGCGGCACGGTGAGGATGATCGGCGGTGAAGTGGAGGTTGGCAGTGACAGGTCAACGGTGATGGAGGATTGGGCTTTGTCGGCGCCGGTGAGGGAAGAGCGGAGGGAGGAAGGGGATTCGGAGAGGGTGGAAGTGAGGGGAGGAGGGGAGGGCGTTGGATCGAGAGGTTTTTGACAGTTGAGAATGAGCTGAGGGATTTAGGGACCGAGAGGCAGCTTTAGGGTTTTTTTCAATTACGTGGAGTCGAGGGAATTTTTATTTATTTATACTTAGGTCTGTTTACATGAAACTTATTGCTGAAAATTAAAAATTGAAAACACTGTAACAAAATAATTTATAAATATGTAAAAAATTCTATTCATGCCAAAAATTACTGTTTATCGGCCTAAAACTGTTCATGATCCATGAGACGCTCGAGAAAAAAAAAAAAAAAACTTAGACATAGACGCGCGTTTGCGCAATCCAAACACCCTCTTAAAACTAAGCCGCGTTTTATCAAACGCACCTTCAACATATCTGGTGATGCATTTAATAAATGCAGCTCTAGATTGTATAAAGCTGCGTTCAATCAAATGCAGCTCTATAAATATTGAAGTTGCGTTTGTTAAATGCAGCTCTAGATATGTTAAAGGTGCATTTAGACAAACGCAACTCTCAGCATCTTTGAAGCAGAAACGCAGCTCTAGATATATTGAAAAAAGGAAAAAAAAAATTCCCCAAATGGGTCTAGAACCGCATTTTTTAAAACGTGGCTTCAATCCTACCCAGCTAAACGCAGTCTTAGCATGTAGAAAACGCAGCTCCAAGAAGGGGCTATAGCCGCGTTTAGTAAACGTGGATTTGGACTAGGGGTGGAGCTGCGTTTTCCAGAAACGCAGCTCAAAGTACCCCCTGGAGCTACGTTTTTATTAAACGCAGCTCAAAAACGCGGCTACAAAACACGTTTTTAGTAGTGCCACCACATTCCCTAACAATGAAAGGTTAACCAATGGTGATGAAATGGCTTGTATGGCATTGATGTTGTCGCCTTCAATAACTAGCCTTGAGAAACTAGCGTCTACAGCGAATTCAAAAGCTCTTCAACAAGCAAGCATTTCGGCTTCATCACTGTTACCTACCTTCGGCCCATTGGAAGTTATTGCAGCCATCATCTCTCCCTTGTCGTTGTAGACTATCGCTCCAAACCCAGACCTATTCAATTCTGAAAAAATTGCTACATCAAAATTAAGTTTAAAGGCAGATTGTGGAGCCGGTTGCCAAACCTCCCTGCTAGGTTGCAAGGCCGAGGTTGCTGCCAATGGTGCCTGTGATTGTTTATACTCATCAAGGTAGTATGCTGCTCTCTTGTTTAGACTGATTAGGTCACGTAATTTACCTCCATGCACCACCCTATTACACTGATTCTAGATAAACCAAGCTTGAATCCAGAATAGTTTCATCTCCTCCATAGTTAACTGCTTCATTAGATACTCCATGAGATGAAGCATATCAAATTGCCCGTGACACCCTTCCTACATATTTTAAATACCCCCAGCCCGGATGTCTTGAGCAGCGGCACAATCCCACAAAGCATGTGTGGCTAATTCAGAAACTCTGGTGCAAATCAGGCAACCATTATCATTGAGAGTCCGCCTCTTTGTTAGGCTCAAATGAGTAGGCAAGATATCATGACACGATCTCCATCTGAACACTTTGATTTTGTTTAAGATCCAAAGCTACCATAACACAGCCCACACATCTTTCCCAACACAACCACGAGAATTTTCTGCCCAATCACCACCCTTTTGAATTTTTCTTGCTACCTTATAAGCCGACTTGACATTAAACATCCTATTTCTGTTGTGGAGATAGATTATGGAGTCAGACACATTTCTCCAGCTCAATGGAATCCTACATACTACTTTAACCATATGGAAGATGGACATCACCACATCACTTCTCCACACATGCAGTTCCAGATTGATCAGGTCTGAAACTACCCAATCATCAATATCTTCATTGACCAGATGGAGAATTTTATTTGTTGGGTGGTTAGGGATCCATCTATCCCATTGGACACTAATTGATGATCCATTCCCCACTTTCCAACAATGGCCAAATTTTAGGATAGGTAGTGCTGCCATTAAGCTTCTCCAAACAAATGAGCAATTTGGTGACTCTATAGCATCAAGAAAGGAAGAGCGTGGAAAATACCTTGCTTTGAAGCACTAATATAGCAAGGAATCAGTGCTTTGAATCATTCTCCAACCTTGCTTAGCCAACATTGCTAGGTTGAATGCACGTAAGTCTCAGAATCCCATCCCTCCCTCCTTTTTTGATATTGACACCTTATCCCAACTTTTCCAATGAATTTTCCTTTCATTCCCTACTTGTCCTCACCAGAATTTTTCACACAAAGCATCTAGTTCATCACATAACTTCATAGGGAGTTGGAACACACTCATTGTATATGTGGGAATAGATTGAGCTACTGCCTTAATGAGACCTCATTGCCAGCTCTAGATAGAAGCATGCTGATGTGCATTGATAATAGCTTAATTTTGCATATTTATATCATTGTTAGAAAACATTATCATACTTATTTTGAGTTAATTCATGCATTTTATATTTGGTTTTGGAATAATGGTGAATAATCAATTTTGAGCATAATTGAATTTTATTGTGTGGATTTATCTTTTGTAGGAGAATGAAATTAAATAAGTGGATTTATGCAAAGAAGAATGCTAATGGACTTTACATTTACAAAGGCCATGATAAATTTAAAGAAGGCTAACCCAATTAAATTTAAGTCCAATTGGAGCAGGGAATCAAAGGAAATTTGCATCAAATCCAAGTCCAATTCGGATTGGGATTCCAGCTTGCATATCAGTTAGTATTTTTTTTTTTTGAAAAGAGAAATTCCATTACACCCAGCAACTGAACTACAATAATGCACAGAAAGCAGCCCAGCTACAAGCAGTCTAAATGTATCAGATTTCTCACAACAGGGGGAGACACACCCCTCCACACCTGATTAACATTATCACTTTTAGCAAACCTGGCTAGCTCATGTGCAACCTTGTTGAAGTCCCTTTTTAGGTGCCGGATCTGCCAACTGTTAAACTCATCAAGAGAGCTCAAAATACCATTGACAATGTGGCTGAAACCCCCACTGGAATCCTTGGACCGAATGTTATTAACCACTGATAGTGAATCTGATTCAATAATAATCTGTTGAAGGTCCAGCTCCCTTGCAAGAAGAATCCCCGCCTCAATTGTTAGAGCTTCGGTCTCTTCCACAGTAAAGTTCCCTGGGAGAACACGGCATAGTGCAACAACAGTTACTCCCCTACAATCCCTTATAATCACCCCTATACTTGATCGCCTCCCATCATCTGCAGTGGCCCCATCAGAATTGATTTTGAACATCCCAGCTGGAGGCTTTTTCCAACTAATCTCACATGACGAAGACCCCAGCCAACTAAACTTTGCAGCTTCCTTAAAATCTTCAAGCATACTAGCTGCAAGATTCCAGACTTGCTCAGCCCCCTGACTAACTGATTCGAACACCCTCAGATTTCTATTATGCCAGACAACCCAAGCTACCACACACAACAACTCCATATCTCTAGGGGTGCCAACATTTAGCATTTTTAAAGCCATATCAGGGAAGTCCAACATTTCAGCTCCAAAGACAATTGGACACTCCTTCCACTAGTTCCATATTCCCTTCACAGCACTGCAACAAAAGAGAGCGTGACCAATAGATTCAACCTCTAAACCACACATAGGGCACATTCCATCAGTATTCACCTATTTTCTCCTTAAATATATCATAGTTGGCAGGGCATTAGCACAAGCTTTCCAGGTGAAGATTCTAATTTTTGGGGGAATCTTTAACTGCCAAATCTGCTTCCAAAGGGGAGTTCTAGGGTCACCATAAGGGCACTCACCCCTTTCTGATGGATTTATTACAGTTAGGGCAACATAATACGCACTTTTTACAAAAAATTCTCCCTTTTTGTTTCCCACCCAAATTATTTTATCCTTAGGAAGATTGTAGCTCAACGGAATATTGAGGATTGTTTCGACCTCAAAAGGAAGGAATAAAGACTTCAATGTATCAACCCTCCATCTTCTAGAATCCTCATCAATTAAGGCCGACACCATAGGATAGTCATCAAAAGGCCGAGGCGGAGAGATTACTTTGTAGGTTGTTGGGGTGGGGAGCCACTTGTCCTCCCAAATGTGAATGAGCCATCCTTGCCAACCCTCCATCGGGTACCCTTTCGGATCACCTCCAGGCCTTTGAAAATGCTCTTCCATGTATATGACGGACTGTAGCCAAGCTTTGAGCTTAAAATGTCTCCATTTGGGTAGTATCTGGCTTTAAAGACTTTGGCATAGAGGGAGTCCGGGTTTGACAAGAGTCTCCAACCTTGCTTGGCAAGCATTGCTAGGTTGAAGGCTTGGAAATCCCAGAAACTCATTCCACCATTTGACTTTGCTTTGCACATTTTCTCCTAACTCACCCAAGCAATTTTCCTCTCTTCTTTTCTTTGCCCCCACTAGAAATTTCTTATCATCCCTTCAATCTCCTCACACAAGCCTTTCGGGATTAGGAAGCAACTCATGGTATAGGCGGGGACCGCTTGCGCTACCGCCTTTATCAAGATTTTCTTCCCTCCTATGGACAATAATTTCCCTTTCCATCCCGCTAATTTCCTTCCAACTTTTTCCTTCACTTTCGCAAACACTTCGGTTTTTGATCTTCCAATAATGGATGGGATCCCCAAATATTTGCCATGCCTAGTATCTTGCATTGGATTCAGGATGTTCAACACTTCACACCTTTTCTCCGGAGGGGTGTTATGACTGAAGAAGACTGAGGATTTCTCAGCAATAACTTTATGGCCAGAGGTAGCTTCGTAAAGCTCCAGGATCTCAATGAGTTTATGGCATTCTTGCTCAGTGGCTTTGCAAAACAAGAGACTGTTGTCCGCAAAAAATAAATGAGTAACCATAGGACTTCCTCTACAAATAGAGATCCCATTCAACATCTGATTCCTTGCTGCATCCTTAATTAAAGATGAGAATCTGTCTGCACATAACAAGAACAAATAAGGAGATAAGGGGTCCCCTTGTCAGAGGCCCCTTGTAGGAAAAATACATCCATGAACCGTTCCATTAATAATCACAGAATAAGAAACAGTAGAAATGCGCTTCATTATAAGTTGGATCCATTTCTCATGAAAACCCAATTTTTTCATTACTTTCTCAATAAAACCCCACTCCACCCGATCATAGGCTTTGCTCATATTGAGCTTGACCGCCATAAAATTCTCCTTCTCCTCTTTTTTGTGTTCAAGGTAATCAGTTAGTATTTTTGGCATAACTTTCGGCTCAGATGTCCAATTGAGATTATTCAAGTTGGCTTGGAAAGTTAACTTAAAGGGCTACAACTTTGTAGTTTACCAAAAGTCCAAATTCTGACATTAAATGAGCCAAAATCATCTGTTAAATGAAGCCTAAAAATCTGGGATTCAACTTGTAATAGGATTCCTTGACCTATTTGAAGGCTTTTTAGGGCAAAATTCAAGGAGGCTAGTGCTACGGCTGGGGGCAGAACATAGAGAGTGTGGTTAGTTTTATTTTATTTGTCTAGTTTAATATTTAGTATTTTAGTCTTGTGTTTTATTTCAACTACTATGAGTAGCTAAATTTATAATTAGGGTTGAGGATGAAACCTTGTTAAGAATTATCAATAATATTTATGTGATTTGATTTTTTCCACAATATTTGTTCTTTAATGATTTAAATTGTTCTTGTTTCATATCAATTGACTGAGATGAGATTCTAGATATGAGTTCAATCATGTTTTTCTCATGATTTAGGATTTGTCTTAATTAATTGAATACTTGGTTTATTAATTCTTGATTATAAAATTGGATATCGCTTGTGATTTGTTAATCAATGGATACAATTTATGATTTGATTTTTAGAACTGGATATATCTTGTGACTTGTTTGGCTACGGATACAATTGATGATTTGATTTTATACTTAAGAAGCGAAGAAGAACATGATTTTGATTTTTAAAATAAGGATTTTAATGAGAATATTCTCCATGATAGCAAGATTGATTTCTAGATTATCATGTAGTGAATTGGGAAAAATTAACGATCATAAATATATACTGATATGACTTACAAGGCAGATTCCAAAACCTTAATTCCTTTCCCTTGATTGTTTACATCTTTTTATTGCTTTATATCTTTTGCTTAGTTTAATAATTTGCTTTATTTGATTATTTGCTTAGTTTATTTAATTTCAAAACAACCAATTTTTATTAAACTAGATTAGGATTAATTTGGTTAAGATTTAATTAATTTTTCTACATTCATTCAAGTCCCTGTGGGTTTGACCTCGTTCAACAAACTATATTTCGGTACAGTTCGTACACTTGCGAGTATTTTGAAATTTCACAACACCTGCTTTTCCACCCTTGTAGTTTCTTCTATATTTTGTCTTTCAAGTAAGAGAAAGTGTGGTATTTAGCCCTCCCAATCAAGGTTGGCAGCCCTAGATAAGATTCAAATCTATCCACCTCCTTGACCCCCAAAGTTTGTAGCATTTCTTGTTTTTGGCTACCTGTTGTGTTGTTGCTAAAGTACACTATAGACTTCTCCAAATTTATGCTCTGCCCTGAAGCTTTTTGTTAGGCTTTTAGATCCTTATAAACTAAATTGTTTAACCTAATTAATTAACCAAGTGAATACTTACGTTGATTATTCAGATCTAGGTTAAAACAATTGTTGGCAAATTTAAACCTCAGTTAGTAGAATTAACAAGTTTTAAACCCAAGTTGTTAATTAGATTTATTATAAATAAAACTTGTTAAAACAAACTGAAAGCTCAAATTTGTGTTAAAAACACAAGAGCTTGTTTAGACCCCAAATTAAAAAGTATGGCTCAGTTGATTTTACTCTAACTTATCTAAGTGTGGAAACAAGAGTGAATACAAGCGAACAAACAATAAAACCACTCTAAGCTATATTCAAAAAATCACAGTAGTAAAATGAAAGCTAAAATATTAGGGAAGAGAGATGCAAACACAAGATAACACGCCGATGTGTTATCGAAAAGGAAACCGAAGAACTTCGCAAAAAACCTCTCCGCCGCTCTCTAAGCGGTAAATCGATCCACTAGACAATAAGTTGGGATACACGAATAGCAAAAGACCCTCCAAGCCTAATCTACCCAATGCACCTAAGCCCTCCAAGCTCCTAATCCAACAAGGTTTCTCGGAACCATGTCTTCTCTACCTTTCCGGATCCCGCAATGCGCCCGATTGCATCCGCCAAAGCTTGGCTTTTTCCAATACTTCCCAGCAGCACCAAAAACTCACTGGACACTCAGTATGGGTGTAGTAAGTTTTTGGGCTATCAAACTCTCAAGGATATAGAAATAGAGAGGTAGGAGTAGAGGAAAACCACAATGGATAGTGTGTAAAATTGTGGGTATGACGATCTCACACTCTTAAGGGTTAAGGCTAGGGTTTTCTCTACTGAAAAACTCTCTACTCAATATGTGGGTAATGATAGTATGTATAGTGTGTATGAGAATGTAGTGGAACAGATATGACAAAATAGCAGAACAAATTATTTTGTGGGTATCTCGCGGGAATGCCTTACCTGTGAGACACTCGTAAAAACCAGCTGTCACCATTTGTCATGACTCTTCACATTCCAGTCATATGCAAGGCACATGCATCACTTCGCGGGATGCTTAGTCGTGAGCTACCCGCAAGAAATCTTCTGTCTTCACATGCTTGAGTCTTCACACACTCTCTCTCTATCAAACAACCCTTACAATAAAATCCCACATAAAGTACGAGGTATAAAAGATTGAACAAAATTACAATCAAATTTGGCACAAAATTAAAGCCAACACAAAACAGTTGTAAATCACAACTTTACACAAACTAATATCAATATCATGTCAATATCATACAACAGAAAAATTAAATAAGACAAGATATGATGACCTAAGAAAACCAATGAAACAAACTAGTTTCACAGTAAAAAACCTTAGGGAGGAAACCTTCCCGAAAAACAATTCACTATAGTAAAGAGAAGTTTCAGATCTAGTACAAAACCTTTATCCCTAGACTCTGCAATTCCTGTAGATGAACTAACAGTAGAAACCTTCTACCGCTTCAAAACCTCTAAACTTTTCAATATATGAATGGCACCATTTGATGCACGAATTCCAGTACGTGATTCACTCACCAACTAGAGGAAGTAGAGTGTTGGCTACAAAATTCTTCACTTCATTAACAATGAAGATCAAGAAGCACTTGATTACAAAATTCTAAGGCGCAAAGACGCAGTAGCTTCTTTTTTGAGAGAATAAGGCATCGGTCACTTTTTCATGTGTTCTCCTTGTATTCTCTTATGTGACGGCCTTTAAAATAACCCTTATATATGTCTAGAGTTATGAGAAAAGAAACCCTACACAAATACATAAGCATGGGCCGAAAATCAGATCTGGAAATTTGAATTTGGTAATTCTCGATAGATACCTCGATAGATAATATCTGTCGAGCCTCGATAGGTAGCTATCTATTAAGCTTTAATGAATTAGCACTTTTGCACTTGTTTCTTGAAAATATTTGTATGGCTTCAATACTAGACTTGAACTCTTATTTTTTGAAGTATTAAACACATCCTAGATCTACCCAAATACAAATAAAGTTTGTTTTGTCAAAGGATTAACCAATTACATAAATTATGTCCTTAACAACAATAAAGTCATATCATGTAATGTAGCGTGAAATAAAGAACACAATGATATGATCACTCAGGAAAACCAAACTGGTAAAAAACTATGGAAGGATTTAACCTAGCTATCCTCAAGGTAAAAAGAAAATCCACTAGAAAGAATTGAAGTTTACAATAAGACTTAGACCACTAACATCTTATTGCTACCACATGTAGAACTTACTGACACGACCACATGTAAGTTCCGAATCCACGGACTACTTCTTTCTTTGATCTTTGCAACATAAGCACCCACATTTACGACTTTGAGATCCCACTCAAAGATTTATTAACACAAACTCTCCTATTTGTGACTCCAAGACCACCCTTGAAGGTTTAGATCATCAACACCTTTGATAAGTAGAGAAGGCAGTAACTTCTACAACACCAGATTTTGAGATTCCTCAAGGAATAACAACAGTAGAAGACATGAGAGAGTTTTTTGGGTACAAAACCCTAGATACAAAGGAGGCATACTCTTCTCTCTCTAAAAATCCTTATTAAAAATGTGCTTAGAGTTTCCTTTATATACTAGAAGAAGTATATCTGAAACCTTAATCATTTTTGTGCTTGAACTGTTATTCTGGCTTAATTAAAATTCTGTAGATACGACTCTTGATCAATCGAGCATATCTCTCAATCGGTCAAACCAGACAGATTCTAAATTCTTCTTTCTACAGCTTGCTTGTTCTTGAATCTTGACTTGAATCACCTTAAGCATTGTCTAATAATACCTATAGACTCTAGGATCTATATCTAGACAAGTTTGTGTACACGATTTGCCAGTTGTTCTAAACTTTTAGAACCTAACACTTTTGCATAGGTTTGAAGAATCTCAACAATGGCCTCCCCTTCAGCCTGAGTTGCCCAGCAAAACAACAAAGAATCATCTGTAAATAGTAGGTTAGTGACTTTGGGTGCTCCTCTACAAATTAACACCCCCTTGATACTCCCTTCCAATTCTACTTTTGCCAAAAGAGCAGTAAAACCTTCTGCACATAATAGAAACATGTATGGTGACAAATGATCTCCTTGACGAAGTCCTCTAGATGGATGAATCACACCATATAGTTTTCCATTCACAAGAATAGAGAAGGGTGGTGTGGTAACATAACCCATCACCCTTTCTATCCACAAAACAAGGAAGCCCATCTTTTTTATAATTCCCTGTAGCAACTGTTAGGACATATGTGAATCATGTTAGGAACATATGTCAGTATAGAATTGGCTAATCCTTCAACGAAATGCACTTTACTTGTAATTGGGTAGATCTAAGATGTGTTTAATATTTCAAGGAACAAGGTTTCAAGTTCAAGTGTTAAAGCCATGTAAGTCTGTCCAAGAATCAAGTGAAAAAGTGCTGGATTTTAAAACTCGACAGCTAGTACCTATCGAGGTTTAAAAGGTTGCTGAAGCCCGATGCTCGACATCTTCTTGACAGATAGGGTATCTATCAAGGTTTATGAAAATTAGTTTTTCAGATCTGATTTCACTCAAATTCGTGAATAGATGTTTGAGTTTTCTTTTCTCACAACCCTGAACATATATAAGGATTGTTTTAAGGGTCGTCACAGCTAATGCACCTCAATGCGAAAGTTCTTCACAAGCATATTGTGAACTAGAGACATATGCCCTAGTTCATCTTTCTATTCAAGAAGCTGCTGTGTTTGTACATCATAGGGTTTTGTAACTAAGGAGCTTCATGATCTTCATTGTGTTGATGAACTAAAGAATTTTGCAGCCAACATCTTTCTCAAGTTGGTGAGTAAGTCGTGTACTAGGATCCGCGCATCAAATTGGTTAGTCATGTACTGGGAGCCATGCATTGAAATGAGAGATTATCACTACATAACAAGTCCAATTGGATATTGGGGTAAGGGTTCAACTGTAGGTTGGTATAAGGTACTGGGATTCCTTTACTTGTAACCGCTTGTTGTGATAATAGTGGATTCTCAAGAGTGGTGACCTTAAAATCACCTGGTGGGGTTTTTGCCATGTAGGTTTTCCCCATTCATAAACAAATCACCGTGTCAATTTATTTTCTGCTACACTTTTAGTTATTTGTTGATTTGCTTGTGCTACCATGCTTATTGCATGCTAATTGAATTAATTAATAAAATTGGCTAATTAATTGGTTAATTCATCACAAGGGGTCAATATATTCTTAGCCTATCACGAATAGCCATTCAACCTAGTCATAGGCCTTGCTGATGTATAGCTTCAGTGCCAAAGACCCCTTCTTGCCCTTTTTCCTGGAGTGCATAGTGTGTAGTGTCTCATAAGCCACCAATGCATTGTTTGTAATAAGACGTCCCGACACAAAAGTACTTTGAGTTGGCGAGATAATATGGGGAAGCACTTGTTTTAGTCTGTTTGCCAAAACCTTTGAGATGATTTTATAAATTTTATTACATAAGCTTATAAGTCTAAAGTTAGATATTTTCTCCAGATTTTTCACTTTAGGGATAAGAACAATATTTCTATGATTTATGTTAGGTATCATGTTACCATTATTTAAAAAATCCAACACAGTAGTAACTACATTATCACCCATAATATGCCAGAATTTTTCATATAAAAGGAAATTCATACCATCACGTCCAGGAGCTTTTATTGGTCCCATCTGGAATAAAGCCACCTTGATTTCTTCAGCACTAAATTCACTGGACAGAATCTCCTACATGTCATTGGTCACATTCCTAGGAGCTACATTCAAGCACTCCTCCATCGATCACATGCACCTGCACAAAATAAATTATCAAAGTAGTCAGAAGCTACTTTGATGATATCCTCCAATTCCTCCATCCATTGCCCTTGTACATTTTGAATACCCCTTATATGATTCCTCCTTCTCCATTGTGTTGATTTGGAGTGGAAAAACTTTGTATTCTTGTCCCCATGTTTCAGCCATGGAATTCTAGAACGTTGTGCCCAATAAATTTCCCACTTTTGTAAAAGTTCATCCATTCTTTTGCTCACCCCAAATACTCGGATTTGCTATCCTTATTGGTCTCGGCCTTATTCAACATGTCAAGCCTTTTTTGAAGCTTTTTGATAGCAATAACGTCCGGTTCTATCTTTGTCAATCCCCAGGCCATGAGCTTGACCCCACATATTTTTATTTTGTCCTTGATTGAAGCCAACCTGTGGTTACTATCCCTTGCTTTACCCCCACACTTCCTTTACCACAGATTCACAATCATTCCATAGCAACCATGACTCCTCAAACTTGAGCCCCTTCTCATACCTGTGTCTTTGTTGGAGAAAAGATTGAGCTTGTAGAAAAATAGGTAAGTGGTCCAAGGCATGTGATTACAAATGGGTGACTGTACTCAGCTAAAACTTTTCTAACCACTCTTTGTTGGCTATAGCTAGGTCAAGTCGTATCTTCGTTTTTGCGTCACCAGGTCTCTTATTACTCCAAGTAAACGGATATCCCTTGAATCCCAAGTCCTAAAGTTGGCAGAATTCTAAGGCCTCCCTAAACGCTTCAACCTGTGATGTTTATGGTACTCTCATGCTTTTCTTCTCTGAGGCATTTAAAAAAGCATTAAAATCACCTTTGGCCAGCCAAGGTCCAACCACAAATGATTTCAAATGTGCCAATAGGTTCCATGATTCCTCCTTCTATTATGCCTCTGGCCAACCATAAAAACAAGTTAAGTACCATTCATACTCATCTTCCTCCATTACCTTGGCCAAGATATGGTTTGTAGTAAAATTGATTACCTCCAAGTTTACATCATTCTTCCATAGTAGTGCTAACCCTCCTCTAGAATCAAGGTTTTTCATAATGACCTTATTCGGAAAAGGCAAATTGCTATATAATTTTTCAAACCCTTCCTTATCCAATCTTGCTTCCATAAGAAAGCAAACCATGGGACCTTGTTCTCTTACAGTCTTACGAAGGCTACGACTTGTCCAAGGGTTTCCAAGCCCTTAGCAATTCCAGCTTAGGAGCCTTATTGCTCTCGGCAAGGATGGCTTTCCACCCCCGTCGATGTCTCATTATTGCTTCCTCCATCATTTCCTACCTTTCCCCGTTTGAACAACCTACTTCCCTGTTTCTCATTCTGCTAATAATTTGAGTCCTACGTTAAACCCCTCTTCCTAAGAGTAGGTAACGTGATTGCCCTAGAGATTCCATTTAGTCCAAAGTCCATCCTGTTAATTCGGGTCCAAGTAGTTTTGGGCTTTGAAGTTATTGGCCCAAAGTTATCCGTATTGCTAGCGAGGTCAATGGAGTTTACATTATTTTTAATGATGTTTAATTTGGATGTAATTTGTATCTCATCTGTTTTGGGAAGAGATAATTCCTCATCAATGATTGCATTCACTTCTATTTTTTAATTCAAATTATGCTAATTTTTTGGACCCATTTCCACCAATATGGTAGTATCCCTCTTCACGTTAGCATGGCAATCATTATATCAATTTGCTGGATTTCAGTAACCGTTCTTGGAATCACAAGATCACCATCATCAAGATTGCTAGGGTTTCCCAGAGTGATCTCCCTCACCACCGTATTCCCCGTTATTGTTCCTTGCACCACTTAGACTATTTTCTACTTTGGATTAATGCCTGTAACCTCCTCGGCATTGGACTTTGATCCCTGTATTTTGACTCGTTGAAGCTCTTGGCCGACCCCCAGCTACTCTTAAGAAATTGCCATATTGATAATCCACCACTCCGCCATTCTTCATCGCCGCAAAGTGTGTAGCACAATGTTTCAAACCATGTCCTCATATCCCACAGTATTGGTAGAACATGAGTAATCTCTCATACTTGAATGACACCCATGTACGAACACCGTTTGAACCAGCAATAAAACCACCCCGTCGGAGAGGCTTCAAAATTGGCAATGCCACTCTCACTCTCATAAAGAAATTAATATCATCTTTTCTTCGTTTCCATTCCACCTCCTCGACCTCACCCAACCTACTCCCAACTTCCTTTACTACTTGTGGAGAGACCATATCAAATAGAGCACCCCATATTTGGACCCAGAGCAAAGAATTCTCCATTTGTATATTTCCCATATTCATTCCTTTCCTCCATCATTGTAGCATGAGAAGTTGATTATCAAATGACCAAGGACCTCCTTTAAGTATCTGAGTCATGCCAAATTCTTATTGGAATTTGAATTGAAAGAGATTCGGTCCCACTTCTAGGATCTGCATCGAGTCATCCAATCCCCATGCTCTCCTTAATGTGTTCTTCACCGCCAGTTTTTAAAAAGGCTTGCACGTAAGGAATTTTCCAATTAGACTCAGGGTATAACTCTCAATAGCTTCCAACCGCCCTTCATTTGATATGGCAATAATTTCTTCTTCTTCTGTTGTTAGCTTCATCTTTTCCAAACTATCAATCACTTCATCTACCATTCTAGATTTCAATACTAAAAAAATAATACCCTTCAACCTAGTCCAAGTGAGGGAGAAGCTCGTGTTGAAATGAGAGGGAGATCTCCACTAGGGAGAGGCACACAATCAAAAGCTATATCTCAAATTGTATGTGTTTCTAGTATAGTAGAAACCACTTTATATATGATATATCATTTTTTTTTATAATATTACTCTTGCTCTTGGTGGTTACTTAAGCACAAAATTTATCCCACTAAAAATTGTTTTCCCACCATTTCACAACTCACAAATATATGGCAAGAGGTACAGATTTATTAGCAACTACATAGGATTAGTAGTCTCTAATTACTAGGAACCACCTTTCGGAACAAAAAATGTTCATAATTTTACAAGAATAAGGGACTTAATATTTTCGTAAAACTTGGCATCATTATACCACACAATTTTATAATAGGAGTGCCTACTCATTCTCATTTTATTTTATTTTTTGACACAAATACAAGTGTCTACTTTATACAAGGGACCATTGTAACTTTGTTTTACAATAGGAATACCATCTTCATGTGGCACACCATTGTTCTCACTTAACAATAGGAGTGCCCTTTTCTCCATAAGACTAAACTTTTTCATACATAGGCCAAAAAGTAATTTTTATCTCAATTCTCAAGATATTTCATATAGTTGAAATTTATCATCAACTATTTTATTAGTCCCAAATAGTATCTCTCTAAACATTTTTTTTAATCTCATATTCCTCAATTTCAATCCCCACTATTTGAGAAAATTTAAAGATAAACGTACCTCATAAAATTCTCAATTTCCAACATAAAAATTTAAGGTACTTGAAAATAGAAACACCATAATTTGTGGGATTCATAAAAAATTGTGAATTTTTTTTTTTCAAATACTCTTAAACCCCATCAAAATTTTTTCTTCTATGAAACACGAGCATTTTTCAATTATTCCCAATTTCACATGGAATTCAAGACATAGCCGTAAAAACGTATAAACATTATACATGTATATAGACATATTTGTCAGTAAGATTCAGAAAGGAAAACGTTTTTGACAGCATGCATCATAATGCATTAATTGATTGGTAGTTTTGAAGATTCTATATATGAATCTTTTGTTTATATCTAGCCAAATGCTAGGCATTAAAGAAAATTCCAGATATAGCTAGCTAACGCTAAGATTTGAAATTGGTAAAAAAAACTATTGATATATAAACAAAAGTTTTAATGGGAATTTGGACATTACAAAAGGCTTTAATTTTTGGACAGAGTTTAGCTACAAAATTGGTTGTAACTTTAGGCTACAAACTCACTCAATAAAATAAATATTACTATATATTTTGAAAATCTAACTGTTGAATTGCATGTTCTTTACGCTCTTAATACACATGTCAAATTTTGTGTCAATTGAATATTATTTACTATATAATCTATAATCTTATATTTTATGTATAATTTTAAATTACAAAAACTTGCAATTGAAAAATTTATTGATGACATAGTTATTTTGCAAACATGGAAGATAAAAGAAGAAGATGTTATCCAATGGTGGATTTGTCAAAATTCGCCTCCAATAAAAATATATTGAGTGAGTTTGTAGCCTAAGGCTACAATCGATTTTGTAGCTAAACTTTATCCTTAATTTTTCCCATTTAACCACATAGCAAACTTTTATGGAAATTGCATTCATTGTATTTTCAATTCTCATATAGATATCTTTTTTTTTTTTTTTGAGAAAAAGGTAAGCGTAGTTTTATTAAAAAATTAAGACAAATTGGATCGGAACACATCGTCCAAATCCTCAGGTAGATCTTCCACCTATACATTAGTGTCTGCAAATGAAACTGCTCTCCTAGCTAAACCATGAGCTAACCTATTCCCGTCCCACCAAATGTGTTGAAAGCTACATCGCCTCAAAATACCCCCTAACCTTTTAGTCTCATTGACAATATGACCATAGAGAGTATTACAACACCCAGAAGCATTCATTGCTTGTATAAGCCAAAGACAATCACCCTCTAAAATAATATCAAAAAGGCTAAAATCTCTGGTGAACTCAATAGCTTTTCTTACAGCCAGAGCTTCAGCCATCTCCATAGTTCAGGATAAGCCCACCTTCTGACTCAAGGCAGCTATAACTTGACCTGCGTGATCTCGATAAACAACTCCAAGTCCTACACAATTCAACCCTTCAAAAATTGTAGCGTCGAAGTTAGCTTTGTAGGTACTAGCAGGTGAAGGAGACCAACAAACTTGAGGACGATGGATAGAACTCTGCTACTCCTGTTCATTGGCTTCCCAAAATTTGCTAACCATCACATTTGCTCTTCCTTCAATCTCATGGAGTTGCTATAAAGGTTGACACTCTCGCACCCGATTTCTGTGTTGCCATAAGCAGCAAGAAATTTTAGCAAACAAGGCAACCTTAAAGCTCAACCCCTCCTTATTAAATTCTCTAGAAGTTCAACAAATGACCTACACTCTTTCCTGACCAAAAAATGGAACCCTGGGTTTGACATCCAAACTGCCTGAGCTTGTTCACAAAGCCACAAAGAATGCAATGTCGACTTCGCATGATCCTGACATCCCTCACAGACATCATCCACTGGTAGATGTCGAGCCTTCAAGTTCAAATTAGTAGGGAGCGAGTCTTTCGCTACACGCCAAATGAAATGTCTGATTTTATTGGGAACCTTCATCTTCCCAATATTCTTCCAAATAGCATGATCGTGACTCAGAGAAGATGAGCTAGGCATAAGGTTATCCTCGGCAAAAACAAGCATTTGGTAGGCACTTCAAACACTATATCCACCATCCGATGTTAGAGGCCAAATCAATATATCCTCCTCCCCATCGTCATAAACCTGGATTTGCCTCACTATCTCAACTTCCCAAGGAAGAAAACAAAATGCTAGTTTACCCGGATCCCAAATCTTTGTGTTTCGGAGAAATATTTCACAAACCGAGCCACGGAGGTATTAGCTCTAGGGGGGATAATCTTACTATGAGCAAGGTCAGGCAGCCACCAATGACTCCGAATATCAATCAACTCCCCATTCCCAACCCTCCAAATTGCCCCTTTATTAATGACATCATGTGCTTGCAAAATATTCCTCCATGCATAGGAACACTTTGGGTGAATATGGGCATCAAGAACACAACCATTTGGAAAACATTTGGTGATAAACACTTTAAAAAGAAGTGTATCCTTTTGGTGGATAAGACGCCACACCTGTTTTGCCACACATAGCATTATTAAATTTTTGAAGATCCTGAAAACCCATTCCTCCAATTGATTTTGAGGAGTAGAGAGAACCCCACTTGACCCAGTGGATTTTCTTTGAGTCACCACTACCCCAACAAAACCTACAAATCATTGCTTCAATATCCTTGCACAAACGAAATGGAAGCTTAAAGACACTCATAAAGTAAGCTGGTATAGATTGAACCATTGCCTTGATCATCACTTCCTTACCAGCTTGTGACAAAAGCTTTTCCTTACAATCTTGCATTCTAGCTCAGATCCTTTCCTTAATCTATATGAAAGAGGCCCTCTTGTTTCTTCCAACAAAAGATGGAAGCCCCAAGTATTTCTCCTAATGTTGGATGGCCGGTACATTAAGTGCCACTTTAATTGCCTCCTGAGCTTGCTCATCCATGTTCTTGCTAAAAATAGAGTTTTTTTTCTCCTTGTTAATCATTTGACCCGAGACCTCTTCATATAAAGCGAGCAACTCTTGGATTTCGGTACATTCCTCCAAGGTAGATCTACAGAAGAGCAAGCAATCGTCTGTAAAAAATAGATAGGTAAGTCTAGGCCCATATCTACACAGAGATAACCCGTGGCTATCACCTCTTGCCGCCACATTTCATAGAAGAGCATTCAACCCCTCAGCATAAAATAGGAATAAATAAGGAGAAAGAGGATCCCTTTGTTGCAATCCTCTAGAAGGTTTGATCATCCCCTTCGGTTCTCCATCCACCAGGATAGAATCGGTCACTATGGTGATACATTCCATTATCAAAGCCACCCAGGACTCCTGAAAACCGAGTTTAAGAAGGATTTGCTCAAGAAAGCATTACTCTACCTCGTCATAAGCTTTGCTCATATAAGGTTTCATAGCCACAAAACCTTTTTTTTTCCTGTACAATTATTCTTCATATGATGCAAAGATTCAAAATCAACTAAAATATTATCATAAATCAATCTATCTGCAATGAAAGCACTCTGAGTCTCAGAGATAATTGAGTTGAGCATAGGCTTAAGGTGGTTAGCAATCACCTTACTCATAATCTTATAAATTACATTACAAAGGCTAATAGGTCTAAAATCAAACACCCTTTTTGGATTGTTTACTTTTGGGATTAAAGTAATAAAGGTATGATTTATAGATTTGAGAATAGATCCTGAATTCAAACAAGATAGCACAACCTGAGTGACATCCATACCTACATCAATCTAGTAAGTTTGAAAGAAGAGAGATGTCATACCATCTGGTCCTGGGGCTTTTAGCGGGGCCATCTCTCTAATTGCCTAGCCTACCTCCTCACTAGAGAAAGGCTTATCAAGATCTAATCTCATCGCCTCAGTTACCACAGGATGAATCCCAACCAAAATACGATCCAAATTGTGAGGATTAGAGGAAGTGAAAAGTTGGGAGTAGAAATCAACTAGCATGCCCGAAAATACCTCCTCCCCCTCTTGCCACACTCCATTCCCATCATGCATCCCCTGGATAAAATTCTTTCTTTTCCTCTGGGTTGCCGAACCATGAAATTTTTTTGTATTTCTATCACCATGTTGCAACCACATAACTCTAGACCGCTATTGCCACATCTTCTATTCCTTATCTTGTAGAACATTCAACTCCCTTTTTAAACGATCAACCTCCTCAAAATCTCCAAACCTGGCTGAAGCATCCTCTGTTTTCCATAACTTATTCTTTGTTTGCTTTATGCTTTTCTTTTCGTTTCCAAAGTGATCTTGACTCCAGGCTTTCAAACTGTTTTTACATCTCTTCAGTTTTGTAGTGGTAGCAAACATTGGTGTACCATTAGCAGTACAATCCCAAGCTCTAGTGATAACTTCACGACAACCAGAATCTGACACCCACATTGCCTCAAAGCGGAAGGGTTTCTTACGCCATTTTTGGTGCTCGCCATTTACATCCAAAGAGAGAAGAATCGGCCAGTGATCTGAAGTGAAGCAGTTTAAATGCTTTACCCTCCTAGTAGGAAATCTAGCCAACCACTCATAATTTGCAACCCCCCTATGCAGTCTTTCCCATATCATCTCCCCACCACGTCTACCACGCTAGGTGAACTCTAGCCTAGAAAAACCTAAGTCAATAAACCCACAATGGTCCAAAGCATCACAAAAATTCTACATCAAATTGTGAACCTTAGGTGCCCCACCTCTTTTGTCATGTACCTCCAATAGCTCACTAAAGTCACCAAAATAACACCATGGTAATTGTGGCTTTGAAGTTAGCATTCTTAACGTATTTCATCCCTCACTTCTATAACTAGAATCAGGCTCCCCATAAAACTCGATCAATCTCCACGCCTGTTCTGAGCCACCATGAATAATAGAATCAATGTGATACTTGGAAAAACTATCCACCCAAACATTAACTCCTGCCTTCCAAAGAAGAGCCAAACCACCACCCCTTCCTTCATTTGGTACCGTAAAACACCCATAAAAAAATATCTTATCCCAAATCAATTTCATCTGTTCCTTATCTAACCATGTTTCGGACAAAAACACAAACATGGGATCTTGTGCTTGCACAATGTATACAAGCTCTTGAACTACACGGCGGTTCCTAAGCCCCCTGCAGCTCCATACTAAGAGTTTCATGGCTGTCGACGAGGCTGCTCAGCAGCCTCCACCATTGGATAATCAAACTACCCTCGTCTTCCTGCATTCAGACCCCTCTGCCCACTCCTCCTCTGGCTCTTGTCTCATGCGCTTAGCTGGGCATAGCTCAATAACTTCTGAATGTGAATTCCCTACCACTTGGCTGAGCTTTGAATTTCTTAAAAGTTGTTTGCATGGCTCGGTCTGGATAAAAAAGTTCTTCAAAAAATTTGCCAAGCCCACCACTTTAGCTCCCACCCAACCTGACTGAGCCACTAAATCCTTATCGATAATTGTGCCTGAAAAACCGAACTGGGTAGCACCCCTGTTCTTCGTGGAATTGGACATTCCATCGAACAAATAATCTCAGGACCTATAGTGCTAGTCATCGGACCCTCCTGCACCTCTACGTGACCGCTCTTATCTGCAGCTATAAACACACGATCAACCTCAGGTGCACTTCGCCTATTTTCTTCCACAATACAGTCCGAACCTGTTTCCAAGCCATCGTGACCTGCTGCATCATTCCTGTCATGGCTCGGGTCCGTCGCCGTTTCGTCATCCCCCACTTCCTTATACCCCGTAACCCGGAATACTGTTTTTTTCGCAAGATTTGGAGTGCTTGCCCTCAGCCAGGAACCAAATTGTTGCTCCCCCTCCATCAGATTCCTCTTCCTCTTCTGCGATATAGAACACTCCCTATCATGGTGAGTTAAACGTCCTCACCAGTAACACAAATTGGGCAAGCGTTCGTATTTAAACTAACCCAGCTCTCTTCACCATTGCTCAACCCAAGTTTTCGGCCTCTGCAGAGTGGTTTTGTAATATCGACATTCACCTGGACTCACATAAAATTACTTCCCACGTACTCTTCATCCTCAGCCTCACAATTAATCACTTTCCCTGCAGTTGCAACGATATCCTTTGCCACTCTCAAACTCATGCCATTCAAAGGCAGATTGTGGACCAGAATCCAAAAGCATGCGGTGTCGAAATCCAATCCCTTCATATCGGTATGCCGCTGTACCCTCTTCAGTGCAACTAAGGACTTATTAAAATTCTTTCTACATCTAAGCCTCTGAAAAAATAAATAAAACTAGGTGATTACCCATGTCTCACACCTCGAAACCCTTTTTGGTATGCCAAAGAAGTTTGAAGGTCTGCGCAATGGCTTCCATGTTCAGCACCCGTCCCGTAAAAAACCTCACCGCAAGCAAGTGCTGCCCCACAAAACGACTGTCAAGCACTTGGTTTTTACTACCTTTAGATTCCGTAAAGCAAGAAGTTCTCCCACATGGTGGACAAGGTCTCCATATCAGTTACACTCACGTTCACCAGTCTTGAAGAAAAGTAACATGAGCAAGAAACAGAGCAAAACGGCAGCCTCACTCAAAGGAGTAGGCATGTATTCTACTAGTTGCTAGGGTTTCGCGGGAACCCTAGAGCAGAGAAACTTGTTTTTTTTTTTTTTTTTTTTTAGCTTGGGGTCGCTTGCCATATGACCTCAATTATATTATTATTTATACATATATCTAGGCCATAGCAAAATATTTTAAGCGTTTGCACACAAAATTTTATTCTTATATGGTAGCAATATATCGAATAAAATAAGAGATACTTTACTGCAAACTCATAATTTCCTGCCTCTTAGATTGCCTTTCATTTGAGGGCTTGCTGAGATTTCTGCCATTGAACTTCGAGGCTCTTGAATTGAATCCCCACGAAATTGTTATTCTATTGCCACCATAAACAATTTACTAATACATATATAACCAACGAATTCAAAGAAAGATCTAGAATGAATTTATTCATGGATAAGAAATATATAGTGAGTTCTCTAATTTATCAAATTTATATACACAAAAAGAATATTTATAGAGAATACATTCTGTCTGGAGTTGGCGCAAAGCAACTCTTTTATGCCACCAATAATAAAACACCACGTAACCTGATAACTTTAAATTTAATGCACCTTATTACACGCGATTATAACCCACATAATATCCCAAATTTTTTCACAAACTTAAACACGTTCTTCTCTCTAATCCCTCTCATCAAAACCTAGCGACTGTCTTCTCCCTGCATCCATACCACCTTCGATTTGTCATCACCCAACAACAATGCTCCAAAAATCGGCTGTGCATTTTAGCCACACAAGACCAAAAGGGTTTCAAGAAAAAAGAAAAAAAGAAAAGAAAAGAAAAGAAAAGAAAAGACATTAGAAAGAGAAATCGAAATGAGAGAGGCCCATACCTAACTATAGTTACCATAGATCTATAGCAAGGAGGGGGGAAATTCAATTAAAGAAAGAGATATCAAAATTTTACTTGATCTAATAACCAGAGGTGGGTGGCTGAAATGCAAAGCCGGTTTTTGGAGCATTATCGTTGGGTGATGGAAGATCAGAGGCGGTGTGGGTGCAAGGAGAAGACCATCGCTGGGTTTTGATGAGAGGGAGAGAGAAACAAAGATGAGAGGGATCAAAGAGAAGAACATGTTTAAGTTTGGGAAAAAATTTTAGGATCAGAGAGAAGAACATGTTTGAGTTTAAGAAAAATTTTGGGATATTATATGAGTTATAATCGTGTTTAACAAGGTGTATTAAATTTAAAGTTATTGTCTAACGTGGCACTTTATTATTGGTGGCATAAAAGAGCTGCTTTACGCCAGCTTTGGACATAATGTATTCTCATATATGTAATCACATCATATATATCATAAACATTGTAATCATCTCAAATTATTGTTCCTAAGAACAATAATTGATAAATAAATTGAATTTCATTACATTCAACATATCATATAAATAATTAAAATTCACATAAATTAGAATAATATACCATAAAATTAGAGAACAATGGAGAGATATTACCTCAATGATGCTTTAAAGTAGTCTCATAATGCCAGGAGAAAATTACTATCAATTTATGAATGTTTTTAGATGGCAGGGTTGAGTTGTGGACCATGTCACTATTTTGAGACAATATACGCATTTAGAAGGTTTCCGGTATAGTAGACTAAAACATTGTGCATGTCAACCCTAAGATATAACAACCCAGCTACCTTCGCTGATTATCCTTACAAGTCTACACTGCTTGTAGGATTGGAAGCTCTCAATAGTACCTTTCTTTCATCCAGAAATATAGTATATATAATAATATATTATTTTCATGAAAATAGAATTTTTACTCAACAAATATGTAGGGAGTTTTCTTTTTACATGAAAATAGTGTCCATAAGAAAATTTATTTTCTCACATCAATAAACCAGATATGTTGGCTGCATATTCATATAGGTTGAAGAAACTGTACAACAAAGATCATGTTTATTTGGGTTTTAAATTTTCTTTATTGCTATTATAATTATCCTTAAAATGGATATTAAAAAGTAATTATATTAAATCATAATATATCAATGCTAATGGTAACATAAAAACTGTACAAAATGAACCAATTAAGGTAATGGTTAAAAACAATGAATTAAGATCGCATAATAGAAAAACTTTAGCCACTAACATTTACTAGGCAGACAACTCTTAAAAAATAGTTAAAAATAATAATAAATATAAAGTATTTTGATTTTTATAAAAATATTCCAACGACCTAGCTTATATTATAAATTTGCAATTTTCTCACATTATATGCATAGCTTTTCCAATTCCCAACCAAAAAGGTTTCTCTCTCAATTTGTTTTTCATTTTTTGGTGGATTTTTTTTTTTATCTTGCATCTCTATTTTAGGTTGATTAACTTTTGTATTCTTGTGGGTTCCAGTTAGCTCAACTGGTAAAATCTCTGATGGTTATATAAGAGATCTGGGGTTCAATCCCCACCTACACCAAAAACTGATTGGTGTCTTGGTCTAATGATAAAGAGCTATCATCAGGAGTGGACACCATAGGTTGAAACTCTCTCAAAATAAAAAATAAAAAAAAAATTTTAAAGATTTAGTTTTTTATTTTTAGGTTGTCATCTTTTTTTTTTTTTTTTATTTTAAATTTCATAGGTGTTATCCTATTGAATTATAAAGATAACATATACAAATATAGTGTTATTCTATTACATAGCATGAATATGATAATTTGGTGTTTAATGCTATATCTTTTAACTTTTTTTTTTCTTCTCGTCTAATTTTTTATAAATTTGTTATTATCTATCACATTCTTCGTTGAAAAATGATTCTCTCTCTCTCTCTCTCTCTCTCTCTCATTATTTCTTGCTACTCTACATTATGTTGATGTAATATTGTGTTTTTTTTATAACTATATTTTAGGTAAATACATTTTGGTGTTGTATTTTTTATTTCCCCAGCACAAGTAGTCTCTCTCCCTATAACTTTGGTTTGATTATTGTTTGAGTTAATACTTAGCTATTTTGGAAGTGAGAATTTGAATTTATATCAAAACACAATGTTGGTGTACAATGAGAGAATGAATGATGCATCTAACAGTACATTTAAGTGAAAAAAAACTTAAGAACACTAAAAATTAAAGCTTTAACACTTTAACGTAGAGAGAAATGGAAAGCACAACATGGAAAGTAAAGAAGGCATAGGAAAGTATGTGGAAAACCCTTTAGACTGGATGAAAAATCACGGGTGAGTAAAGGGAGAATGTCCCTCATTCTTTAGAGCTCTCTATTATGTAAAAATGAAGCTTTTTGTACAACGGTGATGTTCTTTCCCAAAGAAAACCTTTTCTCTCTACCGTACTTTCCTACCCTAAACTTTTTGGCCTTTTCTCTTAATTTCTCTAGGTTCTTGCCCTAATGGTTTAGCAACATATTCCTCTTATAGTACGAGGAATGTTGCTAGGTACATAAGGACAGGTGTCAAACCATGATTCCTCCATTTAAATCTCAATACAACTATTGTACTATGTTGAGGCTGAAGGAGAGAGAAAACATGCTGATGTCAGGGTAGTGAGATGTAAGGTGGCTCGATTACTACGTGAGAACAAACCTTGTACAAGGAAAGGGACATCAGGGATACTAAGAGTAATACACATGTCTTCAACAGTGGTCCAGCATAAGCTCAGCCAATAAGGGTTGTTCTATAGCATCTAACCATAGGGGGTCGCTATCTCCTTTTTATATAAGCGCTGGGTGTTCATTTTAGGTGCAAATCTTACTCTTCCCATGATGGTCACGTTGTTGGCACATGCCAAAGATCCTCTCCTTCGGCCAGCGTTTCCTTTCCTTTGTTCACAACTGCTCCACATGTAAGGTCCGGATCCAGCAACGTCAGCACTCCAATGTGTCTTGGTTGGTGTAATGTACAATTGGCTATGCATTTGAATGTATCTATCAGTTATTTTAGTAATATTAAAAAGTAATTTTGTTATGAGTTTCGATTATCATGATAATCTCCTTTAAAAAAATAAGGAATTTGAATAATTCATTTGAAAACTTGAAAAGTTTAGTTGTAAAGAAAAAAAATTGGAGAAACATAGCACAATAAAACATAATTTTAAAGAATATGGATCAGCTCATAAAGGAATAATATCAATCAAACACTATACGAAAAATAATAGAATGAAATATTGATAGAGATAGAAAGATAAATAATAATATTAGAAATTGTATAATTTTTAGGAAGAACAAATTATTTTCAACAAATTTTAAAGAACAAATTATACATTATACCACAATTAAAAAATTAATTATCTATTCCCACTCATCGCATGAATCTGTGACTCATAATGATAATAGAAAATGCAACGAGCAATTTAAAGTTAGCAACCAATAAGATAAACATAAGCGTATTTTACATATCATCAATAAATTATGAAATATCTATTTTCACCTTGCATAAAAAATCCTGCAAATTCACAAAATGAAATCTATCAATTTAGTGTTTTTCTTCACAATTTTAGAAGGCTTTCTTCTAATTTTGGTCATGCTACATGATTCAAAAATGTATCATATTTGGTGCTTTCCTTGACAAGTGGCCTTAGTTTCTTCTGTGATTAGATTTACTTTGATTTTGATTTCCATTAGCCTAAATTTTTTTATTCTTCCTTTCAGACGTTGATATCTAACATTTTTTTTTTCTTCTAATATATGTCTATTGAATGTTATCATTAGAAGTATTGAAATTAACCTTAGATCCAACGATGCCATCAAAATCAGGGGAATCGTCTTCATTTTTGTACTCTTAGATAGGTAAGTGATAATAGTTTCTATGGGAATTCCTATTCTTTAATTGTGTATCAAGATCTTCCCAACTTCCATGAGTCTGGTAGCTTCTCAATGGTAGCAGAGACTTCTATTTGTTCATCTATTTGAATATGAATGGTAGCTTATAAATTCTTGAACAGCTTATCAAATGAGGATCTTTGAAGGTCATATGCTTGGTCCACCATAGACCTGTTTACCTCCATTGGCTACAAGTGTACTTCTTTGATCCAACCACTTCAATGTCATATTTTTGTTGAAGTGGCTCCCAAATTTGCTTGGCAGGAAAATAAGCTTGATCATAGTAGTCATAAAAAGCATCAACTAGACGAATTTGTATAAAATCTAAAAGCTAAAGTATACCAATTATTGTTGTTAAGATCTTATTGAACTACATCAGTATAGTACTTCAGTCTATTTTGAACCATTTGGTCTACTTCAGTAGACTGTGTTAAGGACATATTTTATGTAGTTGGTTAATCCTTTGAAAAAATGCACTTTACTTGTATTTGGATTGATCTAGGATGTGTTTAATACTTTAAAGAACATGTCACTACAACAAAATGTAACTACAGTGACGAATTTTAGTGAGGAAAATTTTTTTGTTACAAAAAAGTACCATATAGCGACAAAATTTATATTTCGTCGCTATTTATACAAAATTTGGTAACCTTTAGCGACGAAAAATTGATTTCGTCGCTATAGGGATGCTGAATTAGAGGCGCGAAGTAGAAGGGCGGCGTGAAACCAAAATGGATCTATAGGGACGAATTTTTTCGTCGCTAAAAGTTCTAGTTTTTTGCGACGAAACAATTTTGTCGCTAAAGGTGCTGGTAATTATGCTTTTAGTTTTTTGCTTCTTTATATTTTACCAACAAACTCAATGACATGCCACCTATATGTGATTCAGAAAAGCTACAACTAGTATGTTGACCGATTTAATAATGAGTCAAAACTTTGGTGGAAATATGTTTTATTTTGACATTTCAAGGTACCATGAAGATTTTGCATAAATGTGAAGATATTTGTTAAGTTTGGGTTCTAATCATTGTAAAAGATGTGCTATGCATCATGAGTTCAATTTATTTTTTTCACCAAAGAGAAGTTATCATTAGGGACTCAATTTTGTTATGTCTTCCAGTTATAACGTTATTTATTTATTTATTTCTCTTTTGCAGGCTAAATACACATTGTTTGCAATAATTTTGGATTTTTTCTGAAAGTTGTAAGCTTAGCTTCAACAAAATAAGTAAATTTTGGTTAAAAACTTATAAAACTCTATATTTATGATGTTGGAAATTGGATTTATGGTGGTATGTTGTGATGGAGCAAGCAGGTGGCTTGCATGGTGTTATAAGATGGTTTAAATACATATTGGGAGTGTTTTTTTTTTTTTTCAATTCTTGCAAAGGTGAATGAGTATTGTTAATTAGATGTGATGAATATTACTTTATTAGATTTCAATACTTGTAAACTCTATACTTGTGATGTTGAAAATTGGATTTGTGGTGGTATGTTATGTTGGAGCAAGTGGGTGGCTTGCATGATGTGATAAGGTGGTTTAAATACATATTGAGAGTGTTTTTTCAATTCTTGCAAATGTGAATGTGTATTGTTAATTAGATGTGATGAATATTACTTTATTAGATTTCAATACTTGTAAACTCTATACTTATGATGTTGGAAATTGGATTTGTGGTGGTATGTTGTGTTGGAGCAAGCGGGTGGCTTGCATGATGTGATAATGTGGTTTAAATACATATTGGGAGTGTTTTTTCAATTCTTGCAAATGTGAATGAGTATTGTTAATTAGATGTGATGAATATTACTTTATTAGATTTCAATACTTGTAAACTCTATACTTGTGATGTTAGAAATTGGATTTGTGGTGGTATGTTGTGTTGGAGCAAGGGGGTGGCTTGCATGATGTGATAAGGTGGTTTAAATACATATTGGGAGTGTTTTTTCAATTCTTGCAAATGTGAATGAGTATTGTTAATTAGATGTGATGAATATTACTTTATTAGATTTCAATACTTGTAAACTCTATACTTGTGATGTTGGAAATTGGATTTATGGTGGTATGTTGTGTTGGAGCAAGCGGGTGGCTTGCATGATGTGATAAAGTGGTTTAAATATATATTGGGAGTGTTTTTTCAATTCTTACAAATGTGAATGAGTATTGTTAATTAGATGTGATGAATATTACTTTATTAGATTTCAATACTTGTAAACTCTATACTTGTGATGTTGGAAATTGGATTTGTGGTGGTATGTTGTGTTGGAGCAAGCGGGTGGCTTGTATGATGTGATAAGGTGGTTTAAATACATATTGAGAGTGTTTTTTCAATTCTTGCAAATGTAAATGAGTATTGTTAATTAGATGTGATGAATATTAATTTATTAGATTTCAATATTTGTAAACTCTATACTTGTGATGTTGAAAATTGGATTTGTGGTGGGTTTTTGTGTTGAAGCAAGCGCGTGGCTTGCATGATGTGATAAGATGGTTTAAATTCATATTGGGAGTGTTTTTTCAATTCTTGCAAATGTAAATGAATATTGTTAATTAGATGTGATTAATATTACTTTATTAGATTTCAATACTTGTAAACTCTATACTTGTGATGTTGGAAATTGGATTTGTGGTGGTATGTTGTGTTGGAGCAAGCGAGTGGCTTGCATGATGTGATAAGGTGGTTTAAATACATATTGGGAGTGTTTTTTCAATTCTTGCAAATGTAAATGAGTATTGTTAATTAGATGTGATGAATAGTACTTTAATTGATTTCAGTACTTATAAACACTCTATACTTGTGATGTTTATGATTGGTTTTGTGGTGGGTTGTTGTGTTGGAGCAAGCGGGTGGCTTGCATGGTGTTATAGGGTGGGTTATACTAATATTGGGAGTGTTTTCATTTCTTGCAAATGTTAATGAATCTTGTTGATTAGATGTGATGAATAGTATTTTATTTAATTTAAATACTTATAAAACTCTATACTTTTGATGTTTGTGATTGGCTTTGTGGTGGGTTATTGTGTTGGAGCAAGCGGATGGCTTGCATGGTGTTATAAGGTGGTTTAAACTAATATTGGGAGTGTTTAAGTATTAATATAGATTTATGCATTCATGAATGAGATAGAACTTTATCTAAGTAGCTTATAGACTTAGATGTTAGAATACATTATGCATGAGTTGTCCTTAACTTTTGAGGAGAAAGGGTTATGATGACGCTCTTATCTATGGGGGTGGTTCATCTTCAAGTTAAAACACTTATTGGTTAGTACTTTATATTACACTTGAAAATCTATATTTGCTTTCTACAACTTATACATTAGGAGTTGTGATTTTAATTCATTGGTGTGGCTACTCTTAATACATTGTTAGAAATGTTTCTTATAACATAATTAATGTTTTTACTTTACGATTTTAATGTAGTATTGCTTTTATATTTGTGCAGATTTTTTATTAGTGGCTTTTAGGGGATTTACTTTTGGCATTACTTGAAGACATATGAGGACATCTTTCATTAGTTCTAATTATATTATGCTATACTTTTTGTGTTGTTATAAAACATCTTGAATTATTGTTGTGTTGCAAACAATTATTGTATGGAAGGAGTTTGAATTGGATGCTTCTTTTATTTTTACTTGTGGAATGTATAGATCTTTTTTTATAAATGTGTTGTTCAAATTTGAGGTTTTAATAATGTAATGACAGGTTACAGGTTAATATCAAAGCTATGACAAAAAATAAAAACAGAAAATAAGTTTTAGCGACGAATTTTTTCGTCACAAATATAGCAACAAAAAATTGTTTTAGTGACGAAATATTTCGTCGCTAAATGTAGCAAAATTTTGTAAGAAATGGTTTTAGTGATGAAAAATTTCGTCACTATATATGCCTGGATTTTCTTAAAAATAGTTTTAGTGACGAATTTTTTCATCGCTATATGTACATTTTCGTCACTATATATGCTTGGATTTTCTTAAAAATAGTTTTAGTGACAAATTTTTTCGTCACTATATGTACCTGAAAATAGTTTTAGTAACGATGTTGTTCGTCACTAAATATTATTTAATAAATTAAAGTGTTTTTAGTGACGAAATATTTTCGTCACTGAATAGTGTTTTTAGCGACGAAAACATTTAGCGACGAAAAGTTTTCGTCGCTAAAAGTTTTTTCTTTTTAAAACAAATCGGACTTTTAGTGACGAAATTTTTCGTCGTTAGGACTTTTAGTGATGGGGTTTCAGCGACGACATGAGTTTCGTCATTAAAAGTCCGATTTTGTTGCTAAAGGTTCTTAGTGACGAAAAACTGGACTTTTAGTGACGAATTTTTTCCTCACTAAAAATACATTTTGTTGTTGTGTGTTGTTCAAGTTTAGTATTAAAGCCATGAAGATTGGACCAAGAAACAAGTGAAGAAAATATGTTTACTAAAGCTGAACACCTGCTGTACACCTCCTGGACACCTGCGGATAGCTGCTCAACACCTTCTCGACAGATAACTATCTATTGAGGTTTAATGAGGCTCGACACCTGCTATCTATCGAGGTTACAAAAATCAGAATTTTCAAATCTGATTTTTGGGCCAGGCTTTTGTATTTGTGTAGGGTTTCTTTTCTCACAACCCTAGGTATATATAAAGCTTATTTTAGAGGCCATCACACAAGAGAATACAAGGAGAACATATGAAAAAGGTGACCGAAGCCTTATTTTCTCTGGAAAGAAGCTACTGCATCTTTGCGCCTTAGGGTTTTGTAACCAAGTGCTTCTTGATCTTCATTGTTGATGAGGTGAAGAACTTTGCAGCCAACATTATTCTTTCTCAAGTTGGTGAGTGAGTCACATACTGGGATTCATGCAAAGGAGTGAGTCACGTATTGGGATTCGTGCATCAAAGGGTGGCGTTCATATATTGAAGAGTTTAGAGGTTCTGAAGCAGTAGAAGGTTTCTGTTGTGACTTCATCTACGGGGATTGTAGAGTCTAGGGACAAAGGTTTTGTACTAGATCTGAAACTTCTTTTTACTATAGTGGATTGCTTTTCAGGAAGGTTTCCTTCCAGGTTTCTTACTGTGAAATTGGTTGGTTTCATTGATTTTCCTGGGTCATCATATCTTGTCTTATTTATTTTTCCGCTACACTTAGTTTTGACATGATATTGATGTTTGTTTGTTTTAACAAGTTTTATGTATAATAAATCTAATTAACAACTTGGATTTAAAACTTATTAATTATATTAACCGGGGTCTAAATTTCCCAACAAACTGCTTTATTGACAATCGTGTCAATTTCCTAATATAACATTGATAGTTTATGTTGGGAAATTTAGACCCCGGTTGATAGAATTAACAAGTTTTAAACCCAAGTTGATAATTAGATTTATTATGCATAAAACTTGTTAAAACAAACAAACATCAATATCATGTCAAAACAAAGTGCGGCAGAAAAATGAATAAGACAAGATATGATGACCCAGGAAAACCAATGAAACCAACCAGTTTCATAGTAAAAAACTTGGGGGGAAACCTTCCCGAAAAGCAATCCACTATAGTAAAGAGAAGTTTCAAATCTAGTACAAAACTTTTGTCCCTAGACTTTACAATCCCCGTAGATGAACTCACAGCAGAAACCTTCCACCGCTTCAAAACCTCTGAACTCTTCAATATATGAACATCACCTTTAATGCACAATCCCAGTACATGACTCATTCTTTTGCACGAATCCCAGTATGTGACTCACTCACCAACTTAAGAAAGAAGAATGTTGGTTGTAAAGTTCTTCACTCCATTAACAATGAAGATCAAGAAGCACTTGGTTACAAAACCCTAAGGCGCAAAAACGCAGTAGCTTCTTTCTAAAGAGAATAAGGCTTCAGTCACCTTTTGCATATGTTCTCCTTGTATTCTCTTGTGTGACGGTCTCTAAAATATGTCTTATATATGTCTAAGGTTGTGAGAAAAGAAACCCTACACAAATACAAAAGCCTAGCCCAAAAATCAGATCTGAAAATTCTGATTTTCGTAACCTCGATAGATAGTCTCGATAGATAGCATCTGTCGAGCCTCATTAAACCTCCATAGATAGCTATCTGTCGAGCAGGTGTCCAGCAGCTATCCGCAGGTGTCCAGCAGCTGTCCAGCTTTAGTAAACATCTTTTCTTCACTTATTTCGTGGTCCAATCTTCATGGCTTTAATACTAACCTTGAATAACATGTTCTTTGAGTATTAAACACATCCTAGATCTATTCAAATACAAGTAAAGTGCGTTTTGTCAAATGATTAGCCAACTACATAAAATATGTCCTTAACAGTTTATATATATTTTTGTGTGTGTGTGTGTGTAACTTCATTTTTCTTATTATATTATCAAATTCTTGTATTTTTTTCCCAATATTAGTTATTTATTTCCTCTTTAGGTCATTCAAGACAGATAAAGGATTCAACATTTGTAAGGAACACTAAAAACAAATTCCAACTATACATTACATTATTTACAAAATTTCTCATCTTATATAATTAATAATTGAATGTAAAATGCATTGCATTTCCTTAAAATTTAAGACACAAAATTTATGACACTTTTGAATAACAAATATAGAATACTCAATTTAGGAAATCTAATATATTGGATCAACTATATTTTATTACAGTAATCTCATCATATTAAAAAGAATTTAGAACTAGCCCTTATAAATCGAGTCCAAATCTTCTGTCCCATCAATTGTGCTCCACTTCATGCTCCACCAATAAAATTTAAACACCTAGCCTCCCTCATTAAATGAGATAACTCTAACTTTTAACACCGTTAACGTTAAAATACCTTTTTTTTTTCTTTTTTCTTCCGCGGCTTTATTTCTTCTCTGTTAGACTGTTTCTGGCTTTTGGTTCTTTTTTTTTTCTCTTCTCCATTGTGGTTTGAGTCAACAAGAACGGCTTTTGGTTTCCTTTTGTTCTGTGCAGATTTGTTTCAATTGAGAGACTTGTGCTGCAACAAGCAACTTTCAAGGCTTTTGCAGATTTGTTCATCTTCATCCTCACTTCGCCCCGGTTACAGACACATCCTCACTTCATCTTCAAGTGTTCGTCTACTTCTATTGGTTTCTACAAAGTGACTTGTCTATGGTGATAATGGTGTTTGCTTTTTGTTCCATTATGAAACATGTGGAAAGAAAAACGTTTTTGGACGATGTAAAGGTTGTAGTCAGTAAATAATTGGGATTGCTGGATTTTGTATTTTACATGTTTGTTGAAATTCTTAAATGAGTGACTGGGATGGAAAACTCCTCCATAGAAGCTCTCTTGTATATATCTTATTGTAGAGATTACAATTTGATTTGAATATACGGATAACATTTTATTTAAATTCCAGATTGCATTATTTTATCAAACTCTATTTGATAAGGATTGACTGGATTAATGGATATCTGCTAAGAATGCTTGGACTGATATGTCTTGGTTTTGTGTTTCAATTGAGATAAGGTCGGATATGTCTCAATAGATGGTTTTTTTTTTTTTTTTTTGGAGATGAAACCGGACCTATTCTGCAGGAACAAAACATTATATGCAGGAAAAACAATTTCTACCGAAACAAAAACAGGGGAACCATACCAATTCTGCAGAAATAGAAACATTGTTTTCTGCTTGAAGTTGTACACATCCCTTGATGATGGTGAATGTTGGGTGCACTGCACCATAGTCCAGCCCACACTTTGTCTTAGCTAATTAAATGAGCTTGTTGCAGAAGTGGCAAGAAGTTAGCAAAGCAAATTGAATTTGCTGGAGAAGCTTGTCCGAAAGAGAAATATTGGGTTCATCTTTTCCTCTATAATTATGTACAAAAGTCCAGTAACATTTACGAAGGGATGTACAGAAGTCAAGCCACATAAATGAAAATGTGATGATAAACTTGTGAGACACGTTGGAAGGAAGAAAGAAAAGAAAGAAGCAAAAGCCAAGGGTCATTCGGGAGAGCCGAAGAAAAGAAATTGGTTGAAGCAAAGTTTAGATAGGTTGGCTTGGATTTATTGTGACTTGATGTGAAGAGTGTGAAAGGGAGAAAAAAAGAAAAAGATGAAGAAATAAAAGGAGGGGCCATTCAATTTGAAGGGGTGAAGAGTGAAAGAGTGAAGTCCCAAAGTTTGCTTCTCAAGGCTAACCGTGCTGTCAGTTGTATTGCTTGGCTAGCCACTGTGCTTTGGCCATTGCTGGGAGCTATCAAGAAGAGGCTAATCTAGTTACAATTGTACTATCATGCTAGGCTAGTAGGATCTCATATATGAAATTTAAAATCCACCGGTATTTTCTCTATATGAATTATGACTTTCAATTGACTCTAGAGTCAAGAATTTTGTCACTACAATTAAAATAGGATTCCATGAACAAAATTAGACAAGTGCCACAAATACAGAAGTTCAAGGAAGATAATTTTTAAAGGAAGCAAAAGTTTTAGGCCTACAAACAAACAAAAAACAATGCTCCTCCCCCAAATACAGAAGTTCAATGAGCCTTTTTGCTAACCAGATCTAACTAAAAGACACATCTAAAAAACCATAGTAGAAGATAAAAAATTTGCAAAATTAAGTCAATATCTCAATGCATGATCTCTATGGACTTGGAGCATGGTTGATAAATTCCTACAAACAATCACGCTTCTATTTTCAATTCTATCTTGTTATTCAACATCTTCATAATTTCTTTGATTTCCCACTTTGGGTAATTGTGCCTACATATCAATGTATAACAAATCAGAAATCAATAAAATCAAAGCAAAAAATTAATAATTAAATAAACTTTCATTTAATTACCTGTGTCAAGTTCAGCATATCAGTAAAGCCAGGTGTATTTAAATTTGCCATGCTATCTTCCTGATACATTTCACAATGAAACAAATAAATATAAAAGCGAAAAATAAATCAATAAATAAACTTTAATTTAATTACTTATGTTAAGTTCGGCATATCAGTAAAGCCAGGTGTATTTAAATTTCCCATGTTATCTTCCTGATACATTTCACAATGAAACAAATAAAAATAAAAGCAAAAAATAAATTAATAAATAAACTTTCATTTAATTACCTATGTCAAGTTTAGCATGTCAGTAAAGCCAAGTGTATTTAAACTTCTCATGCTATTTTCTTGGTACATTTCACAATGAAAATCATATAAATAATTTAGAGAACTAGTACATACTATTGTCTAACAAATCGTAAGTACAAAGTAACAAAACACAAAACAAATTTCATACCGGTGTGAGCTGTTGAATATGAGAGGATGCTTTAGTTTGACGTTTTCTCTTTCTTGTAGCTTTCTCTAATGCACCCTTTCTTCTATGAGATTTCCCTACACATGCTTGTCTCCCTTTAAGCTTAATTCCTTTAATTTTATTTCCTTCACAATTAGTAGGCTGCACATTATCATTAGCTTGTTGAGCCTTTGATTCAAAATGAGTGCTCCCAACAGTAGATTCTTCAATTGATAAATTTTTCAAATTTGCCTCTACTTTGTTCAAAGTACTTTCATGAGCATCCAAAGAAATACAAAAAGTCTCATCAGTCAGTGCAGCTCTTGCTGCCAAATTAGAATACAATTTAAGCAACACTTTATAACGACTTCCCACATCCGCATTTTGGTCACGTGGTCCTACATGCATAAAAATTTTCATTGCAGAACCAACTTTTGCATCTTTTGTCCACCTTTTTAAAATATACTGATTTGGCACCCTTTTACAATTTTGAAGAGATAGCACTTTTAAGGCATGGGCACATAAAATTTCAACAAATTCAAATTTATTACAACTACACATCACTGTAGAAGCCAATGAATCAAATTGAACAATGTGTTGGTGAGATTTACGGGGAGAAATAACTTTATATTTTACCATAGATCCAACCTCACCCTCCTTATGCAATTCACAATTCCAAGTGAGCCATAATTCACGATTAAACAACTTAAATACTGCAGGAGTATAAACACTTGCTGCATGCTTCAATATTTCTACTGGATATTCTAATGATGGTTTACTTTGAGTTGCTTTAAAATCTGCTCTCAACTCTTCAAAACGTCTATCATCAACCAACCTTTGAAAGTGATGAAGGAAACGCAACAAGTCATAATTATAAGTTATGTACCTTTTAATTGGACTGTTCATACTCTCGCTTATCTGAGTAGTAGACATATCAGCACAGAATGTTTTCCTCCCATAAACCAAAGCCCATTTCTCCCTTAACTCAAATTGTCTTTGCAACCAACTGTTATTCTTTAGATCATATTTATCAAGCATATTATCCCATGCATCTAAAAAATCATCTTCATAGTCATGGTCATATACACAACCACTAAAATCTGCTGCAAAAGTACTGTACCTTCCAAACGCTTCTTTGAGATTCTTAGCTGCATTCTGGTACATATGCCAAACACATAAACGATGATGTGTTTCTGGCCATTGTGAAGCTAATGCTTTTGCCATTGCAGCATCTTGGTCTGTGAGGATAGTCTGTGGTTTCTTACCAAACATTGCTTTCTGAAAAGAATCAAACAATCACATGAAAGTCTCAGATGTTTCATCATATAACAATGCAGCACCAAAGATGATAGTTTGTTTATGATGATTTACACCAACAAACAATGCAAACGGCCTACCTTCTTTATTTTTTTTGTAAGTTGTATCAAAGCACACTACATCCCTAAAATATTCATAATCCAACTTCATTCTACCATCTACCCAAAAAATATTTGTAATTAGATCATCAAGGTCAACCTGAATTGCATAAGAAAAATTAAGGTCTTCAGATTGCATTCTTTGAAGATATTCAAGTAAGCCTCTTGTATCCCCGCTTTTCATCTCTTCTGTTCGTTTTGTACGCAAATAATTATTATAGTCCTCAGGAATGAAGCCAAGATTGTCAAGTCCACCTACCCTTCTGGCCATTAGTCCTACACTTGCTCTTGGTGCAATTCCAGAACTATCTGCTAATTCAGCCTCAACAGCTTGGGCTGGATTAATGGACCTCTGAGATCTAAGGAATATACGCTTACGAGGAGAAGCTAAGACATGTGTGTGCTCTGACACAAATTTTACCACACAATATTTTTCATTATATCTACAACTAATTTTCATCTCTGCTTTGCAACCACATCTTGTTTCTGGACGATGGCATTTCACATTATCATCTCTTTTGTCATTCCCTCGTATACCCTCGCAAGAGCAACAAAAAACTCTATCTAACCATTTACGTGAACCATCTTTATCACCCTTATGGCCCTTACTTCGCCTAATACTAAATCCAACTACACGCGCATAACTATTATAGAAATCATACACATCATGCTCAATCTCAAACTCAATTCCTAATTTCAGAATCACTTCTTCTTCTACATTAGCATGAATTTTATCGTTGCTATCTATTGATATTGGTTCTGGTTGTTCAACTATCACAAGTGGTGAATCCTCATCTTCAAAATTCAATTTTCGAACCGATTGACTATCAGTCTTAGTATGATAATTGCTATCACTCATGACCTTAATAGAAAACAAAAACAACATAGTTATTTTTTTTTAATAAACAACACATACACACACACACACACACACACACACACACACACACACACACACTTTAGACACAAACTCACACAAGTGTATATAAGAAAGTTGTTATAAATCTTAAAATAAATTTAAAAAATAAATTTATTTACACTAAACCAAAAGGAGAGAACTTACTGTGTGATTGAACAATACGTAAAAGAGTTGCTTGTTGTAGCAGGAGTCTCTCAGTTGAAACAAATCTGCACAGGACAAAAGGAATGGCACACAAAAACAAAAGCAAAAGCCGGAAACACTTTGGGAGAAAGGAATACAGTGAGACAAAATAGGGAAGTGTCCAAATCAGAAACAAAAGTTGCGGCAAGAGACAAACCACATGGAGAAGAGGAAAAAAAAGAAGCCAAAAGCCGTTCTTGTTGACTCAAACCACAATGGAGAAGAGAGAAAAAAAAAGAACCAAAAGGCAAAAACAGTCAAACAGAGAAGAAATAAAGCTGCGGAAGAAAAAAGAAAAAAAAGGTATTTTAACGTTAACGGTGTTAAAAGTTAGAGTTATCTCATTTAATGAAGGAGGCTAGGTGTTTAAATTTTATTGGTGGAGCATGAAGTGGAGCACAATTGATAGGACAGAAGATTTGGACTCTTATAAATCTCATCTACTATTTCCATTTATTACTTAACATAAAAAAAAAAAAAAAAAAAAATCAAATTTTTCTTCACATCGCATGAGTTTGTGATTAGAGAGAACATAATTTATGTAATACTTGATATTTTTTCCCACTTTTTCACTATATTTTCATGCTCTAATTTGTCTTCATCAATCAAATTTTCTATCCCTTTTTGTGTTGGATCTTCTTCAACTAAGATATAAGAAACATTTAGAAGGGTTAAATACGAGAATGTCTTTTTCCCTCCACCTCTTGTAATATATAACGTGAAAACATAAAGGATGGTTACCACTTCAATTCTTTGAAAGGTGGCCGAGGATGTCTGAGACAAATTAAGCATCCATGCTCTCTATAATAAAATTGTGGTACCAGGCCCAAAGTATTAGATGAATTTTTGAGTTTTGCTCCCAATTTACTTGTTTCGAGGGGTGTGGAATTTCCTATAATGGGAAAATCTCTTAAATCCAACCCAACAGCCTAAGAGAAGGTATTTCAGGCCCATCCAATATTCTTTTACCCTGTATGTGTGCTTCTCGAGAAGACTCAAGCGTAGTAGTGCTAAGCTTACCCCTTTTTGATGATTCTTCTCTTTTCTCTTGTGTGTCTCTCCTCCCTCCAAATTTACCAACCACCTCCCTCACACTATTGGCCTTTATTTATAGACTTTCCTTAGTGGGGTCGTCATGATGAGGGGGTGACTTTTTATGTTAGTGGGTCCCTCTAGGATATATTCCTGACCAAATGGGACCCACTTCTCGTGATTGATGCGACTCTCTTGAAACTTGCACCTGTCGTCAAACAGTGCTCAGTAGGTAATTTCTTCCAAGGCACTACTATTCCTGACCTGGTACTAGACCTTGACTAGGCACTGGTTCCCCGAATTGATATGAGCCCTGACCTGTCATTGGGCCTTATACTCTTAAGCATATGGAGGTTCATGGATTGGGCCTATATATAATTGATGCCCGTACAAAAATTATTTAAAATTTTTTAGAATATGAGAAGTTATCCTACAAACAATGGAAAAAAAATAAGTTGCAATGAGGTGGTTGATAGATATTGAGGCACAAACCAAACTGCTCTCTTGGTAGGATTATCGGTGCACAAAGGTTATTGACGCATTTTTCCCCCTCTAAATACCTTACAAATCTAAACGCATTTGTAAAGTAAAACATCCATAAAATATAACATCTCCCATGCCTAGAAATTAAAATAGGAAGGATTGTAATTTTATGTGTAACGAGTGGAAGGTTGTAGGAGAGTAGGTTGTAACGAGTGGAGGTTGTAATTTTACTGTTATAATTTCTTGTAGTGTATTTATAAGCTTAGGAAAGAAAGAAACCTTAAGATATACATAAATGAACCACAAGTTTTCCTCACACCCATTAATGAAATTATAACAGTAAATCAACCCCAAGCTAAATTGAATGAAGCTCACATCATTTGTGAGACTTCTTCTAAACCTTTATGGAATTAAGCAATTAAAGAGGAATTGGATGCCCTTGTGAAAGACACGTACAAAAGATTTGGTTGATCTACCTCCAAGGAAGTTTGTTGTTGGGTGTTTAAATGGATATACAAGATCAAGACTCATAGATATTTCTATTGAGTGGTACAAGGATCGTATTGTGGCATAGGGCCTCACATAGAAATATATGGATTCTTTTTGAAGAGAAATTTGCCTATGTTTTCTCGTCTCCCCTTTGTACACACACTTATCACTGTTGCTACCACTCAGTATTGGACACTCTTTCAAATGTATATTGAAAATTCTTACTCAATATGGTGATCTAACCAAAATAATTTACACATGCAATCTTCTCCTAGCCTCTCACATCAACTCTACATAAGTTTAATTGTCTTCACAGAGCTTTATGTGCACTAAAGCAGGCACCTTGGGTTGCCAAGCTTAGCTACATAGTTTCTTATCTTGGATATATATACTGGCAATTCCTAAGATTTTTTCATGCTTATTTGTTGCACTAACTTCGGCCCTATTCTTATTCTTTTGTATGTTCACGACATGATCATCACTAGAGATGACTCAGATTGCATCCTGGATTTCAAGCAGTTTCTCATTTAGAAATTCAAGATGAAGGATCTCGATGTCTGGTTATTTTCTTGGACTTGAGATCTCTTCTCCTCTAGTCTCTAGTTTGTAATTATTAGACACCGACCTAATGTGCCTCATATCTTTTCTCTCGTGTTGGACATGCTAAAAGCAAAATTTCTTACACTCTAAGTCCAATGCTCTTCTCATAACTTAAGATGGTGAGTCCCTTTATGATACCACTCTCTACAGACAACAGACATGCAATTAGGTGGGAGCCATGTCTACTTTTGTTTTTGTTTTTGTTTTTGTTTTTTTTTTTAGAGAGTTTCAATATACGGTGCCCGCTTCGATGATAGCTCTTTATTATCAGACCAAGACACCAATTAGTTTCTCGTATAAACGAGAATCGAAGCCTAGATCTTTTAGGGTGTGTTTATCAAAATGAAGGTGATAAACTCAAGCAAGAGAAGGCTAGGTTGACAGAAGAAGATAAAAGTAGCAAGAGTAACTGTAGAACAAAATTCAAGCTAAACGATAGTCATTGTAGCCTAAAGCACAAAACGGCCTGTAGTTAGTGTTAGTTACTATTTTAGTTACTATTATTAGTTCACACGTGTAAATGTTAGTTATAGTCCCTGTACAACATGTGTAAATGTTAGTTAGTTTGTTTCTTTGTTAGTTTTCTTCTTCTCTGTACATATTTATACAAACTCAGTATCTTGATTTCTAATTAATGAGAATTAGTTTTTCATCATAAGTTTCTAATATGGTGTTAGAGAAAGTTTTCTAGAATTCTCTCTAAGTTTCTAGACTTTTTCCCAATTTCCAATCTAGGGTTTGGTTTTCTCTTCGAATTTTCTCTTAAATTTTATTTTCTTTTCAATTTGTCAAAGCTTTTTCTTGTCATTAACGGCTTCCATTGCTTTTTCATCTATTCCTACAATAGAGAGTGCTCCTCCATCTGCTCAGGATTCTCCAATAGATGATCCTTTGTTTTTGCACCATGGAGAAAGTCCAAGCATTGTGCTTGTGACTCAACCTTTGACAAGGAGTGAGAATTACTCAGCTTAGGCACGAGTAGTGAGGAAAGCTCTGCTCACCAAAAACAAGCTAGGTTTCATATGACACACTCACTTTGTCATCTCCATTGGTTTCAACACCTTCAGCTGTTCAAGCTTGGATCAGGTGTGATAATAGGGTGGGAACTTGGTTGACAAACTTAGTTTCTCCTAAGCTTCAAGCTAGAATCATCTATGAAGACACTGCTTTGGGAATCTGGAATGATTTGAGAGATCATCTTGCTCAAAAGAATGGTCATAAGATTTACAATCTTCAAAAGGAAATTGCAAAACTTTATCAAGGTGAGACTTCTATTACTGATTTCTTCACTCAATTGAAGGTTCTTTGGGATCAATTGCAAAACAATAGTCCTTTTCCTTCTTGTACTTATGGCAAATGCACATGTAATGTGAATAAGAGACTTAATGATTTGCAATCTAGAGAGTTTGTTATGAAGTTTTTTATGGGGATAAATGACTCTTTTTCACAAGTAAGGACACAAATCTTGCTTATGGATCCTTTTCCTTCACTTAATAAAGTTTATTCCTTGATGATTCAAGAAGAAACACAAAGGTCTGTTACTCATTGTTCCAACCCAAAGGTTGAATCAATTGTCTTGGTTACCAAATCATAGAATGTCAATGTCAATTCTGGGGTTAATTATGTTGGAAACAATGGGAATAAAGAAACAGATAAGCCAATTTGCACCCATTGTGGCAAGTCAGGTCACACCATTGATAAGTGCTATATGTTACATGGATTCCCCTTGGCTACAAGTTCAAGAGCAAAACTCCAATGGCACATCAAATGACTCTCTCATAACCTCATTCATAGTCCCAAGATCTGTCTTTTTTGACTTCTTCAGGTTCTATGACACTTGCTTTCACTCTAGAGCAATATCAATAGCTTCTTGCTCTCATTGGTACTCCTAATTCTCCATTAGATTCATCTATTCAAGGGAAAGACGCTCTCACAACTGCCATGGCTAATATGGTATCATCTAATGCTCCTACTATGGCAAGTATGGATTTTAGACACTTAGTTTTTTCTGCACAAGTAGTTAATAGAAGGGCATATGATTCCAATACTTGGGTCATTGACACTGGTACCACTGATCATATAGTGTTTTCTGTCCACCTTTTGACCATTGTTATTGTTATTACTCAATCCATGGTTCAACTACCTAATGGAGAAACAACCTCAGTAACACACATTGTGACTGTTATTTTATCACCTTTTCTCACTCTTCACAATGTCCTATGTGTGCATTCCTTTACTTTCAATCTTTTCTTTTTCAGTTCTTTTACTAAAATTCAACCAAATTGTCTTGTACTTTTGTCTACCTTTTGCTTCATACAGGACCTTACCACTTGGAGAACAATTAGGGTGGGACATGCAGTTAATGGACTGTACCTACTATAGTGTGGCACTTCTCATCAACCTTCTTGCACTGCACTTTCAAACTTCCTTATCCACCATAAATTGGGTGATGTTTTCCATCCTTTCACTACTGCCATGTCTTCAGGCTCTCTTTCTTCTCTCTGGCATGCAAGACTAGGGCATCCATTTGATGTCAAACTTCAAGCTTTAGGTCAAGTTTTTCCTTTTTTGCAAAAATCTTGTAATGATCTTTGTAAGGTTTGACCTCTGGCCAAATAGAAACGTTTACCTTTTCCTTTCAATAATAAACTGAATTCCTATGCTTTTGATTTGATTCACTTAGATGTTTGGGGTCCTTATGCTACTCCTACTTTGGATGGTTTTAAATACTTCCTTACTGTGGTTGATGATACAACCCGAGCAACTTGGGTGTACTTAATGAATTCCAAATCAGAATTTAGACCTCTCATTTCTTCATTTTATTCTATGATTCTTACACAATTTGGCTGCAAAATTAAATCTGTTAGAATTGATAATGCTATGGAGTTTAACATGCCAGATTTCTATAGTTCTAATGGCATCGTGCATCAGCATAGTTGTGTTTATACTCCACAACAAAATTCTATTGTGGAAAGAAAACATCAACACTTGTTGTCCATAGGTAGAGCTCTCCATTTTCAGTCTAATATTCCCATTCAGTTTTGGGGAGATTGCATTCTAACAGTTGCCTATTTGATTAACAGATTGCCATCATCTTTACTAAACAATAAAACACCTTATGTGCTTCTTTTTAAATAGCCTCCTTCTTATGATCATTTGAGGGTATTTGATTATGAATGTTATGCCTCTACTGTTGCTCATGCTAGGACTAAGTTTTCTCCCAGAGCAAGGAGATGTGTTTTTCTTGGTTACCTCTTTAATATGAAGGGTTATAAGGTGTTTGATCTCCATTTTCATTCTGTCTTCATCTCTAAGGATGGTGTATTCCATGAGTTTGTGTTTCCTTATAAGTCTGATTCTTGTTCTTCTTTGCCTTCTTAGTCCATTCCTTTGCCTTGTTCTCCTTCTGTTTCTTTTGATTCTTTTGATCCTATTGTTCCTTCATCCACTTTACCTGCTATTCCTATTTCATCTGACCATGTTCATGACTCTATTCTTCAAGTTCATGCTGATCTTGATGATGAATTCTTACAAGATGTTCCTGTCAAACCACCTAAGCCTTTGGTTGATCCTATCCCTCTTAGAAGGTCTGCTAGGATTCATAAACAACCTTCCTACCTCCAAGCCTATCACTGTAATCAGGTATCCTCACTTCCACCTACTGATGCTCTCCATACAGGTACTTCCCATCCTCTATCTTCTCACCTTTCTTATCACTCACTTTCTCCTTCCTATAAGCACTTTTGTTGTTCCATCTCTTCTATTGTTGAGCCTTTATACTATTATCAAGCTGTTTTTGATCCTAAATGGCAAGAAGCCATGGCTGCTGAAATTGTAGCTCTAGAGGCTAATCACACTTGGACTTTGACACCTTTGTCTGCCAATAAGAAGCCCATTGGTTGTAAGTGGGTTTATAAAATTTGACTGCTCTATTGAGAGGTATAAGGCTAGGTTAGTTGCCAAAGGTTTCACATAAAAGGAAGGGGTTGATTATAATGAAATTTTCTCACCTGTTGCCAAAAAGGTTTTTGTTAAACTCCTCTTGGTTGTGGCTACTACAAATGGTTGGTACCTTGGGCAACTTGATGCCAATAATGCTTTCCTACATGGGGATTTGTCTGAGGAGGTTTATATGTCTCTTCCACTTGGGTTTCAGAGCCGAGGGGAGATGGTTTGTAAGTTAAATAAGTCTCTTTATGGGCTTAAGCAGGCTTTTAGGCAATGGTTTGCCAAATTTTCTTCTACCTTGATTCAGTTGGGCTTTAAGTAGTCCAAAGCAGACTATTCCCTCTTTACTAGACAAAAGGGTAATTTTTTCATGGTTTTGCTGATTTATGTAGATGATGTTTTGATAGCATGTAATGACAAAAGAGAAATGGATCAGTTCAAGGTGTTGCTTGACCAGAAGTTTAAATTGAAGGATTTAGGTGATTTGAGGTTTTTTCTTGGTTTGGAGATTGCAAGGTCAGATAAGGGTATATCACTTTTTCCAAGGAAGTACACCTTAGAAGTGTGGAATGATGCTAGTTTATGTTAGGACATATGTGGTTCACTTGTTAAGAACATATGTCATTCTGTTGTGTAATTGGCTAATTCTTTGACAAAACGCACTCTACTTGTAATTGGGTAGATCTAGGATGTTTTTGATACTCCAAGAAACAAGGTTTCAAGATCAAATGTTAAAGCCATGCAAGTCTGTCCAAGAAACAAGCTGAGAAGTGCTCTTCATTAAAGCTCGACAGCTGGCTCGACAGCTATATCTATCGAGCTTTAAGAAGCTGTTCTAGCCTAGTGATTCGACAGTTACTCGACAGCACCTCGACACCTCTAGCTGTCAAGATTTAAGAAAAACAGTTTTTCAGTACTGTTTTGATTCTAATCCGTGGACATATCTTTGGGCCTTCTTTTCTCATAACCCTAGAAATATAAAATGATTATTTTAAGGGTCGTCAAAGTAAGCACAAGTTGCACAAGCATTGAGCAAAGTCTGTTCAAGCAATTTGTGACTAGAGACAACGTTTGCCCTAGTTCATCTCTTTGTGAAGAAGCTCTTGTGTCTTTGCACCGTAGGGTTTTGTAACCAAGCATCTTCTCGTTCTTCATTGTGAGGATGAACTGAAAATTTTTGCAGCCAACATCTTTCTCAAGTTGCTGATTGAAGTCGCGTACTGGGATCCGCGCAATTGGTTAGTCACGTACTGAGAGCCGTGCATTGAAAATGAGAGATTGTCACTACAGAACAAGTCTAATTGAGTATTGGGGTAAGGGTTCAACTGTAGGTTGGTATAAGGTATTGAGATTCCTTTACTTGTAACCGCTTGTTGTGATAATAGTAGATTCTGGGGAGTGGTGACCTTAAAATCACCCGGTGGGATTTTTGCCTTGGAGGTTTTCCCCATTCGTAAACAAATCTCTGTGTCAATTTATCTTTCTGCTGCACTTTAGTTTATTGGTGATTTGTTTGTGCTACCACGCGTTTGCATGTTCAATTGGTTAATTAATTAAACTTGGCTAATTAATCAACTTAGTCCATCACAAGGGTTCAATACGTTTTTGGCCTATCAGTTTGTTAGGGTGTAAACCAACTAAGACACTAATGGAGCAAAATGTGAAGTTAAGTAAGTATGAAGGGGAAGTGCTTAAAGATCCAAGTCTTACAAAAGGCTTGTTGGGAGGCTGCTGTACTTGACTCTCACTAGGCCAGAAATTACTTATGCTATCCATAGGTTGAGTCAATACTTGGCCAAGCCAAGGAAGCCATGTCTGGATGCAATGAATAGAGTTTTACAGTATTTGAAGAATGAACCAGGGAAGGGTATCTTGTTTTTAGCTAGGACAAAGTTACATGTAAAGGGCTTCACAAATTCTAATTGGGCTGCTTGTCCTGACACTAGAAGGTTTGTCACAGGCTATAGCATTTTCATTGGGGATTCCTTGGTCTCATGGAAATCAAAGAAACAATCTACAATGTCTAGGTCCTCGACAGAAGCAGAGTATAGAGCAATGGCAGTGACTACTTGTGAGATAGTGTGTATACTGTATTTCCTTAAAGATATTGGTGTTGAACATAAAAGGGAAGCCTTGCTATTTTGTGATACTGAGGTAGCCTTGCACATTGGACCAAATCCAGTGTTTCATGAAAGGACCAAGCATATTGAGATAGATTGTCATGTAGTCAGAGACAAAGTGTTAGGGAAGGTCGTCAGATTGAATCATGTTAGGACTCATTGTCAGCTTGCAGATTTGTTGACTAAAGCATTGAATTTTAATCAATTTTCAAGTCTTATTGGCAAAATGGGAATGATTAATATACATTCAGCAGTTACCCTTGGGGGGAGTATTAGAATGAAGGTGATAAGCTCAAGTAAGAGCAGACTGGCTCGACAGCAGAAGATAGAAGTAGCAAGAGTAACTACAAAATAGAAATCAAGCTGAACGACAGTCACTGTAGCCTAAAGCACAAAGCGACCTGTAGTTAGTGTTAGTTACTGTTTTAGTTATTGTTATTAGTTCACACATGTAAATATTAGTTATAGTCCCTGTACGGCACGTGTAAATGTTAGTTAGTTTGTTTCTTTGTTAGTTTTCTTCTTCTCTATACATATATGTACAAACTTTGTATCTTGATTTCTAATTAATGAGAATTAGTTTTTCATCTCAAGTTTCTGATAGTGTTTGTTTGGACATGAAACATGGTGGATGGAAAACTTTGGAGAAAAAATAAGAGGGAAAACTTTTTTGGAGTATGTTTGGTTAGGTGGAGAGGAAGAAAAATAAATGGTGGAACCCAAGTATTTTCTCCCTTGGCCCACCAAAATGTTTTCTCTTCAAAATGGAGAGAAAATTGAGTGAAGGTGAATCTTTTCTTGATTAACAAAAATGCCAGTACATATGCGCATACACACTTCTTCAAGTTGCCTTTATTTATTTTTTCTTCTCAATAACGTTGCTTTGACTCTCTTTTTTGGCAACATTGCCTCTTCTTCTTTTTTTTTCTTTTGATTTTCTAGGCCTGCCTTTTTTCTTCTTCTAGGCAGCAACATTGCTTTTTTTTTTTTTTTTAGGCCTGGGCACGCCTTCTTTCCCTTTTTTTTTTTTTTTTCTCCTTCTTCTGGCAATAACGTTGCCTTTTCTTTCCTTGTTTTCTTGTTCTTTTTTTTTTTTTTTTTTTTTTGATTTTCTAGGGCTTGGGTATGATAATTGTTTTTTTTTCTTGAACTAGAAGTGATTTTTTTTGGTACATGATTTTTATTTATTTTTAATACATTTGGGTGATTGCTCTTTTTTTGTGGTTATTTGTCACTTTTTTGTTTTAATTGGGCATCATTCTTTAATAAGGATATATGACTAAATTTATTCAAACTCATTTTTTCCATCCCTTTACTCTTCCGCTTCCAACCAAACAAATAGGAGAGAAAATAAAATTTTTTCCATCCTCCCACTTTTCCATCCTCCCACCATTTTCTATCCTCCCACTTTTTCACTCCTCAAACCAAACGGACCCTTATTCAACCATCAGATATTTTAGCAATTAAACTAATTGAAACCCACACGAGCCATGTCTACTTAACAGTCATTGATATTGATAATTCATACAATGCTCATTGAGTAAGTAAATTCATGGAAGCTCTGCGATGCACTCACTCTGCAGAAAGTTCTTCACATTTTTCAACATATGAGTATCACCTTGCACCAAGATCTCCATTTTTGTTTAGAATCTTCCCTTTAGCTTTGAGCCTACTCTGCTCTTGAGACCTGATTAAGTAGGAATCCTTACGGATTATCGCTCCACCATTGATTTGTACTGCTTACTTGGTGATTCCTTTATCTCATGGGGCAACAAGAAATAAATTGGAGTTGCTTGAGTCTGTTTGGATATTGCTTATTTTGCTGAAAACTGAAAACAATCAAGAAGTTATTGTTCACAGAGAAGTTACTGTTCATAAGCCTAGATGCACTGTTTATGGACCATGAACATTGCAAGAGGCGCTGTCCAAAAAAAAAAAAAAAACGCAAACACAGGAGAAATTAACGCAATCCAAACGCTCATTTAGTCTATTTATATATAGAGGCAAAGTATCAAGCCTTGGCTAACACCACTTCTGAACTTCTTTAGATGCAGTGCTTGTTGCAAGACATGGGGTCACTCTTTCTTCTGTGTCTCCAAACAATTGCGACAATCGCATAGTGATTTACATTGCACATAATGACTTTTTATGAGCGGACTAAACAAGTCGAAGTTGTCTGTCATTTTGTTTGTGATCATGTTCTTCAGGACTTTCTGCAACTAAAGTAACAGTTAGTGTCATCTTATCAAAAAAAAAAAAAAAGTCAGTGTCATGATCAGGACTAGCTTTACGGCATTTTTACTAATACCATTTGCCAAGATGCTTTAGTGCTTTGGTCTCCAAACTCAACTTTGTTTCCTATGGCCCATCTTGAGTTTGAGGGAGCTATTAAATTATGTTCTCATCAGTCCCCAAGCCTTGTACTCACTAATTGTATTTTACTGTACTTTATCTTTATGCTGTACTTTTATAGTTGTGTACTACTAGTAAATCTGGACTCTACTTCTATATAAAGGGCTTTGATTTCGAATTAGTAATACATTATCAGTTTCAACTCTCAACAAAAGGTTTTTGTCTTTTATACTTTAGTGTTTGTTTGGCTAGTTTATTGTTTACCAACTTATTTTACTACATATTTAGCTTATTTTTGTAACTATTTATGGGTTTCACAGTACTTTTTGGTACTATTAATAGGTTTACTTTACTATTTCAACTAACATTTACCTTTATCTATAGTACTTTCAACAAAAAAATTTCAATTTCAGCAAAATAAACGGATTCCAAACAAACAAAAGGAAGAGAAATGAAAAACAAAAATTATTATGTGATATATGCTTAATGTTTTAATTAAAGTTTGGTAGAACATGGATTTTTTTTTTTTTTTTGGGTGCAAGGCGTCGTGAACCTCATGGGACTAGCTTTATTGAAAAAAAGTCAAAAATGAGGAAAATCATGTAACTAAAGTTGAAGTGATTGAAGGTCTTTAGATTATTTCACTGATATATTATAGGAGACTATGATAAAGTTTGATAAATATAATCAGTTTCAACTTTCAACATGGTTCTCAAAAAAAAAAACTTTCAACATGTTTTTTTTTTTTTTCAACTTAAGGAAGAGAAATGAAAACAAAAATTATTATTTAATATATGCTTCATGTTTACATTAAAGTTTGGTAGAACATGGTTTTTATTTTTTTTGGGTGCAAGGGGTCTTGAACCGCGTTGGACGTCTAGCTTTATTGAAAAAAAGACAAAAAGGAGGAAAATCATGGAACTAAAGTTGAAGTGACTGAAGGTCTTTAGATTATTCAACTGATTGGAGACTATGATAAAGTTTGATAAATATAATGACAAGTGAAATTTTTATTAATTCCTTCTTTTGACAAAGTAAAACCCACAATTCACGTTTGATTAGAAGGAAAAAGAAAAGCAAGACGTGTTTCGACTTTCGAGGATTAGCAAAACATGACAATAAGGATATATATATATATATATGGGGCATACAAGTGTGAATGGCCTGCTCACATGAAAATTAAAAAAAAAAATAAAGAAATTAGAGAATTGACAAAAAGGTGGAAAATCATGGAACTAAAGTTGAAGTGACTGAAGGTCTTTAGATTATTCAACTGATTGGAGACTACGATAAAGTTTGATAAATATAATGACAAGTGAAATTTTTATTAATTCCTTCTTTTGACAAAGTAAAACCCACAATTCACGTTTGATTAGAAGGAAAAAGAAAAGCAAGACGTGTTTCGACTTTCGAGGATTAGCAAAACATGACAATAAGGATGTATATATATATATATATATATATATATATTTATTTATATATATAGAGCATACAAGTGTGAATGGCCTGCTCACATGAAAATTAAAAAAAAAAAAAGAGAAGAAATTAGAGAATTGATATAAGAGAATTGAGCCCAAACTCATTTGCGTTAGCTTTTAAATCAATTGTTATCCTTATATGCTAACCCTTCATTTTGGAGTGTCCTCAAACCATTACCTTCCCAAACTATTATCCCTCCAAATCCTTTGCTCCCTTAATTTCAATAACTTATTATTTTGAATGCATTGATGTTTCAGTGACTACATTATGGCAATTATATACTTGAGGGAGTGTTTGTGTAACTAATGGTAGATAAATCTTAGCCACAATTGGAGAAAGAAGCAAGAGAAGTAAGAGGATTATTAAATGATGTTTGTGATTAGGGAGCAAATTGGATATTTTTGAAAAAAAAAATTTGTAGTACCTTGTATTAGCCCAAACCTAACTTCGAGAATATTTTTGTATTTTATCCTAAGAATGTATATTATATATAGAAATATAGCTTCCAAATAACATCCTTAACAAAGGATGCATTTAGCTAGACATCAACTTAAAAGAAGGAAGCAAAAGGTCCTCCTCATGACCATTTTAACCACATAAATTACTTAATATATTTAAGATAATGCAATAGTTGTCGAGGGAAAGGGCAAATGAACGCTAAAGATCTATATTGGAAACACCGGAAAATAACTTATGATAAAACATGAAAATGAGTTAGAAAGGGAAAATTTTGAATTTTTTTTTTAAATAACTATAAAATCAAAACTATATCATTAGTAAACGAAGGTTTGAAACAAATTTGGTTTCTAACAAATCGAGTCCAGAGAACTCGATTTTGGGCTCATGAATCGAGTATAATGTACTCGATTTTGGGCTTATGGCAGCAACTGACGTGGACAGGGAGTCCACGTCGATCTAGAAATCGAGTTCATTGGACTCGAATTAGGAAACTAGTAAATCGAGTCTATTGAACTCGATTTCTTTGGAGCTCAATTTCATTTAATCCCTCAATTTCAAACACTCTCACCGTCTCTCTCAGTCTGACTCTCAAATCTCTCTCAGTCTCCACCGTCTCTCACTGTTCTCAGTCTCCACCGTCTCTCACTGTCAAATCTCTCTGAGTCTCCACCGTCTCTGTCAGTCACACCACCGTCTCTCGAAAACACCCACCGTCTCTCAAAAACACCCACACCGTCTCTCACACACTCTCCCGCCGTCTCTCTACACACCCAAATCCGACCCAAAGACCCAAACCATCCCCACCACCATCGCAGTGAACCCAACCCAAATCCGACCCAAAGACCCAAACCATCTCCACCAGCACCGCAGTGAACCCATCGGCATCACCATCAAACCCGCACCACATATGTCGATCCATTTATTGTCAGATTGCACGGCGTGAGAGTCAAAGGAGAGCTGCGGCAGCTGAGGCAGAGACTTGAGATTGCAAAGGTAAGAATGGTTTGATGTGGTTGAGTTTGTTGATGGACAACCTGTAATGGAGTTGGGTTTATTTTAATTTTGTTGAAGAACAACCTGTAATGGAGTTGGGTTTATTTTAATTTTCTTGACTAACAATATCTGCAATGGGGTTAGGTCTTACTTTTTCCCCTCATACTCTTTTCTCTTACAAGCTGTAATAACTATTCCAAAACCTAGTTTTATAGACAAGTATTTTACTAGGAAGAGAGTGAGAGAAGAATTAGCCTATATTAGGCATAGAGTGCTGTATACAGTGCACTGGGAAACTAGCTGCACTAGCAGCTATATCGAACACCTGAGTTATCACTACTCTAGATACAAACCAAAATTGAGTGATCATGACCTGCTGGTGAAAGTTGTGGTGATGAAGGCTTGGTCTTGCCAAGTAGGCCTTCTAAGTTTTGCTGCACTTGTCTACCAGATTTTTATCAGTGCTTATGATGACTGCTCTATGAAGATTCAGCTCGATCCTCCTCTGAATAACAGTATACCTTCCATGTTCCTTGCTTCAAATACATAACCACACCTTCTAGTCCTCCTATTTTTGTAAGCTGCCACCTTGATAAGAATTTGCCAATCTTGGTTGAAAACAGGTGTCCTAGGCTTGGATTTTTTACTTTCCTTGTGAGTCTAAATCTGGTGGAAAGCCTCTCTGTACCTGCAAATAAGATTTTGAGAGGTTAGTACTACCTCAAGAGGGTTAGGAACCTGCCCTTTATGGAGAACCATATTTCTATGGTTCCATAACTTACATAATATGGTGAACAGAGCTTGCAGCAATGCCATTTTGGCTTGACCTGTGACTGATTTTGTGGAGATGTATCCCAACAACCATTGTCTTAAAGCGGCATAGTTCATATCTGTAGTTCTAATACCAAGGTACAATTCAGAAAAAGTTGAGTGCTAGACCCCTCTTCTGCATCACAAAGCAGGCATCTAGTAGAGGTTTGAATTCCTCTTCTGTTAAGGGTAGCAAAACAGGAAACACTGTCATGCAAAATTTTCCAAATGAAGGTGAGAATCCTAATAGGCAGTTTCAAATTCCATATTAGTTTCCAAACACCTTCAGAAGTTCCTCTATCATTAAGACCTTCATTGACTGCCCCATGTTGGACTTTCCCTGATGAGCTGGAGTGCCTCCACACCAACTTATCTGGATTGCCCTCAGTTTCTGTGAAAGGAGTGTTTAAAATTTCTGCACAGGTAGGGTAAGGATATATTCTCCTAATTAAATCACACTTCCAAGACCTGGAATTTGAGTCAATAATATCTGCCACTGTACCATTAAGGAGATTAACCTCTCTTAATTTCTGATTGGAAGTTTGGAACCAGTCAGGGTGAGCGAGTGGGATTTGCTGCCTGACCCAACAAGCAACCTACCTCGCCGCAAATCTGCACATTTTGATATGGTAATACTCCTCCAGGTCCATGAATGGTCGGGTTTTGGGTTATACCCTTTTAAGGTGGTTCTAGGGAAGTATTTAGCTTTGTAGGTCCTTGCTAGTAGAGAGTCTGGTCTATTTTGAATCCTCCAATACTGTTTGGCTAACATAGCCTGATTTAAAGTACTAAAATTCTTGAAGCCCAAACCACCTTTCTCAGTCCGACTCACTCCGACATCTGGCTGTGATCCTCTGACGGTGTCTGCCTCCACACCTGGTTCATCAAGCTCTTCCCCGACTGAAGGAGTTTGAGAGGTTTTTTTTTTTTTTTGCCTTATTTTCTTTTTGTTTGAAGAGTTAGGTTCCTGTTTCACTGAATTATAGGAATTTAGTGTTTAGAGTCGTTGAATTCGAGTTGGAGTGTGTTAGGTTTTTGTTGTTATAGTTTTTTAGGGTTTGGGTTTAATGCTTGTACAAGCTTGTCTTAATTTTTAGACTAGGCAGAATTTTTAATTTTTGTATTTTATTCGAATTGAGCTTTTTGAATTTGAAATGATTTTGTTATATTTATATATCAGTTTGAAACTTGAAATGAATGTACTTATATTATTTTGTTATATCCTCATGCCTAGGAGGCTTTGTTATATTCTTTTGTCTTTTTTTTTTTCTTGCAAGATTTGGACAATATGTACTAAGCCTTAAGCCACTGATTACAATCATCAAGCCAAGTCTGGGTGGTGAATACTCATTCATAGTCATAAGCTAAGAAAAGGACATCTAGAAACTCATTTATAATATATATGCTTCACGATCACCCCAGGACACTTCACATGCTTGGCACAGTAGTTACTCATGTTTCCACTCTAACTCAAATTTAAAAAGTTAAATGTACTACCTGTGCAAATGGTAATATATTAATGGATAGTTGTTTCGTGTTATTTTTTTGATAGTTGATCGAGTCTAAGAAACTCGAAATGTTAGTTTGCTAATTACTTTGAAAACGATGTTAACTAACGAATATGTTTGAAAATGGGTGTCTTATGCCAATTTCTCCTTTTGATTCTGTTTTTTTTTAAGAGAAATCGAGTGTTAAAGAGTCAAGTTCACGTGGAACTCAAGTTTCTGATACTTAAGTTGCAACAGTGAAATCGAGTTTAAGAAACTTGAGATGTTAGTTTCGTAATTAGTTTGAAAACGATGTTAGGGAACAAATATGTTTGAAAATTATCTTTATATGTGTGCATAGTGGTATTTGGAGAATTGTGCAATATGTTTATTTCATGTGAACAAGGGATCTTTCGATTTTGCCACTTTCCACAACCACATGTTCTGACCAATATGTTTATTTCATGACTATGTTGTCCCCCTCCAGAGCTATGAATGTTGTACGCAGTCATTACTTGATATATACCATGGACATTATTAAATGGCCTTACTTGGTGTGTTTTAGATTTTTTCAGATTTGCATCAAAGATTTCTAAGGCATATTTACTCCACACCTTGCCCTCCAAGAGATCATGAGTAATTTTTTTGTGTCGATCATGGAAATACGCGAAAAGTTTGCTCCAAGTGAATTCAACCAGTGCAACAATGGGCAGGCCACGGGCACCTTTGAGTACTCCATTGAAGCACTCCGAGACATTGGTTGTCATAGCCCTATAACGGTATCCACCATCACGTAGCTGGGTCCACTTCTCTATATCCTCTTTCATTAGATATGTGTATGGCATGATGGATGGGTCAAGTTTACTTACCTCTTGTTCAGTGGCTGATTTCTTCCTAAGGGCCTCGATCTCGGCTTCTTTGATAGGTTGCATGTACAACTCAAATTTAGCTTCCTGAGTAGCATACCCCGCTTTCAAGGCCAATGACTTTAAAGTGGCGTCCTGAAAATGCGTGTTGAAGTTGCTAGCAACATGTCGAAGGCAATATCTGTGGTATACTCGTACTCGTCCATGATCATCTCTAGGCCAGTTTGCAATTGCGTTTCGAATACCCTTATGTCAGTCAGAAATTATGCATATGTCCTTATTTGCTATCACATCCCCCAGTGCAAACCTGACGCAATCTAAAAACCACCTCCAACTAGGCCCTGACTCTTTGTCCACAACAGCAAAGGCGAGAGGCAAAACCTTGTTGTTGGCATCGGTGGCCATTGCAATCATCAACACCCCTCGATATTTACCATACAAATGGGTCCCATCAATACTGATTACTGGCTTACAATGTCTGAATCCTTCAATGCAAGGAGCGAAAGCCCAAAATACATATCGCAATATTGTAACACCTTCCTCCCTCGGTTCAGTGAGATACCAGTACCGGGTGCCACCTTCTTGATCCAAATATGCCAACAACAACTTTTTCAGCCTTTCGTAAGACTCTTCCCAATCGCCGAATATCTTTGCAATAGCCCTTTGTTTCGCATCCCATATCTTATAGTAAGAAAGCTTATGTTCATAATACTTCCCTTTGATGTAATCTCTAAGGTGTTGAATTGTTGCCGTGTGATTTTCTCGCAACGTTGGAACAAATTCTGCTGCAAGAAAATTACAATCCATCATTCTACCATCAAGAGCCATGCCAAGGGTCATACAACTGTGAGGACCCCCATAAGATGTGACCATCCATGTTCCCTGTTTAGGCTTCATGACTGCTCCAATGTACCACTTGCATGACCCATCCATGCATTTCACATACAGTCTACTTTTGGTCGACCTACTAGTCAGAAAGTTTCTGTTATGCTTTGCGGCATAAATTGTTAATGCACGTTTCACCGCTTCTTTATTCACAAAAATCAACCCCGTACAAAAATTCATGTCCGCATTCCAAGAAGAAGCAAATGCTTGCTCACCAACTTCAGGATCAACCATATTTTCCCAAGTATTTTCATAAAATGATAAAGCGGGAGGTTCATAAACGGGGGTTGCATTTGTAACATGCTGAACTCTAACAGTAGGGTTTGCATCATCTTCATCACATTCCTCCATATCATCAACATTAGGATTGAGAGTAATTTCATGGTCATCAACACCCCTATCAAAGTCACCTCACTCAATCCTCTCTTCGTACTCATCTCTATCGTCAAGATCTTCCCCAACACAATGTTCGTCTTCATCTTCAACTACTGGAACTGTAGAGGATTCACCTCGATGTGTACAAAATTGATCTTCATATCTATTGCCAGGTTCGCTCTCAACTGTTCTTGGTGTCTCTTGAAAAGGGGGTGTATAGCCTCCCAACGTGGTGCATTGATTATCTAGGACTGCAAACTGTAGAGATGTAGTTGTTTGTACAATATCCTCTATGCCGACTTCTGTACGCGGCTCTAAAGTGATGTACAACTCAAAATTTGCTACTTGTTCCCATTGACACATCTTGTGAAACATGAACTTCACATGTTTGTCTTCTGTTATCGCCATATATTTGTAATTAATGCATTGATTGAGGACTTCATGTGGAGAACAGAAAGTAATATGTATGTCATGCAGAGCAGGGTTCAGTTGCATCTCTTCCATAATTTTTATCTACAAATCACTCAAGGTCTTTAACTTATGGCGTATCATCATATAACAGCACTGGATACCCGGACCTTGAAATGGAAATCCGTCATAAGGGTTGGCATTGCTAAGGGATCCATCGTAGTATAGAGTTATATAGATCATTATCAACCTATAGATCATCAAGTGCAATTGTGTTAGTGACAAATTTATAACTCTCAATCAACATCAATCACAAAACTTTGGGTATGACATGCCAACAATACTAACCTCAACCAAATTTGCATATACTCACATCCAAATCATTCTAGAGGCATGACTTTCAAAACACATTCAAATAAGATATGATGAACAAAAATATTATAGCAACTAGTTACCCATTGAAATTTTTGTTACAAATTTGAAACAACTATATCTTGAAATAATTTATACTAAAAAGACTGTAATGGGTGTCTTAGGTATCAAACTCATAATCCATTTCATACCAATGACAAAAACCTAAAAGTACTAAATATTCCTAACAATTGATTACAATATTTAGTACTAAATATTCCCAATATTAATTTTGAATAAAAACCTAGCATAATCACAATATTTGGTACTAAATATTTCCCCAATACTAAATATTCCCAATAATTAATCACAATATTAATTTTTTAAAAAAACCTAGAAAATAATTTAATCACAATATTTACACTAACAAAAAATAAGCAAATATTCCCAATATGTTGTAATAACATAATTAATCACAATATTTGGTACTAAAAATTCCCAATTTACAATCACAATATTAATTTCCTAAAAAAAACTTAGCAAATAATTTAATCACAATATTTACACTAACAAAAAAAAATTCCCAAATATGTTGTAATAACATTAATCACAATATTTCCAATAATTAAAAAAAAACAAACAAATAATCACAATATACTAACAAACTACCCACAAACAAACAAACAAACTAATCACAATATTTACACTAACAAACAAAAAAACAAAAATTTTCCTAATATGTTCTAATTGTTTCTTAAAAAAAATAACCTAGCAAATAACCATTATACTAACAAAAAATATCATCAATATTGTAAAAAACATTACCTGAGAGTTGATGAAAGTTGAGTGTAATTGTTGTGTGAGTGATGAAGTAAGTTGTGTGAGTGATGAGGGTTGTGTGAGTGATGTTGCTGTGAGAGCAGAACAGAAATGAGAGCATAAGAGAGGGTGTGAGCCGGGTAAGGGGGAAAAAGGTCCCAGTTGGGACCCACATGACACGTGGATGGGTTGGGAACCATTCACAGAAATCGAGTTCAGGAGACTTGATTTTTAGAAGCAAATAAATCGAGCCTCCTTTACTCGAGTTACGTCCACGTGCCCGAAAATTATGGTGACCAAAAATCGAGTCTACTGGACTCGATTTACTTTAAGTGATCACGTGACCAATGAGCCCAGTTGATTTAATTTAAAGTCACGTGCTGTGTGCAAAATAGAAATCGAGTTCATTGAACTCGATTTTTGGCCATAAAAATTGAGTTTAATGAACTCGATTTCTATTTAAAGTCAGCTCCGCCTGTTTGCAAAAGAAATCAAGTTCATTGAACTCGATTTTTATGGCCAAAAATCGAGTTCAATGAACTCGATTTTTGTGCCTACGTGGACTGCTAGTCCAACTCAGCCAGTCCCAGTCCAGGTCAGCTAGGGGCATGATGGAGAAAAATAAGTCGAAAATCGAGTCCAATAACTCGATTTGTTAGAAACCAAATTTGTTTCAAACCTTTGCTTACTAATGATATAGTTTGAGTTTTGTAGTTAAATCTGAAAAAACGCCGAAAATTTTCTATAACTTTTTTTTTTGGGTCCGCCCTTGGTTTTTGTGTCCCATACGTATTCAATTTGTTTTTTGTGATATGCACTTATGCAATATTATTATGCAATATCAACTCTCTTTCTCTATTCTTTTTTTAATTATGAAATTATACAATACAATTCATAGTAATATTTGTGAGAGGCCATAAGATGTTTCCGTTAGGGGTGTGTAGCCAACCCTCTAACCCACCAAAACCAACTCGATCCAATCCAACTCACTAGGTTAGATCGGTTTTTAGGAGTTGGTTGGTTGGGTTGGATTATAAATTTTTTTTTTTTTAATAATAGGTCGGGTTAGGTTCGGGTTATAACTATTACAAACCCGCCTAATCCAACCTAACCCACCTATATATTTAAAATTTAAATTACATATTTAATATAGATTAAATAATAATAATTTTTTATTTAGTTTTTCCCTCTATTCAACTTTTTTCTATATAAAACTCAATTACCTCGCAAACCCTAACAATCTTATTTCTCTCTGCGCCACCTCTCATTCCCACTCCATTTACTTCTATTTGTTTATAACTGAGTTGGGATACTAGTTCATGTATATTTTGTTTATCAACTCAGTTGGATATATTTTGTTTATAATTAAGTTGGAATACTAGTTTATGAATATTTTGTTTATCAACTCAGGTGACAGGTGAGATTTTTTTTTTTTTTGCTCAGTTTAATAATAATAATAATTGTCCAACCCATGGGTTCAACCAAATCCAACTCAATCCATGTGGGTTAGGTTGGGTTGAGTTAGATTTCTTTTAACCCACCATGGTAGGTTGAGTCAAAAAATCCCCTCAGCCTGACCCATACACACCCTTAGTTCCCACCACAAGCAATAATATATCTAATAATTGACCATTAGTGTATCTTTACTATAATCTATTAACCCATGGTTTTTTATTCTCACATGTTCACTATGTTCATCTATATTTTCTTATCCACTTTTATGTGTGAAAAAGAAGACATTTATGTATCAATTGTAAATATTTGTGCGAAATAGTAGATGTAAATGGGTGTGAAAATATGCTTCAATTATCTTTTTTGTTTTTTATTTTTTATTTTTTTGAAACAATATTTGTTTTTGTTTTTTGGTTCTTAATTCATCCCACCAAACAGTGCATGATCACTAATCCTAATCTTTATAAAACCTTTTTAACTGACTACAGAGAAAAATAAAGGAAAGTGAGCCATGTGAAACAAACGAAAAGACACATTAACATCTCTTATGCTTTTAAAATCCAAACCTATACTCATTAATCATTTTATTTCCCCCCCCCCTCCCGCTAGAAACAAACTGAAAGCTCGGATTTGTGTAAAGCACAAGAGCTTGTTTAGACCCAAAAAAAAAAAAAAAATATAGCTAGAGTACTTTTACTCTAACTTAAACTAAGGGCGGTATAAGAGTAAATGAGCGCAAACAACCAATAACACTATCCTAAGCCATATTCATCTATAATCAACAATAAAGTAAAGCTTAAGAATAGGGAAAAGAGATGCAAATATAAGATAACGCCGATATGTGTTATTGAAGAGGAAACCAAAGTACTCGGCAAAAAACCTCTCCACCGCCCTCCAAGTGGTAATTGATCCACTAGAGAATAAAGTTGGAGTACAAAAATAACAAAAAACCCTCCAAGCCTAATCTACCCAATGTACTTGAGCCCTCCAAGCTCCTGCTACCAACTAGCTTCTCAGAACCTTGTCTTTTCTAGCTTTCCTGGATCCTGCAACTCAGCCTTATTGCATCCGCCAATGATTGGCTTCTTCCAATGCTTCCTAACAGCACCAAAACCTCACTTGACACTCAGATTAGGTGTGGTAAGTGTTTGGGCTATCAAACTCTCAAGGATTTAGAGATAGAAAGGTAGAAGTAGAGGAAAACCACAAGGAAATTTGTAGATAATTGTGGGCACAACAGTCTCTAACTCTCAAGTGTATTTTCTAGGATTTTTTCTCTTAAAAGCACTCCTTACAATTTGTGGGTAATGAAGGTATATATAGTGTGGGTAAAGACTTGGTAAAACAAACCATAATATTTTGCCAAACAAAATGTTTCGCGAGTGTTTTGCGAGTATTTAGCTAGAAGGCCTTACCTGCAAGACACTCACAAAAACTCTTGGTTGGCATGACTCTTCGCCTTCTAGTCATGTGCTCTACACATGGCTATTTCGCAGGCTAGCTTCTCGCGAGCTTCTTGCGAAATCCACTTCTTATTCATTTTAAGTTTGAGTATTCACACTCTCTCACACTCATCCCTTACAATTAAAAACCCACATAAATACAGGGAAATATGATTGATGAAATTACAATCAAATTTGACACAAAATTAAAGCCAACACAAAATAGTTGTAAATTACAACTTTACAACAAAAAGACACAATAAAAGCATTTTGTTTTAATGTTTGAGAAATATCCACATTCTATTCACAGTTATTGTCCAGTGTGTATGAAGTTTGAACGTTGAAAGTGTAATCGTTGCCCTTTTAGTGGCGGAGCCATGAAGTTTGAGTTGGAGGGGCCAAACTATTGTGTCAAGATAAACTCAAATCATAAATAGACACTACCCTAAAAAAGTCTGCATAATATATGTGTAAGGACCAGAAAACTAGATGCCCAATCCCACTTAAAATAGTGGTTAGATTCATTTCTCCGTGGCCCAAAACAATAAATTTGCAAGAGAGTGAAACAAACAACAAGAGGAGGGCTCAGTTCGAGGATGAAAATAAGGAAGAAAAGGCAAATTTTATTAAATGGATGAACTAATTTCTCAATACAAGCTGGCCTGAGGAGGCCACAATTGCATAAGAAATGTTACTGTTCACTCTCTTCTCTCAATGTTCTTCTTGTTTGTTTTCTATATCTTGATACGTGTGTTTGGATCCTTTTCTCTGTAAACCCTCTTTTTCTTATATACTCCTCCCTCCCTTATATCTCAATCTTCCATATTCACCTAACCAACCTCCCCTCATGACATTTGTCTCTCTTTACATCTGAAGAAGGTAGTGGAAAGAGTCTGTTTAGCTGTGACTTACACTGTTCAGGTCACTTCCTCCTCAATGCTGCTGATAAAACTGTTGCCTACCATTAAATGCGGAGGTAATAGGTTATTCCAAACTAGAAACTTTCCCTATGATCACTAATTCTTTCTCTCTAGATCCTTCTTCCCACTTGGAATGCCTTAGAGTCCCTTTGACTAATCCCTTTGGCTCGTGACATCCCCACACCTATATTGCAAGTCTTCAACTTCATCCTTGGTCCTTGGGCACCCACAATATGTATGTATATGAAAATATAATATTTAGAATTTTTTATTCTAAAGTAAGTTATATACATATACACAAAATTATCAACTTTAATATATATATATATATATATATATATATATATATATATGTATGTATGTATAAACACCTAGACACAAGATCTTCCTTATAAGAGAAATTTATATTCTTCTTAAACTCTAATAAGTTTACAAACATTTTATAATTGGGTATACAACATACAAATATATAGAACCAAATATATATATATATATATATATATACACACACACACACACAAACATACATATACATATAGTATCTTCCATCAAGGTAATGCTCAACAATAACATTTCATGTAATAAACTTCATCAGATATTATTTTATACACACACACACACACACACACACACACACACATATATAGTATCTTCATCAAGGTAGTGCTCAACAATAATACTTCATGTAATAAACTCATCAGTTATTATTTTTATAGCAAAATTATTCATAATTTCCTTTTTAATATATAAATTGTTTGCAAAACTTCATCCATGTTTGACAAATCAAAATCATAATAATATAATCAAAGTCTCATATGAGCTTTATTTTTTTTTTCTTGATGAAATCTTGAGAATAGAAAATTGCAACCAAATTGTATATATTATCAATGCTGAATGATTTGAACACATTAATAGGATTTGAAATTGAGCTAAAAATTAGGGGTTTCACTATTTACTTATAAAACTTACTTTTTCATTTTATTGTAATTATATATAAACTCTAAACTCTCTTTTCTTGGGAAGGATTACTAGATTAGTTGATTAATGCTTTGTTTTGGGGGAGCCAACTCCTTTTTTTTTTTTTTTTTTTTTTCATATATCCTTTAAATATTTATAAAATATACCTATATTTGTAAAAAAAAATTAAAAATTTTGGAGGGGCCCAGGCCCCCCAAGCATTCATGTGGCTCCGCTAGTCTTTATATAAAGACTACAAACAGTTGAATGTTAATTTATTTACGCAACCTTAGTCATCATCTTCTTTTTCTATGTAACTCAACAAAAGCTGATTTCTCCATTTGTAATTTTGTATAAATTAACATCTTTCAACCACACTTGTTTGGTACAATAGCTAGCCTCACATCTCAAGCTAGTTACAGATAGAAACTCATGGAGATTCCTGCCTTTTTCTCACTTTTTGTGTTGTTGCTGATGCACTATTTTATGGCTAGCATATCTGTGACAGTAAAAACCAACATCACCACAGACCAATCAGCTCTCCTTGCTCTCAAAGCCCATATCACTGATGACCCTTACAAAATCTTGGCAAGCAATTGGTCTTCCTCTGCCTCTGTTTGCAACTGGATAGGGATCACTTGCGGTGCCAAACACCTTAGAGTCACTGCCTTGAACCTTTCTCACATGGGTCTTACAGGAACCATTGCTCCACAAGTGGGAAACTTATCATTCCTCTCCCATTTATCCTTCAGAAACAACAATTTTCATGGCTCTCTGCCCAACGAGTTGGCTTATTTGGGTCACTTGGAAGTTGTCAGCTTTGGATTGAACTCCTTTTCTGGAGTGTTACCATCATGGTTCGGATTCTTCTCTAAGCTTCAAGTGCTGTATGCTTATGCGAACAGTTTTGAAGGTAGTATTCCAGAATCTCTAGGCAACTTATCGTCACTGAAAGTACTTCATCTCAGCGAAAACAATCTTTCAGGTTGGATGCCCTCCACTGTCTTCAACAACTTTTTATCTTAAATTATTTTATTTTAATTAATGTTTGTCATTTTGATATTTTTCTCTGAGTTGGGTATATGTATAATTCCTTTAATAGCGTGTAAATATCATACGGTTATAAGCCCAGTATCTTGTAATTCTTTTCATAGCGTGTAAATATCACACGGTTCACCCCCCCCCCCCCCCCCCTCCCCCAAAAAAAATAAAATAAAAACCCTTTATACACAAAATGCTTTGAAGGTTTAGAGGGAGAGAGGTTCAAGCTAAAGGGTTTAGCAACACATTAATCTATATATTCATAACTAAAAAAGAATCTCACATGATTATGAAACACACTACAAAGGATTTTTTTTTTTTAATTATGTGAGAGTGAGACACATTGTGAAACACACTATTAGTGCACACAAAAAAAAAACACTATTTGTGCACTAGTGAGTACTAAATTATTGTTGTCTCTCTCCTATAACCTATGCCTGAAAATAATTCAGTCACTACTCAGTACTCATTGCTAGTGCACTACCCCCACCCACCTCCTGTCTCTGTCCATGTGGTCCACGGAATAGAGAAAAGTAAGGATGGAAAAAGCACTATCATCCTTTTACCTGTTTATTGGAGAAACAAATAAATCAGAAATAGCAACTTCCAAATGCTTCTTCAAGAATGAGTTTGTTTGTGCTTGTTTCGCAACAATGTTTTCCTTCAGCTTTGTAGTTTTTTTTTAAAATTTTTTTTATTATTATTTATTAGTGAGAGGTGAGAGGTTTTAAACTATAGATATCTCTGTTAAAAGTACAACTTTTGGTAATTTTCTTTATGTTCTTATTTTAGAGGACTTAAAAAAATTTAATTTTTTTTTTAATAATGAATTTTGGGTCCAAAGAGGGAGGGTAGGGGAGATTCCAAATACTAACTTGGTTTTTTTAAGGTCTAGTTCCTAGTTGATTGTTGTACTACCGATGGAGGTTTTACAAAATTTCCTCTTAAACAAATAAAAAGGTTGTAGAATTTATTTTATTTTCCTTAATTTTTTTATAAGACAAGCATAAATGGTTTGCAATGCATTTGATGTAATAGAAAGTAAAGAGATGAGAAAGTAATGAGAAGAAACTATAGGAAAGTGATTTTTCTATTTAATCAAGTTACATATTGTGTGCCTTTAAACAATGTCACGCTATCTAATAACTTTTTTTTATTGAATTAATATTTTGAAAAGAATACTATTGGATTACTTCTTTTCTCATATTAAGATTTGTGAAAAGGTAAGCCAAATTTCATTTCAATCAACTGTTACTTACTTTTTCCCCCAAAAAAAAAAAAAAAACCGTTATTTACTTTTGATCTATAAAATCATCTTTTTTACATCTATATAATATATAAAAACTGAAGCATATCAATTATTATTGTTACACTTCTATTGAGCTACACTAGCGTAACATTTTAGTCGATTTGATCCACTTATTTCAATCCATTTCGGTCCAATTTAGTCCATTTTAGTCCTTTGTGGTCTACTTTAGTTTATTTGATCCACTTCGGTCCATTTATTTATATCTGCTTCATTTTTAAGCCATTTAAGACATATAGAAAATGAACAATTTTTAAGGAGCACTAGAAAAAAATTCGAATCACATATTTCATTATTTATAAAATATTTCACTTTATATAATAATTGAATAAAAAATGCATTATGTTTCCTTGAATATAAAAAATACAAAATTTAAATATGTACGGGGTCACCCTCCTTTAAGCCCATTTACTCAGAGGCCCACAGAGGTAATAACCCGTGTAAGGACCAGACATTAATCAGACCAACTGGCTCATTCCAAGCAAGTTTTTATGCTCATCAAAAGCCCGAAGCCTAGGGATGGAATCATTCACAGCGTGACCGACAAAGGTGAAGCCTCACCACTTCCAATGGATATGTCCCCCGAGTAGGTAGAACTCGGAGTGCACGGCATCACTTAGGGAATATCTCTGCCGAGCATCAAATCCACTGGTGGAGCTAGTTCCAATGCCATTGTTACCTTCTCCTACTCACCACCAAACATCCACTTATGAGTAATGGTATTGGACCTCCCTTCCGTTACCTAGGGAATGCCTCTGTCGGGCAACAGATCTAACAGTGGAGCTAGTTCCAATGCCACTATCACCTTCTCCCACTCGCAATTAAGCACCCACTTAGAAGAAACAATATTGGACCTCTCCTTCCACTGACCAAAGAAATGATCATGGCAATCCCACTACTTAGAGGATTTGGAGGAACAACCGCTTCGCCGGCCATGGAATGTTCACAACTTAAAAAAGTTTTATCATTGATCGGTTGCTCTCCAAAGATGTAAACTTGATGTAATTTTGCATTATTATGTATTCATATGACAGTATTTATTCATGCAGGTGCATTTAACCCTATTACTATTAAGTTATTATTGCCGGTCAAGAAATATGGAGAGAATCGCAAGTGCGAGGGCAAGGGCAACTCATTCATGCTAAGGACGGAAGCCTGTCCTCGGTTCGATTCCTATCACTAAACAGGTGGAAACCTTAAGACATTGTCTTCTAAGGACAGAAACCTGCCCTCGATTCGATTCTTATCACCGAGCAGGTGGAAACCTTAAGACATCATTTTCTAAGGACAGAAGTCTGCCCTCGGTTCGATTCCTATTATCAAGCAGGTGGAAACCTTAAGACATCATTTTCTTAGGACAGAAACATGTCCTCGGTTCGATTCCTATGACTGAGCATGTGGAAACCTTAAGCTATCATTTTCTAAGGACATAAACCTGCCCTCGGTTTGATTCCTGTCACCGAGCAGGTGGAAACCTTAAGACATCATTTTCTAAGGATAGAAACCTGTCCTCGATTTGATTCCTATGACTGAGCAGGTGGAAACCTTAAGCTATCGTTCTCTAAGAACAGAAACCTATCCTAGGTTCGACCTTCTGTACCAAGCAATGAAACCTAAGCCAAAAGATCCTAAGGGTAGAAAAGTTGGTCCTAGCCACCGTGAGTGAAAAAGAAAGGTATGATGATTAGGTTAACCCCAATCATATACAAAGTGGGCAGTTCTCAAACAAGCATGGATGAATTTAAAAACAGGAATAAAACACACAAATTTATGTCCCAAAAATACCAATTAAAACCATCCAAACGATAAAGAAATTGTTCTATCGCCACAGCCCAGCGATCCAGGCTTACCAGACACAAAGCCAGTAAAAAAAAAAAAAAAGAGGAGAAAGAAGAAAAAAGGGATTGAATCATCATACGACAGGGTCAGAAGAATTTGGTGGGGGGGGGGGGGGCCAGGTTGCATAGATCCATCTTTGGCCGGCTGAGCTACTAAAGGGGTCTGACCTTGAGCAGCTTCAGCTCCGGTATGGACGTTGCTTGTATCCTCCGGGTCAACTGTTTCCACATGAGCATCAATGTCTCGTACAATCCCTCATACTTGGAGTTTCCTCATCCGTGGCATCAGCTCGACTCTGAACAGGAGGGGAAGGGGCCGCATAGGGGATCTGCGTTGGATTCCACAATAAGGAGTCCTCAACTACTCCCATTGCTTAAAGAGTAGCTAACCATCCTTCCCCGAATCCATGTTACCAAGCTTGGTGGATGATCGATTCCACAAAGCATTCAGCCTCTAAGAAGCCTGCGTTGTACCACTTATCCTCACAGGCTTTGAGGGATCCTTTTAAGTCAACAATTTGATCAGCTTAGGCTAAATTCAAGCTATCTACCGTTGCTAGCTTGAGCTTTGTCTCGCCTAGCTTCGTCTCCATAACGGTTAGCTTGCCCTCGACGACTTGTCGGGCTATCTCGGCATCTATTACTTTCCTTTCCGATACCACGGCAGCCTCCCCCTTCTCCCTGGTAGTAACCTCAGCAACGGCCTTCAGCGCCTTCTCCCGCTCAACGGCCTAAACTGCATCCTTCAACCTCCCGTCCATAACGCCAGTCAACTGCGCGGCCTGAAAATAGAACAGTAACAAAATGATGAAACTGGGAAGAAAGCGACCTGTTACAACATACGCAATAAAGGGAATAGGAAATTACCGCAATGGTATGCCATTGTAGTCGTCTAGGAAACGTCTCCTTGTCGCCGTTCGAAAAATAGTGAACATCCTCCGGCAGCAAAGGCCTTGCACCAAACTTTGAGCTACTCGCCCCTCTTCGCCCTTGTCCTATAGCCGAATGCTGGCGGTTGCCAGTAAAGGCTTATCACCCAACAGGAAAGTGTGCTGCCAGCCAGCCTCGGTTTAAGAAGAAGACGCCACCTTGGTCCCAACCTGAGCCGCTGGTGGAGTAACAGTTGGCGTCTCCTGGATCCTAGGCCCGCCCCTTGCTTGGGGCAGGGTCTTCGGTAGGGCGTCACCTGGGACGGGAGTGTTCTTCTCGACAACTCATTTCCTCTTTCTGGTCTCACCAACGGGAAGAGCCTGACCCGTCCCTTGGGGGAATTGAGGTTGAGCCACATGTTTGGCACCGGATATAAACCAAGCAAGGGTCATCTCCCTATGCTTCACCATTTTTTCCACGTGGTCGGATTTAGTGCCCGAAGTACCCACTAGTTTGGCAGCTTCTTCCCCGGCTATTAGGGCAGGGTTTTCTGGCTATTCGATGGCTTCGTGTCTCTTTCGATTTTGGGACACACGCTCGGCAGACTCGTCCCTTACAGGCGCAATGTCATCTACGGTGGTATAACGGGGGCCAAGGTATCGAGCTTCGCCAATAGTAAGTGCGAGAGGAAGGAATTTTCTGTGTCAGACATCTATGAATGACAGGAGCAAACTGTCTACCAAAAGTGCTTGGTTGAAGTTTTGCCAAGTGGTGTACATTGGGTTAACGCCAAGGATCAAATGAGGTGCCCTAAGTTGCCCATTGTCGTGCACGAAAATCTCCGACCTAAGAACAAAATTGAGATCTCGCGCGTGTATAACTTGGGAGTCCAGCAAAAACCTTTTCGATTCTACAACAAGCCCAAGAAAAAAACCGATCAGTTAAATACACAAAGTACGACGCAAAACCAGAATTGTGGAGATTCTCGGTACCAACTAACTTCGTGTGGCAAAAGTGGGCAAAGTAGCTCACCGGTGTGCCAGTTGCCACGCACCCATACAAACTCTCCAGCCGAGTTTCTATTGGAATCGGGCAGACAAGAGATAAGCCAGACCCACATATCTCTAGTCTTTAGATAATAGTCACTTGTAAAATTACCGCACAATTTGTACATGAAATTGATGTCGTGATGGTTCAGTTGTAGCCCGAATATCTGATTCAGTCGGCTGACACAGCTAACAATTTTATAAAAGTTAGGGGGAAACTGGTTAGGACACAGACCACAGAACCCCAGGGTTCTTATGATAAGGGGGTCTATAGGAAATCTAACCCCACCCTCTAGTATAGACATCAATGGAAGAAACACTGCATTCGGGTCAACAGCCCTCGCGAGAGCACTATCGCCTTCTTGGCAGTACGCAATGTCAACATCCCCTGGGACACCAAAGGTTTCTCTAAAACTAGCCAAGGTAGCCCCAAGAGCGAGAAGATGAGAAAACCCCATTCCTAAAGTATGAAACAAAAAAGAATTGAAAAGAGAAAGATAGAAAGAACTTACTTTGGGCTTTAGAGAGTGAGAAACTGGAGGAGTGTGTATGCGCAGAAGAAGAATGCTCGGCAAAGAGAAGATTGAGAATGAAAGGAACACAAAGAGTGAAATGGGAGCCCACAATGGGCTATTTATAGGGCTTGAGGCATTTAATGGGGCGAGGAGCAGGAAAACCCTTCTAAATTTGTTTTGGGTAACAACTCCACACTCGTGGGCACAATTTACGAACCGTCAAATGGTTCGCAAACTGTCGAACGGTTCACCAACCATCAAATTTTAATTACTGATGTGACAACCTGACACGGCACCACTTTCAAGAAATCTACTACGATGATTGCCCTAGCCGCGTGTAAAGGGTGTTCGTTGTCCATGGGAAACCATCATCATGACTTGATCGAGATCCTTGATTCATCGCCAGAAGCATAGCATGAATCAAGCCCATTTACTTAGAGGCCCACGGAGGTAATAACCCATGTAAGGACCAAACACTAATCAGACTGACTGGCTCATTCCAGGCAAGTTTTTATGCTTATCAAAAGCCAGAAGCCTAGGGATGGAATCATTTCATGGCGTGACCGAAAAAGGTGAAGCCTCACCACTTCTGATAAATATGTCCCCCGGGCAGGTAGAACTTGGAGTGCACGGCATCACCTAGGGAATACCTCTGCCGGGCATCAAATCCACTAGTGGAGTTAGTTCCAATGCCACTGTTACCTTCTCCTACTCACCACCAAACATCCACTTACGAGTAATGGTATTGGACCTCCCTTCCATTGCTTAGGAACTGCCTCTGCCAGGCAACAAATCTAACGGTGGAGCTAGTTCCAATGCCACTATCACCTTCTCCCACTCGCAATTAAGCACCCACTTAGAAGAAACAATATTGGACCTCTCCTTCCATTGACCAGAGAAATAATCATGGAAATCCCACTAACTTTGACTATAAATAAGCAAGGGAGATTCATTGGAGGAGGCCGGCAATTCTGGAGAGTGGATACTAAGGAAAGGAAGTGATCATCTTGGGAAAAATGGGGGAGAGTGATCTTGAGAACAAAGGGGATTTGGGCGCATGGCCTGCCAAACATAGAACCACCCATTGTAGAAAATCCGAAAGTCCACAATACAAGTAGATTGTGAGCCCAAATAGATTTTAGGCCTAATAGTCATATTTGGGAGCGCACAAAACACTTTCAAATAAAAAATATAGACAACTTAATTTAGAAAATCAAATATATTGTATTAACTATATTTTGTTAAAAATAATCACATCATTTTAAGAAGAGTTTGGAACTAACACTTATAATCATATCTACTATTTTATTTTTCACTTAACAAAAAAAACAATTTGTCAAATTTTTTAGTGCATCATGCAGGTCTGTGATTAATAATACAAAAACTTCAAACGTGAATATTTTTAAAAAAAATTAGTAATCCATTGATTTTTGGCATTTTCTAACATTCCCAATCGTGATATCAAGAGCCCATCCGTGATTGATAGTATAAATCATCTTTGAACTTTCTTGATAATAATCTTGTTGCTCGGACGACCTTGGATTTGTCTCTCAAGGCTGAGCTCATTTCCTTCATCCTAGGCTGGGTTCCTCCTACCCCATGGAGATGAATTGGGTTCAAGTTGCCTCTTATAGTCCCTTTCTTCTCAATATAATATACCATTAAAAACAAAAGCAAACTAAAATTATATATGATTTTTTGCCCACTAATAACAACTTTATTTAGGATTAGTGGTGAAAGTACTTCTCTTAAAGTTCACTGAGATTTCCACTTAAAATGGGTATCTTCCTTAAGGAAGGGTAGATATATGGGAAGGGTAGATATATGGGCTTTGGGGAATGAATGCATCAAGGGGATCATTTCTTTCTTTCTTTTCTTTTCTTTTATGGGATTTTAGGACACATTCATAAATTTCAACAGTCCATTTTTTTAGATGAATACTATGTCCCCAATATTTTTGCAACATTTTTACAACAAATCATAAGTGGCAGGTTATTATTAGTTCTAATTTGAATTTACAACTTTAATTACTTTTTTTCCAACTCATAACAACCCACCACATATAATTTGTTGTGAAAATGTTATAAACATAGCATTTTTTTTCATGGGATAAAATTAATTGTTTTAGTTTCTAAATAAAATCTCATAATCTATCACTAGTCAAACTAAGTCTACTAGCTCTTGATCACTTGTATGATATATTTTGAAATTTTGTAGGAAGGATACCAAGAAGTTTGGGAAATTGCACTTCCCTGGAGATAATTCACTTGGATGATAACAATTTTACAGGTACCATGATAACCACTATAATTTAAATACTACTTCCCTCTGCTCCAACTTCCATTAAGCTAAATTATTTTGTGTGTTTGTTCATTTAGACCCCTTAAACTAGATTTTTTAACTTAATTAATTAACCAAGTTGATTATTAGGTTTATTATTAAGATTTAGGTTAAACAAGCATATATCATATCATGCACAAAAGCGGAAAAGTAAATAACACCACGATATGATGACCTAGGAAAACCAATTAAATAAACCATCTCAAGGTAAAAACCTAGGGAGGATTTGACCTAACTATCCTCAAGGAAAAGTAAATCTACTATAAGAGAATTGAAGTTTTTATACTCAGATTTAACCCCTAAATCTATTGCTATCTCATGTAGTAACTTACTGACACGACTACGTGCAAGCTCTGAATCCACAGACTCCTTCTCTTCTTGGATTTACACCAACACAAGCACCCTTGCTTCTGACTTTGAGATTCCACTTAAAGGTTTTAAATTACTATTAGTAATGATCTTGATGCAGCAACTATGTTCTACCAGCACTTAATTGTAGATCTTGCTTCGGTAGATTCTTATGTATTTAGAAGGTACAAAACCTTTTAGATCTCACAAAGAGTGACATACAAGTCTTCTTTGAAGAATGTAGCTAGGGTTTCCTTTTTATATATAGAGAAGTTGGAATGAAACCCTAAACATTTTTGCTGGCTTGGGTCTAATTTAAAAATCTATAGAATTTATGTTCCTGTGATTTTCGATTGGTCAAGCCTAATTTCTCGATCAATCAATCAAGGTAGAAACTCACTTCCTTTTTCTACAATCAGCTAGACTTGAACCTTGAAACCAACACTTTTAAGCATTGCCTAACACCTAGACTAGACATGTTTTGTTCTCGGTTTGCCAACAAAATATAAATATGATTCTAAACATTTAACCCTAAATCTTTAGAACCTAACAATTTCTCCCTTTGGTAATCCGTGACAAAACACACATACAAAATGTAATGCTTAAATTAAATACCAGCCCAATTACAAGATATTGGCCTAATAAAATTCTTACACAACTACTAACTATTAGTTGCTAGTATAGACAGTAGCTGTTGAAAACAAACCATAAACGCATGTGTGGAAAATACAAGTACCATAATCTAAGTAAAAATCTAAACTTTAATTCACAAAACATATAAAGAGACAATAAACACATCAGTAATGAATAACCTCATCATCAAGAACTATAATAATCAATAAGCACATCAAAGTTTGTGAATCAAGTAAATAAACACTAAGCAAATATAAACAATGAAATATAAACATCAAAACCAAAGAAAATAAAGAAAGAAAAAAAATACATCAAACTCCCCCTAAATAGTTTTTTTTTTTTTTAAAACTCTACCCCCCCCCCCCAAGAAGAAAAAAATCCTAAACCAACTCCCCCTTTTTGTTACAAATTGCTAAAGGCAACATCAGTCATTAAAGGGTGGACGAGGTGGAAAAGCACTCCTTTAATCCACAAAATCTATTCTCAAGGAAGCGACCTCTGTTAACAACTCATCTAGAAGTTGTCCATGAGTTGTCTGAGTAGTCATGAAAGACTTCATCATGGCACAGAGTGAGAGAGGAGGGGCAACTATAGGGTTTGCATCGTCAGCACGACCAAAATGATCCACATCTGTAGTTGGATCCACAAAAGTCTCCTCAGCAGCAAGCATAGTACCAAAGGTAGTAGCTATAGTAGAAGCTTCTCCTTATGATCTCTTTGACGTCCCAATGCTTGGCTCAGCACTCTTCATCTGTGTCTATTGCTATCTAAGAAAGGTGGCTTCAATGGGGGAGGTGATGTGAACTAATTCTAAGGGTGGAAACTCAGACAACCCTAAAAACCTCAAAATCCTATAAATGTACATGGAAAAGAACAATTTTTTACCTTTGCTCTTTACTCTTAGAAATATCAACAATGGTTTGAATAAACAGTGAGGGAAAACACATAAAACCATTAGTAACAAGAGCATAAAGAAAAGTATATCTATCTATGAGAACAGTATGAACATGTGAAATCGGATAGATGTTATAACAAGAAATCCTTAAATATGAAGAATTAAGCTCAGTGAATTCACAAGAATTGATTCTTGGTTCAGTACCCCAAAAAACAGGTCTACCACAAAGAAGTAATATAATGTCATCAACAGAAGGAAACTCAGTGTATAGGTATATGGATTTTTAAACTAAGGGCACTCCTAGAACTTCAGAAACAATTTGTTTTGTGATGGTAAACTCTTGACCACGGATCCAAGAAGACAAGTAATGACCACCTGTGACTTCAGAATAAACAGACAGATTAGAGTAAAACTCTATAATCAAAGTTGCAGGAGAAGGATCAGACACCTCACACAAAGACACCCAGTTGCTAGACACAAAGTTTCTACTAATGGAGGGATCCAACTCACTCAAAACAATTTCCTTTTCACCCTATATGGACCTATATTTAGTCAAGGTCTCATAAATCTCCTCGCATTTGTTAGACAAAAACCTATCTATATAAACTAAGGCTAAACTAGAAAAGGATGCACCAGGGTTCCTATTTGCTCTAGTCTTAAACTTCCTACCAACCTTAGGAGCCATGACTAAATACAAAAATAAAAACAACACAACAATACCAAGGGCAGACTGCATTAAGAAGCGTTAGAAACAAGATAACATGCAATTTTGAAAAACTATATTATGCATGACATTAGAAATCATATGATGCATGCTCTAATACAGTCTAATTTCATCACAAAGTTGAAAATTTTCCAAGAATATTAAGAACTTTTTAAAATCCCCAACTTTGAAAAACCTAATTTAAAAAAAAAAAAAAAAAAACTTCATTTTGATCAATTAAACAACATAACAAGTAATCATGTTATAATCACTCAATCTATCAATAACACGAGTCATCCTTAACCAATTTTACCCAATTTCACAAAATCCCCAAATCTCTTAAGAACTTAAGAACCCTAATTTCAAAACAAAAAAAAAAAAAAATTTACAAACCATGAAAATTTTGAAACTAAAGTGTGGAAATTATGTTTAAATGATGCATGAAGAAAAACCCATGATTTAGTTGTGATCAAAATGCCCAAAAACATCAAAAACCCCAAATTTCTAAAAGTACAAAAATCCCTAAGAAAATGCATTAAAGATGCATGAAATCATGCAATTTCATGAAAAAGAAAGGGCAAAAGTGTCTTACTTTAAGAGTTTGAAGAAAACCTTTGAACCTTTGACCAAGAAAAACGACAAAAAAAAAAAATTATGAGAAGGGATCATGAGAGGAATCAGAGTGAAAAGACAGAGTAGTTTTAAAAAGTCTGATCCAATTCCTATATGTTAAAAAAAAAATCCGATCAATTGAGAGGAATTGAGAAGTAATCGAAATGTACATAGAAATAGGCTCGACTGATCAAGAAGGAATCGAGGAAGCCCGAGACTTCAAGCTTAAAATTTGAATTTTCCTCTTCACTTTTCTATCGGTCGAAAAATAAACTCGATCGGTCGAATCCTGAAGAAATAGAAATTTTGAAAATTCTAGAAAACAATTTATGTGGAATTATTTGAAAATCTGTTTGTATGATATAAGATGTATGTTCATGATTTCAAATGTTTTACAAATCCAAACTTTTCTAAGAAAAAGTCAAACTTAAACAAATTTCTTCAATCTATTCTTTCCTCACTCTCCCAAAATGCATTAAACACATCGAGAAATTTAATTTTGGAAGGCCATAAAACTTAACACACAATCACATGTACAGAGTTTAACAAAGATTTACTTGTGGTGTGTGCAACTAGTAAGTGTATGAGATACTCACAAGGTGAAATGTAAATAGAAAATAAGCACACTTTCTACATTATTCATCATATAAGTTTGAAAGTGACTATCACCTAAAGAGTTACATCATATAACTCTCACATCTCCTAAAAAACACACTTGTAACCATGCAATTTTTTTTTTTTTAATTTTGCTTTTGCTTTTTCTTTTGAAGCATATTTTTCTTTGTTTTTCATTTTGCTTTTTGCTTCTTTTATCTATTGTATAGTAACACCTTAAGTATTTTGCTGTGCAAATGCTACATTTTACCGAGCACAACTTTTATAATTTGCACACAAGTATTCATGATTGACGAGTAATAGTGGTAAGATGGTTATTTATGCCCTTCTCTTAAGATTTTTTAGTCCTTACAATCAAAAGAATGTGACTTCAAAATCAAGAGAATGTGATTAAAAACCATAAACAATTCACAAAATATAAACACTACATAGCACAAACTAGCAAAGTACAGGGGAAAAAAAAAAAACTCATTAAAGTTAAACAAGGTACATAGTCATGAAATGTAAATTTCATAGGCCAACCTCAATAACACATCTTGAAGATGTATAATACAGAAACCTTCTTTTTGTTTAATTTCCTATTTTTTATACATAAAAAAAAAAAACTGAAAAACAACAAACTCAAACCTAGAATGCAATGTATGAATGTTATGTAAATGCAAATCCTAAAGAAAAGCAATTTTGCTCACAAGAGATAGAAAGAATTAACATAAAGACCATGAAACTCATAGGTGACTAGGGACATGTGATCACACCAATCACTTGACGAAGAGACTTAAACTTACTTCTATCAAGTGGTTTGGTGAAGATGTCAGCATTCTAATGCTCAGTAGGAATGTACTTAAGAGCAACAATCTCTTTTTCAACAAGATCCCTAATGAAGTGATATCTAATATCTATATGTTTAGTCTTAGAATGTTGTACTGAATTCTTTGAGATATCAATAGCACTAGAATTATCATAGTAGACAACCATAATTTCCTGTGATAGACTATAATCACCTAAAAGCTTCTTCATCTAAAGAAGTTGTGAACAACAACGTCCAACTGCAATATATTCTGCTTCTACAGTTGACAGAGATACCGAATTTTGGTTTTTGCTCATCCAAGCAATAAGATTGGTTCTCACATAAAAACACCCTCCAGTGGTGCTTTTTCTGTCATCAGTATTACTAGCCCAATTTGCATCAGAATATCTAGCAAGAGAGACATTTGACTCTTTGCTATAAAACAACCCAAAATCACAAGTACCACTAACATATTTGATTATTCCCTTTACAACATTGAGATGTGATTCTTTTGGATTAGATTGAAATCTAGCTCATACACCAACACTGAAAGTTATATCAAGTCAACTAGCAGTCAAATATAACAAACTACCAATCATACTTCTATATAAAGTGATATCAACAGACTGACCTGATGGATCATTTCCAAGTTTGGTATTGGTAACCATTGGTGTTCTAGCATATGCAACCTTTTCGAGTCCTAATCTCTTGACAAGCTTTTTAGCATATTTTGCTTGGTTAATGTATATTCTCGTGTCCATTTGCTTTATTTGCAGTCCCAAAAAGTAGGTAAGTTCACCTACCATGCTCATCTCAAACATTTTCTTCATTTAATCTACAAAAGATTAGCAAGAAAATCATTAGTAGAGCCAAAAATAATGTCATCAACATAGACTTGAGATACAACAAAATGATTCTTATCCTTTCAAATGAAGAGAGTAGTATCAACATTTCCTCTCTTGAATCCATTTCCTTTGAGATAAGAGGTCAGTCTATCATACCAAGCTCGAGGGCTTGTTTAAGACCATACAATGCCCTTTTTAGTTTGTAGACATCATCATGCCTATGAGGATCAACAAATCCTTTGGACTCTTCTACATACACTTCTTCTAGCAACATCCCATTCAAGAAAGCACTTTTGACATCCATTTGATACAGCTTAAAATTCAAGTGACAAGCAATGGCTAAAAGTATATAGATAGAGTCAAGTCTAGCTATAGGTGCAAATACCTCATCAAAGTCAACTCCTTCTACTTGAGTGTATCCTTGTGCAACAAGTCTTAATTTATTTCTTATGACTGTTCCATGCTCATTAGACTTGTTTTTGAAGATCCATTTAGTGCCAATTACATTGACTCCATCGGATTTTGGAACCAGTTCCCACATATCATTTCAAACAAATTGATGGAGTTCTTCATGCATTGAGTTAATCCAATCAGCATTTTGCAAAACTTCATCAACTTTCTTAGGTTCCACTTAAGAAAGATAACGTGAATGTGTAATGACATTCAATGCTTTAGATCTCAGTCTCATATTATCATTTAAACTTCCCAAGATATTGGTGGAAGGGTGATTAAGTTTGACTCTAGTAGATGGACCTTTCACCAAAGAAGTTGTTATACTCTTTTGCCCAGATGGTGTACTTGACTCATCCTGTTCATGTGGAGTTTCTTTGACCGGGATTGTTGGTTCTGAAACAATATCATTCAGAATCAATAGTTCTTCATCGGTAGACTTTTTAACATACTCCTTAGGAAGAGTATCTTCAACCTCTATAGATCTCTCTTGAACACTTTGAGCCTCTTCAGCAAAAGTTTCAACACATTGTTCATCATTTATCACCACATTAGCAGATTCCATCACAGTTTTAGTTTTGAGATTGTACTTTGTATGCTCTACTTGAGGTAGAATATCCAAGAAAGAACCCTTTATCACTTTTTGCATCAAACTTTTCCAGATTCTCTCAATCTCGAATGATGTAACAACCACTACCAAAAACTCTGAAATATTTCACCACTAGTTTCTTCCCTTTCTCGAGTTCATATGGGGCCTTCTTAGTATTAGGACGAAAGTACACTCTATTCAAGGTATGACATGCAGTGTTTATAGCTTCTCCCTAGAAAGATTTTGGCATGCTTTTGTTATTTAGCATGACCCTAGCCATCTCTTGAATTACTTTATTCTTTCTTTCCACAACCCTATTCTGCTGAGGTGTCTTGGGTGCAAAGAATTCTTGCTTTGTTCCTTGATCATTGCAAAAAGATATGAGTTTAGAGTTCTCAAACTCTCTTCCATGATCACTTTTGATCCAAGCAAACAGAATATTCTTCTCTACTTGCAACTTCTTGCACAGATGAATCATCTTGTCAGCAGTTTCAGACTTATCTTTAAGAAGAACCACCCAAGTATATCTTGTAAAATCATCTACCACAACAAGGACGTACTTGATTCCACTTAAGCTTTAAACTCTAGCAAGATCCATACGATCTATATGCAGCAACTCTAAGCGTCTAGAAATCTAAACTTCATTGATTGATGGATGCCTAGCTTTCACTTGTTTGCCAATCTGACATAGTCCATAGATATTTTTCTCTAACTTTTCAAACGTTGGTAGCCCAAGAACTGCCTCACACTTGGAGATTTTTTCTATTTGCTTATGACTTGCATGTCCTAGCTGTTGATATCACAAATCCACTTGATTAATTTTTACACTAAAACACTTATGATTTATGCTTGGTGTTATACCGTAACTATTATCAGCTGTTCTTATTCTGACACATATGCAATTAACTGAATCATGAAGTATCTCACATTCATACTTAGTGAAAAACACATTCAGCCCATTATCATAGATTTGACTGATACTTAGTAGGTTCGCCTTTAGCCCATCCACGAACCACACATCTTTAAACACGGGCAGTCTTAGAATGTCTATTGTTCCAATACCTCAGACAACTGACTTGCTTCCATCTCCAAAGGTGACAGTACCAATCTTTACATCAAAAAGATTCTTAAACAAAGCTTTATTACCTATCATGTGCCTGAAACAACCACTATCCAAATACCAAAGACAAGTATCACGTGCCTTTAAGGCAGTTAAAACAATATAACAAACATAATTTTTGCAAGAAGTAGTTATACGTAGATATTCAAAGATAGGATTAGCACATTTAAAAAGCCATATAGTCCAAGAAGAAACAGATTTAATTCTCATCTTAGTTACTTTCAAGAAATGAGACAAAGAATCCATGACAGCAAGGGTCAAGGATCAGCTCTAGGTTAAGAAACCTATAAACAAGACCTAACTCATTCTAATACTACTTGTTTGTTCGTTTAGACCCCTTAAACTAGATTATTTAACATAATTAATTAACTAAGTTGATTATTAGGTTTATTATTCAAATCTAGGTTAAACAAGCATATATCATATCATGCACAAAAGCGGAAAAGTAAATAACACCGGTATGATGACCTAGGAAAATCAATGAAACAAATTGTCTTAAGGTAAAAACCTAGGGAGGATTTGGCCTAGCTATCCTCAAGGTAAAGTAAATCCATTATAAGAGAATTGAAGTTTTTACAACCAGATTTAACCCTAAATCTATTGCTATCTCACGTAGTAACTTACTCACACAACCACATGCAAACTCCAATTTCACAGACTCCTTCTCTTCTTGGATTTACACCAACATAAACACTCTTGCTTGTGACTTTGAGATCCCACTCAAAGGTTTCATATCACCATCAATAATGATCTTGATGTAGCAACTATGTTTTACCAACACTTGATTGTAGATCTTGCTCTAGTAGATTCTTGTGTAGTTAGAAGGTACAAAACCTCTAAAATCTCACAAAGAGTAACACACAAATCTTCCATAAGTCTGAAAAACATAGCTAGGGTTTCCCTTTTACATGTAAAGAAGTTGGAATGAAACCCTAAACATTTTTGCGAGTTTGGGCTTGATTTAAAAATCTGCAGAATTGTTGTTCCTGCGAATTTTTTGATCGGTCTAGCCTAATTTCTCGATTGGTCGAGCAAGGCAGAAACTCACTTCCTTTGTTTACAATCAGTTGGACTTGAACCTTGAAACCAATACTTTTAAGCATTGTCTAACATCTAGACTAGACATGTTTTGTTCTCGGTTTACCAACACAATAAAAATATGATTCTAAACATTTAAGCCTAAATCTTTAAAACCTAAAATTATGTATTTGTTATATTATGCTCTCTTTTGACATAAAAGTGAGTTTCATTTGTAGGATCTGTAGGTCATGTACATGAGACGTTCTGTTTTGTTAAAGAAAGAAAAATAAATAAAAGTATAGTAAAACCAAGATTGCAGAATAAGTATGGTGGATTGTGTGTACACAAGCTACAATGGGTTTTAATAAAGACCACAGATATTAGAAAAGTAACAATTTCTATGTTCATCACCTTTGTCTTTTTTTCTTTTTTCTTTTTTTCTTTTTTTTGTAAAGAGCAAATGCTCTATATTACATCATCACATGTCTCACTAATCACTATAAATTTCTTACAAATTAATATGTTTATTTATGGTGATTCCTATGAACAAGAATACTAGTGTTGAACAAGCTTGGACAAACGAATTGAATAAAGGCTTAACAAGCCTAAACTGATTTGTATCTTTCTATATTACAAGACATACCCTTAATTTTTATTTTTTTGAACCTGTTAAAGTCACTTATTCGTAAATTGCTATGTTTTAAAGTAAATCCAAAAGTTATGATTTTTTTTTTCAGTCAACAAGGATTCAATTTGTTTGACATATTGTGGCAGGTGAAGTGCCCCTCGAGAATGGGAATCTTAGAAATCTAATGGAAGTAACTTTAGCCAATAACAGCTTAACTGGTATCATTCCAAATGCAATCTTCAATTGCTCAAGGATTGAAGTCATTAGTCTATACATGAACCAACTCTCAGGTCATCTTCCATCGAGTATAGGCAATTGGCTTCCAAATCTTAAGGTACTTTACCTATGGGGTAATGAACTAGAGGGAATAATCCCTAGTTCTATCTCAAATGCTTCTATGCTCACTGAACTTGAATTGGGTGCAAACTATTTCTCTGGCTCTATTCCTAATACTCTGGGAAATTTACGGCATCTAGAAAGACTCAACTTAGTCAACAATTATTTGACTAGAGATTCGTCAACTCTAGAATTAAGTTTTCTTTCATCTTTGGCAAACTGCAAAAATTTGACAACTATAGTGCTAGCAGATAATCCATTGAATGGCACCCTTCCAATTTCCATGGGAAATTTCTCCACTTCTCTTGAAGAATTTGTAATGTTTAATTGCAACATAAAAGGCACCATTCCAACAGGGATTGCTAATTTAAGCAACTTGATGGCCTTACACTTACAAGACAATGAATTGGTTGGACCTATTCCAACTACAGTTGGAGGAATGAGAAAGCTCCAAGGTTTGTATCTTCAACACAATAGATTGCAAGGATTCATCCCAAATGGTATTTGTCTTTTAAGAAACTTGGCAGAATTATTTTTAAATCATAATGATTTGTTTGGACCAATACCAACATGTTGGGGAGGTCTTTCTAAACTTCAAAAGTTGTACTTGGATTCCAACAAGTTGACTTCCATACCCTCATCTTTTTGGAGTCTTAAAGATATACTGCAAATAAACATGTCCTCAAATTCTTTAAGTGGTCATCTACCATTAGAGGTCGGAAATTTGGAGCATGTAACAAATATAGACCTATCATGGAATCTACTATCAGGTGACATCCCTACTATTAGTGGCCTAGAGTCTTTGGTAAACCTTTCCTTAGCACATAACAAATTCCAGGGTCCTATTCCTCAATCATTTGATAAGTTGATAAGCATAGAACACTTGGATCTATCTGATAACAACTTGTCTGGAGAAATTCCCAAGTCTTTAATGGAACTCAAATGCCTCAAATATTTCAATGTGTCCTTCAATAGATTACAAGGTGAAATTCCATATGAGAGTGTTATTGCTCAATTCTCAGCTCAATCATTCATGGGAAATGAAGCATTATGCGGTCCACCTAAATTGCAAGTTCCACCCTGCCAAAAAAGTAATGTTGGACAATCAAAGACAGCCTTTACAGTTGTAGTAAGATACATTTTACCAGCAATGATAGCAACAATACTTGGATCAATCCTCATATTTTTTTTGATGAGATCCCAAAAGAAACAAGTAAAACAAAAAGGTGAAGAAGATCTGTTACCTCCAGCAACATGGAGAAGAATAACACACCTAGAACTTGAACGAGCAACAGATGGATTTAGTGAAAGTAACTTAGTTGGGAAAGGGAATCTTAGCTCAGTGTACAAAGGGACACTTTCAGATGACACACGTGTTGCAGTAAAGGTTTTTAATTTGAAAATAGAAGGAGGATTTAAGACCTTTGAAATTGAATGTGATGTATTGCGTAGAATTCACCACCAGAATCTTGTGAAAATCATTGGTAGCTGTAGTAGTACTAATTTTAAAGCTTTGGTACTAGAGTACATGCCTAAGGGGAGCCTTAAAAAGTGGTTGTATTCTCCTAACCACTTCTTGGATATGCGAGAAAGATTGAACATGATGATAAATGTTGCATCATCATTGGAGTATCTCCATCATGGTTGTCCTTTACCCGTTGTTCATTGTGATTTGAAGCCTAGCAATATTCTTCTAAACAAAGATATGGTTGCACATGTAAGTGACTTCGGCATTTCAAAATTCTTAGGAGATGAAGACTCAATGACCCAAACCATGACATTGGCCACTATTGGTTATATGGCACCAGGTGATGTTGCTACTTTGTAATTCAATTTTATGTTTACACACACACACACACACAAAATTGCCACAAAAAAAAATATGAAGCATATTTCTTTTTAGCATCAAGTAAAATTATTGTATACTTTTTGACAATAAATTTTTTCAACCTTGTAGAGTATGGATCACAAGGGACCATTTCTACACGCGGAGACGTGTATAGTTATGGAATTTTATTGATGGAAACATTCACAAGAAAGAATCCCACAGATGAAATGTTTACTGGAGAAATGAACCTAAAATGTTGGGTAAAACAATCACTACCCCATTCAGTAATTACAGTTATAGATGCTAATTTGCTAAAGAGAGGTGAAGAGCATTTTAATGCTAAGCTAGATTGTATGTTGTCCATTATGCAATTAGCTATGGATTGTTCAACAGAGGCACCTGAAGAAAGGATAAACATGAGAGATGTCATAACAACACTCAAAAATATCAAATCAAAGCTTCTAAATGATGTTGAAGAAGATTGACAACAAGAAATTTTTCAATAGTTTTTCTTTGTTTGTGCTTTTTGCTAACTATATTTTGTAAGTTATGCTACTCCCTCAAAAAAACTTGTTGGAATAAAGTAGCTCAAAGCAATGTATGAGCATAGTAATGATGATGGATGTAGGATTGTCTTATATATTTAGGCATTAATTTACATAGTAATGATGGTAGACAATGCAATCACTCAAAGTTAGCTACAAAAGAGTCAACTCAAATTTAGCATGTTAAATCACAATGGAAAAACAACAAGATGGTGTTCGTTATTTATCAAAAACAAGTACAGTAGATTAAAAATCCATCATCCAACTTATGAGAGAAACTTTATTGCTAGATTAAGTAGACGATATTAGATATATTTTATCTTCTCTTATTTCTTGGTTTGTTTTGCTTTTGTTTGTTTTTCTTGAGGCCAATGTGCTAGCTCACCCTTTAGCTTCTTGTGCTTCTAGACGTAACTTTGTGGGATCTAGTACAATGTCCAATATCCCTCTTATTGTGCTAGACAGTAGGGATGGCAAATATAACCCAACCCGCGGGTACTTGATTCGACCCAACCCGCTAAACAATAGGGTTGAGTTTGGATTTTAAAAATCAAACCCAAAGCGGGGTTGGGTCGGGTCTAGGTTTTATGCACACCTAACCCGAACCCAACCTGTTTACATATATAATATTAAAAAAAATTAAAATCATAGTATAAATACTCTATTTAATTTCAAATTTCATTTTCTAAACCTAACCCTCACCTCTCAGCTGCTCTCTCTCTCTCTCTCTCTCTCTCTCTCTCTCAAGCTCTCATCGCCAGCCACTCTCTCTTGCCCTCAAATGCTCCCTTCACGACTTCACTCTGCCTTATAGCCCTATGGCCTCATTCAGCCTCACACTCCCCTCACAGCTTCGTTCAACCCCATGGCCTCTCTTAGCCTTGCCACCCCTTGCCTTTCTCACTCTCACTCTCGTTTTCTCTCAGCCGCCCCTCACCCAGTCACCCTCACTCTCATTCACTCACTGACCTGCCCTTACCCTCACTCTCATCACGTGGTGGTTGCTATTTGTCATGGAGAAGCACGGGATTGTTAGATTGGAGAGGGATGAGATGATCAGAGGACGGGGTTGTGTTTCAGTTTGTGATTTTTGTGTGTGTGTGTGTGTGTTTTTTTTTTTTATTTTATATATATATATATATATATATATATATATATGTATATATGAGTGAAAAATATGTATTAAGAAAGAAGAGCCAAAAAAGAAGAAGCTAATTTGTGTTTCTGTTTATGTTTGGGTTTGTGATTTTTGTTTTTTTTCATTAGTGAAAATTCTGTATTAACAAAGAAGAGCAAAAATAAATAAATAAATAAAATTGGTTTGTATTTTTGTTTATGTTTGGATTTGTGATTTGTGTTTCTGCTTCTGTGGTTGTGATTTCTGGTTGTAAATCGATTTTTTTGTTTTTTTTAAAGAAAAACATATTAGGTCAAATTGGGCCATGACTTTAGATTAGGCCCAGAAGTGGCTAGACAGGGCTTGCAGGAGCCTGATGGGGCGGGTTTGGGGTTTTAAAAAAAACCATGTATTAAATGAGTTAGGTTTAGGCAACTGGAGGGGGGGGGGACCCGCAAGTCGAGTTCGGGCATCAAAAAACCCACCCAAAACCGACCTGTTGCCTCTGTTTCTAGACAGGGAAGGATTCTCCTCCCCCCCACCCTTTGTTTGTTAATAATTTATTTTACTTTTTTAAAATAAAAATCTATAAATTAACACCAACAGGTTCATGAGAAAAATCATTTGAATGGCCAATTAAATTTTTTTTTTTTAACTTTTGTTTGAGTTGTAGTGATTTTATTTTATTTTAGCGCAAATTACAATTGACTTACTTTTGGTTTTTTTGAAATTTAAGTTGCCTACCTATAATATAAAATTTAACACTTTACCCACCTAAAGTTTGATCAAAATTTAAGTTGCCTACTTGTGGTTTTTATCTCATGATGCAAGTGATTTGCTGGATTCTTTTTTAACTTATTTGATCTTGTATTTGTGTGTGTGTGTGTATATATATATATATATATATATATATTTTTATTTTTTTTTCTTTTGAGAAGAGAGACATAAAAGTGGAGCAATATTGCATATTTAGCCCTGTTTTTAACGAAGTTGGGTTAAGAAGACCTAACTAAGCTAATCTCAGGTGGATAAAATGTCAAATTTTAAACCACAGATAGGTAACTTAAATTTCAACTAAACTACAAGTGGGTAAGTTGTAATTTGCCCTTTATTTTATTTTTTCATTTTTAACTTCTTGTAGAATATATGAACTTTTTCAGGATTCATAATTTAGTAACATTACATGTTCTCCTTTACAAATAGAATTGAGATTTGAATTCTCCTTCTAATTATAGTAATTATCAATTAAAAAAAAAAGAATTGGGCCATAAGTAGAACTTAGTACTATAGAAGTTTAGGGGTTGTTTGGTTTTAAAAAAGTCCTCACTCATCATTCATCACTCAATTTTCATCACTCATCACTCATCACTTATCACTTAAAATACCCCAACTCCCTAAAGGTGGCACGTTTGGCACACTGTTTCCAACCTCTCATAACTCAATTTTTTGTACTTTTTGTGGGACCCATACTGAGCACCATGTCATAAGTTCTGTTAGCCTACCTGCCTCACCCTCATTTCATTTTATTTTCTTCACTGCTCATTTCCCCTTCAGCCCTTTAGATTTCTTCACTGCCGAAAATTTCATATACAAACCCTCAAAATATGTAGCATCAACAATAGATCATCAGAAGAATCCTCACTATCACTAGCACTCTCCATAATCACCTTATCGGTTGTGGCAACAAAAGCCATAAAGTGACCACATTCATCCACATACTCATCAGAATAGTCATTCTCAGTATCACTCCAGGTAGCAACCAACCATTTATCTTTTGACTTCTTGGTCTTTTCCTTCATAAGGTAGTTTGGGTACTCTATCCTCATATGACCAAAACATTTGCACTCATGGCACTGGATAAGGAGTTTCTCATTCTTACCGTTCCTAGAGGATTTAGATTTCCTAGGAGGTTTGTCCGTATCATTTTTCCTAAATTGAAGAAGCTTGATAATTTCATTAGCTATGAAAGTTAGATCCTCATCCTCATCATTATCTTCATCTTCACTTTCATCTTCATCTTTAGAGTCATCAGTCTCTTCCTCTATTCCCTTAAGAGCTAAGTTTTTATTCTTTCCACCTTTTCCCATTAAACCTAATCACATCTCATAGGTTTGAAGGTTCCCTACAAGCTCAGTCAAATGAAGTTAATCAATGTCCTTCACTTCTTCAATGGTAGTGATCTTGGCATTGAATCTTTCAGGTAGGGATGTAAGGATTTTCCTAACAATTTTGGATTCAGCAATAGATTCTCCAAGATTTAAGGTAGAGTTCACAGTATCCTTGAGTTTAGCATAGAACTCATCAAAGGTCTCATCCTCCTCCATCATTGTTTCTTCAAAACTACTAGTGAGTCTTTGAAGCTTCACAGTCTTTACTACCTTGGTATCTTCATAGGTGGTCTCAAGAATTGTCAATGCTTCCTTAGCAACTTCCATGGATGATATTTTCTTGGATTCCTCATTGGTCACCCCATAAAACAAAGCATTCAATGCTTTACTGTTGAAATTTGCCGCTTTGATTATTGCTTCATCCCAATTCACTAATGCTTCCTTTGGCTTAATCCAGCCAACTTCAACATCTTGTCATATCTGTTTACCTAGATCCTGTAAAAAAAACTTTAATATGAAATTTCCAGTACGCATAATTAGTGCCATCAAATAAAGGAGGAATCAAAAGAGATTGTCCACAATCCATGACAATGGGGGTCAAGGGTCACACTCAGGAAATTAATCCAATCAGAGTGAACTCGCTCTGATACCACTTAATGGGAAAATATAAATCTCGATTAATATAATTAACAAGTTTTAAACCCAAGTTGTTAATTAGATTTATTAAGAATAAAACTTGTTAAAATAAACAAACATCAATATCATGTCAATATCATGCACAGCGGAAAAGTAAATAAGACAAGATATGATGACCTAGGAAAACTAATGAAACAACTAGTTTCACAGTAAAAAACCTGGGGGAAAACTTTTCCGAAAAGCAATTCACTATAGTAAAGAGAAGTTTCAAATCTAGTATATAAATTTTGTCTCTAAACTCTACAATCCCCGTAGATAAACTTACAGCAAAAACTTTCTACTGCTTCAAAACCTTTGAACTCTTCAATATATGAACATCACCTTTTGCACGGATCCCAATACGTGACTAACTAATGATGCAATGCACCTAGTACATGACTAACTCACCAACTTGAAGAAGATTGTTGGCTGCAAAGTTCTTCACTTCATCAACAATGAAGATCAAAAAGCACTTGGTTACAAAACCCTAACGCATAAAAAGCGCAGTAGCTTCTTTCAAAGAGAATAAGGCACTTGGTCACGTTTGGCATGTGTTCTCCTTGTATTTAGTTATGTGACAGCTTTTAAAATAAGCCTTATATATGTCTAGGGTCGTGAGAAAAGAAACCCTACACATACATGTTAGCATAGGCCTAAAATTAGATTTGAAAATTCTGATTTTGTAATTCTTGATAGATACAGCTGTTGAGCTATCTGTTGAGACCTTGATAGATATATTTGTCGGGCTATCTATTGAGCTTTAATAAATTAGTACTTCTTCCCTTGTTTCTTAGATAGATTGTATGGCTTCAATACTAGACTTGAACTCTTGTTCCTTAAAGTACTAAACCCATCTTAGATCTACCCAATTATAAGTAAAGTGTGTTTTGTCAAAGGATTAGCCAATTCTAAATGACACATGTACATAACAAGTTCCACATATGTTCTAACATTAGTGTATAATTCCCAAATATTGTGGTGAATCAAGTAAGAGTCAGATGATTATCTGCATGTACTGATTGTAATTCTTCCTTTCTACTACCCTCTATAGTTGTTTGTTGCACATCTTTATCGCCAACTTTTGTACAAAGCTCCACACTTATATACAATTTGGAGCTCTTAATTGGAGCATTGAGTTTATCTTGTCAAACGTAATCTTAACATGCTTGTCTTCTTTTATGGATATAGACATGAAGACAATGCGGTCACTGAAAGCTGTATGAGGAGCAGGATATATAATTGTTATGTCATGGAGTCCAAATCTAGCTCTTTCATAATTTTCATTTTCAATTTCTTCAAAGTGATCTTCCATCATTTTTTAAACTAAATAATCTCTAACTTTTTACCAGGCTTTTCATACGTCACTCCTAAATCATATCACTGTGGGGCTCCTCACCCTAATACAAATATAAATCAATTGAACACATTACAAGCCTATTCAAAGTCAAATGAGTTTACTAAAAGTTAGTGGCAAATATAACATTTTTAGCTAATATGACTATAAAATATTATCTCCAAGCAAATATGAGCAATAAAGATAACATTGTATGTTCCACCAAGCAAATATAAGTGTTTGAATTTTGGCAAAAATGTAAAACTAACCGTCTAACTTTCACATTTTTTCATTTCAGTCTTTTAACTTTCAGTTTTGTCAATTCAGTCCTCTAACTTTCAATTTTTGTCAATGTAGGGTTCCGTTACAACTCTATTAGTGGCTACCATTAGACTCACTGAAACAACGTCGTTTTACTATTTTTTTTTAATTTGGAATTAAAAGAAAATATGGAAAAAAAAAACACATTAAGGGGAACGACGACCTTGTTCCCCTTCCCCTGAATCAAAACAAAACAAAACTCATACATCTCTGCTCTCACCAAAGCTATCTAGCTGCCATTTGTACCGCTAATCTCAAACTCTGTCACACTTCTTCAACAACCACGTCTTCTAAGGCCACGTCTCCATTCCCTTCCAAACTTCTCTGACCACACACACACACACACACACACACATATATATATATATATATATATATATGAACACACTTGTTTCCAAAACTCCCACTAACTCAAAGATATTCCAAGTTGTTTTCAACGTATATACACAACCGAGATGAGCCAAGAACAGCTGAGGAGGACGAGTCAAGAACATGAGAAAGAAGAACAAAAAGAACCCATCAAATACGGCGACGTTTACAAAGTTGTTGGGGAGCTGGCTTCCAAGCCTATTGCATTGCAAGACGCAGCGATGATGCAGAAAGCTGAAAACATGATTTTGGGTTAGACCATGGTGGATGTAGCGTGGGTTTTGTTTTGTTTTGTTTTTTTTTTTTTTTTATTCAGATTTTTCTTATTTTCTTTTAATTCCAAATTATTTTAAAAATAAATGCAAAATGGGGTCGTTTTAGTGGGTCTAATGGTAGCCACTAACAGAGTTGTAACGGAGCCCTACATTGACAAAAATTGAAAGTTAGAGGGCTGAATTGACAAAACTAAAAGTTAGAGGACTGAAATGAAAAAATGTGAAAGTTAGAGGATCAGTTTTACATTTTTGCCTTAAATTTTTATTGTCTCCAGGCAAATATAAAATATAATATTGTATCGTCCACCAAATATAACATTTGAGATAATAATTTTATTATCTCCAAGCAAATTTTATTAAAGATAACATTGTATGGTTCACTAAGCAAATACAGAATGGAGAAGATTTATGGGACTTTTTCTTTTTGATTTTCTTGGCAACCAAAAACAAAATTATTAATTATTTTATTTTGTTTTTTATAAAAAAAAAATAAGAAATACGAAATTTCATGGTATTAATGCTTCTAACTTTTTAGTCTTCTTTCTGAAATCCCAGTAGCTTTGCACTTTGTAAATTAGTACACAAGCAGTGTTAGGCGCCTTTCATATTTAAGGACCAAATTAATCAATTTTAAGAAACTTTGGAAGTACTTGGTATTATTTTAAACTTCAAGTTAGTAGAAAATATTTTTTATAGCATTTTTAAAAACGCAAAATATATATCAGAGTATTTTCAGGCACGTAATCAAGTACTTGCAAATAATTTCTTTTTCAGAAAATATTTTCATCTAAAAATATCTTAGATCGAAAAATATTCTCCGACGAACCAAATACAGCATTAATTGGTTCAACCGTAAGACAGACGGCACCACAAGTAAAACAAAGTAACCAATCGATATGGATCCAAGGATTCATACAGTCTGTTCAACAAAGAGCGTAAAGCTTGGATCGATTGAATAGGGTTCTCACTCTTTGGTAACCATCGATCATTTATTCTTGGTTGATTGTTTTTCTTGCGGGGCCAGAATTCTTGCACTGCATTCACAGTCCCATTGATCATTCGGCAGCTTATCACATGCAAATGCTGAGGATTGGGTTAAAGACTTAAAGTTAACTCATATTATCACTTAATAAATTTTTTATTGCTTTTCTAAAAAAATTATTGAATTAATATTTTAAAAATATATCCATTAAATTATATGTTTTTTAATTATTTAATACTTATGCTCAAAATTTTGTGTTAATCGAATATTATTTATCATTTATTTCACATACTTAATATTTATTCATAACTTTAAAATACAAAAACTTGATATTTAAATATTTAATAAATGACATAGTTACTTATTTTTAATTATCCTAACATTTTGTAAGCTTGAAATATAATATATATATATATATATATATATATATATATGTGTGTGTGTGTGTGTGTGTGTATATATATATATATAATTCAACAATAGTTATGCCAAAATTCACAATGAAGAATTGTTGCTGCTGCTCCTATATCAAACAAAGTTATTACTGGGATGGGTCTGGAATAGGTATCAAGGAGGATGTGAACTTGGGCTATTGGTGTGGAGCCAGTTATTGGGGCTATAAGCAGCTGGGATGTGTATATGGTTTGGATTTCTGGGTCTGAATCATCAGTAATGCTTGAATCTGACTCATCTTCTGAGGTGGAATAAGCCATAACTGCCAAGACTTGGGGAGAATAATCGTCATCCAGAGAAAAGAGTGATTCAACATCTGAAAATGGGGTATCATCTGCATGAATTTGGGCTTGCTCCAAAAGCTTTGTTGTTTTTTCTTTTTTTGGACAATTTTTTGCAAAATGACCGGGCTTTCTACATACAAAACAAACTTTTGAAGTTTTGCCTTTGAACTGCTTTCTTCTGAGAAACTTCCATTTCTTTTTTCTGAAAAATTTCTTCTTTGGATGAGAATGTTTCTTCTTCCAAGAATACTTCTTGTAATGATCTCTTCTCTTGGTTGGACAAACACAAGTTTTGTCATAACACTTGATCTGCAAATCTTTCCTTTTACAATTGTCTTTAAGCTTGCTGTGGATCTTGTCAATCTCTGAAAGAAACTTTCTTTGATTGTAGAGTTTTTCCAAAGCAATGAGGACATGCTGATAAATTTCTCCTAGAGAAGCTTGCTGCAGGGTGATTTTTTGAAAATTCATCATGCGAAGAGTTTCATCACCTAGTGGTTCTGGGAATGAGTTCAAGAAAGTGTGCTTGGAATTGACACCATCCATGCCATTAAAGGCATAGTATTTGCTTGACATTCTGTCAAAATGTTTTTCCAAATATTTTCTTTCAAAAGAACAACATTTCATCAGGAGGAATTCATCTCTTGCTACTTCAGTGTAGTGAGCCAGTGAACCAAGGAATTCATTATGGAGGATCGTGAAAAAAATCCTCGAGTGTGTTACACTAGGCTGCTTGTCTTTGCCTGTATTCTCCAAGGTTAATCCACCATTGTTTCAGTCTACCTATAAGTCTTGCGACAAATTTGGCAATAATCTGGGCAACTGTATTGTTTGGAGCTTGAAGTTCAGCTGTACACCATGAATACATATTGAAAATCTCTTCATGCCATTTTGAAGGAGGACTATTATCAAGGGTAAACAAGTGCTTTGAATCTGTAGTTAATGAGTAGGTTAATCTTGTATGGTGATCAGGGATAACAGGTAGTGTAGGAAATATTGGTGGTGGTGGTGGAGGTTGTTTAGGGCGAAGGACATCATCTTCTTCTTCTACTTTTGGATCAGTCATAAAGACTTCATCTAAGTCAAGGCCAGACAAGTCTAGGTCTGTGTCATTAATGACTGGAAGAACAAAAGGTTTTGTTGGTTCTTGAAGAGTTAAAGTTCTGAGAAATGATGAAATTAGGTTTGGAGGATCAGAATTTATGGCCAACATGTTCATATCTGGGGGTCGGGAGGAAGCACAAAAAGTTGGATTTGGTGGTTGGTATAATGGTTCTTTGTCTTTTTTGATGAGAAGAGGTTCATTTTGTGGTTTGGTTGGAGGTTATGGTCTGGGTTAAGATTGTAGTTGGGGTGGTGGTGTTGGGTTTATTATGCTGGGAAAAATTCCACATGGTTTAAAGGGATTTTGAGCTGGATGTGTCATGTTTAGTGGTTGGAGGTCTTGGTATGGGGAAACTGGGGAGAATGGTGAGGGTACAGGTATGGACAGATCTTTATACAATGATTGACAAGGTTGATAAGGCATGTAGACTTGCATTGGAAGAGCTTGGGTAGCTGCTTTTTGTGAGTTCTCCATAGACTGGAGTTGCATTAACAACTGCTTTCTTTCTTTTTCTTTTTGCCCAATGAGGGTAAAGGAGACAGACAAATCCTTTACTGTGGAGGCAATTGTTTCCAATTCTTGTTCAACTGACTGTATTTTTTTCTTCAAATCTTCAATGAGAGAATTTGAGGATGAGAAAGTATGAGTTACTGCTTCAGTCAACTTTTGTTGATTATCAAGAATCTTTGAAAGGACTTGATTTTGTGCTACAACATTTTCTGCCTGCCAATTGTGAGCTGCTTCAGCTGATGAGACTTGTTTTTTGGTTCCATCTGGATTGGTTCCAACAGGGTTTTTGATTTTCCAAACATGTTTAACATTGGCTTGGGGGTGGTCAAAACTTTCTAAAGGCGGAAAATTTTGTGAATAGGAGGGTGATGCATGGTCAAACATATAACAAGGTAAAGTCTTTTATGTGCGGGTTTGATTGGGAGGCTTGGTTTGACATTTTTGGATTTGGGGAAGGACTTTCTGGTAATATGGAATTAGTGGTGGTTTCTGGTTTTATTGGTTTTGATCATGACTTTCTTTGCATGGGGTAAGGGATGGAGTTTTTTGCTTTCTGGATCTGGGGTAGAGGACATAGTAGTCAAACTTTCCAGAGGGTTCTCCAAGGAGGTCAAATTCTGGATCTCCTGCTTCATATCTTTCTTTAAGAAGCTGCTGTGAAGACTTTTTCTTTCGTCTTTTCTGCTCTTCTTCAAATACTTCTTCTTCTTGGCATTCTGCACAGTCACAAACATCCCACCATATGTGGCCAGTGGATGATTTTCCTTCATAGACAGGTTTTCCATCTTCTCGAAATGCTTTAATCTAAAGACCTTCATATGAAACTGGTTGGATCATTGTCGTTGGAAAGACTGTCACTTCTTCTTTTTCTGGTGTGGCTGTCATAAACCTAACTTCAACATCACCATTTTGATTTCTGATGAAGAAAGGAGTGTCAGACTGGATTGGATTGGATGCCTGATGAAGAGTTTCATATTTTGTGATCCATGATTCTGGAAAGAGTTTTTTCATCTGGTCTTTGTTCAATTGTCTTGGAACAAATGTGCACATAGGCGTCATGCTTGGGTCAACTTGAATTAAAAGAGCATCATTGGACTGGGCTATCTCTGGTATAGTTACGTCAAAAGCATGGTTCTGGAGTCTGTAGGCAAGCTGATAGTAGAGTGTGGCTGCAAAAGTATCATGTACTTGGGAAGCTCCTATAATCTGGACTTGGACTTTAAGAGCATCACAAAGGTGAGGATCTTTGAGAGACATGTTGAAATTGGGGAAAAGGGTGACAAAGACTGTTCCCGCATTGAGGGTAGTTTGGACAGTTCCTATAACTGCATTATGGTATTCCAAAAATCTAGAATCGAGGAGAGAAATTCTAGAAGTTATAGGGAGTCCTTTTCTGCCATTAAAAGTGAGTGCGAGTCTTACTGCACCAAAATGAAGGTGAGTGTAACCTTGTCTTTGCCATGGAATGACAAACTCTCCGGAAAGGGCAAGAGTGATAAAATTTTCTTTTTCACTAGCTGGAATGTTGAATTGGTCAAACTTAGAAGCTTGGACATATACTTTTACACTAGAAGGATGAGAATGACCTAAAAACTTTTTTATGGATTTTTTTACGGTTTTTTAAGGTTTATCAAAAACAGTATAAGGATTTACAATAGGGAAATCAGTAATAGGAATTTTACTATCTTCAAGGACATGGGATATTTCATACAAGTAGTCTAGTCTATTTGCAGTGAATTTACCAAGGGAAAGATCACATGTGGTTGAGATGGTATCTGTAACCGCTGAGGATGTAACTGCTGAGGATGATGAACTAGCCATGATAGTTTCTAAAATGAAGAACTGTTTTGCTAAGTTCTAACAGGACTAAAACGCCACTCCTAGGCTCACGTCCACAAGATGACTCAGGAAAATAATTATTTGACACTTTTAATAAAATCCCTTAGTGTTCTACTTGATTATCAAATCTAGTGTTCTGATGTGATTATCACAGAGGATCCACTTATTGTGGCAACTGTAAATCACAAAGCATACTAATCAGGACAATAATCAAAGTATACTAATCAAAGGGGAGTGAAACTGGTTGCAAGGCTTTAGCAGTTATGTGTTGCATAGCACAGAAAGTGCATGGCTGGTGAGTGCATGAGAAAGTGCAAGGCTCTGATACCAATTATGGGAGAAAGCAGCTCTCTTTGAAGAAATTGATGGTAAAAGAAACATTTGTGGATACAAAAGTGGTGCATTCAAGCCTTCAGAACTCCATTATCATTCTACTTTCAAAGAAATCCTAGCAGACAAACATGACATTGAAAAATTCCAGTTTCACCTCCTTGGTCACAATTTTCTTGTAGAAATGGATATATCTTCTTTCCCAAAAATGCTCCAGTTCAAAAGAAAAATGCTCCCCCATCCCCAGTTACTCAGATGGTCAAATTGGTTTTCACAATGGTCCTTCCAAGTTAAACACATCAAAGGTACGGATAACCTTATCACTGATTACCTTTCTAGAAAGCCTCCAGTCCTTCATACCACAATAATTCCTCCACCCTTATGTGTATACCCAATCACAGATCCATCCTCATCCTCAGGCCCTTCTACTTCATCCTCTAATGATATCATGAACATGATAGAAACCCTTCCCCCAGATATAAAAGACCAAATAAAAACCCTGACCCTCCAAGCCAGATCCAAAAGAATCATTCGAGTCCTCCATGATTACCTCAAACAACATCAAAGCCATTTTCTTGCCATTTTCCCATATATTGAGCAACCATGAAAAACTCCATTTGCATTTTGGATATCAAATTGGGATGTTGCACATTACATTTACATGTGGTACTTACTCAATGAGTACTACTTGTGCCTTCATTTTGAACCACAATTCTACTCATACACTTTTCCTTTTGAAAATAAATATTTTCACAAATTTTGGCATGAAATTTTGAAAAATGATGCTCATGATGGTCAATGGTTCAAGTATCACTGAATAGATCACTCCCGTTTTGGTAGCAAAATTACCTCTACATGTCTAGTAGCTAAGCTAAACTCCAAAAATAATGTTCAAGTAGAAGGAATTTTCTACCCTCCAGATGTACATTGGGTAACAAATGCTGATGGTACTCTTCACAGACACATGGACGTATCTTGGATATCCTATCACTATTAACTCACAATTGTAGAATCTCTCAATCAAGGAATCCTCCCAGACATTGTACCAGCCGACCCAGATGTTTGCAGACAACAATGGCCATATGAACACCATTGGGAAATGCCTAATCCTTTTGACTTCGATGATCCTTATTACCATAACCATGATCTAAATGCAGATATTGATGAAGAATGGTTTCAAGGGAGAGATGATTAAAAAAAGATATGTACAAAAGATATATGCAAAAAAAAAAAAAAAAAAAAGTTACGGGACCCACTTTTGTCTTGGTCTTCTTTTCTCCATTGCCGTCACACTTTCTTCAAGCTACCGACTATTCCATTTTGTCCTTTGGCATGATAATTTTTTTCCTTCTCCATAACATGATCATCCATTGTCAGTACTATATCAGCAGGCGAATATTTTCTGCACATCAGGAAGACAACTGGCACTAAACCCTCACAAAATTTTGGACAACTGTAAAGAAGAAAGTCAGTGTTTACATTTCCAGATTGTAAAATATTTTGTCTTTTTGTAAAATATTTGCCTATAAATAGGCCTTTTGTTTCCTTAGTTCAGTAGAGATTAGAGATTGAGAGAAGTTGTAAAATTAGAGAGTTAGCCAGTTTGTGTAATATTTCCCAGTTTATGTCTTCCAGTCCTGTAAAAAACTTGCTCAATATAATAATATCCCTCAGTTTGTTGTATCTTGTTCTATGTTCTATTCCATATTTTGCTTTTATTTTCTATAGTATTTTAGCAATATATGCCATTAATAAGCTTCCATGATCTTCTTACACTCCCATTATCTAGTCAGTGTGTTCATCTTGTAGTTAGCTCGTCCTTATTCTCTTTCACTTATTTCACTTTCCCGAAGCTTCCTTCTTGATGTTTTAAGTTTAGTTTTCGTCATTTACTTGTTCTTTGTCTACTACCTTAGTCTTCGTCACTTTCTTTCTTCGTATTTTTTCTTAACATCACCTGATTGCCTCTCAACGTGTGAGAGTGCCTGAATCAGGACAATGATCAAGCCAAAAATAACATTATTTAAGTATTATAGAAATATGTACGAGTAAAAATATATGGTGGAATTACGTGTTATGTTGTTTAAACTGGAATTATGTGTTATGTTGTTTATGAATGTTCAATTAGTGTGTAAAACAAACACTTATGAACGTTTAGACCCCCAAAATACAAATTACCAACACAAGCTTATTATCAAACAATATATGTGTAAAATATGAAAATAAGCTAAAACAGAATTGGTAAAACAATCTAAACCAAAATTAATTGCAACCATAGCAGTAATTAAAAGGTAAAGATTGAGGGAAGAAAAATGCAAACACAAAGACAATACAGCGGTGTGTTATCAAAGAGAAAACCGAAGTTCTCGGTGAAAAACCTCTCTGCCACTCTCCAAACGGTCAATAATCCACTAAAGATTAAAGTTGGGATACATGAATAGCAAAAGACCCTCCAAGCCTAATCTGCCAAGTGCACCTAAGCCCTCCAAGCTTCTTGCTCCAACAAGGGTACACCGAACCTTCTCTTCTCTAGCTTACTGAATCCCGTAATAGCCCATTGCATCAACCAAAATGAATTGGTCCCTTCAGAACTGCTTCCCAAGTACCAAAATGCCTCCTCACAGATATGGGTATGGTGGGTTAAGGATTTGACTAATGTACCTCTCAAGGATGTAACAATGGAGAGGGTGAGAGTAGAGGAATTTGGAGAATCAAAGGATGAAGATTGTGGATGAGTCAATCTTGTTTTTCTCTAGGGTTTTTCTCTCAAAATTCTCTCTGAAAGCTCTCTACATTTCGTGGGTATAAGAGTATTTATAGTAGGGTGTGTATGGAATGCAAAAAGTCAATTACAACCAAATAGAGCATTCTGACGACTCAAGCTCACGACTAGAATGAGTCGCGAGCTGATTGCCTGGCCAACTAGAGGTTTTGTCCTGTACTGCAACAGCTGGCATGACCCTTTAGCTCCCCTTGCATGCTTCACATGTGTGCCAACTTTGGCGACTCGCTAGCTGCGAGCTAGTCGCGAGATCTAGTCGCGAGGCTCTTCTTGAATGCACACTCTTGAGCTTTTCTTCACACTCTCTCACACACTACCTTTACATGATTCCCACCTAAATACAGGATTTCTAAATGCTGAATTACAAGCAAATTTGACACGGAATAAAGCCAACAAAATGATTGAATAAATTCAAATTTACAATCTCTTCCTTTGGCTATTCTGTGACAAAACCCTAAAACAAACTCTAGACTTAACATGTGAGTTGGGAACAGCTGAACAAAACTCACTCACACCTAACTCTAGAATTTGTGAAGCTCTTGAACCATACGGACAAGTATTTCCTGAAAACAACAACACAATACGATCATTGTAAGCAAAAAAATTAAAATGCATATAAAGCAAGGACAATGCCATCAAGCAATAAAGAATAACAGCAATAAAGCATGGCTTGACCAAAAATGAGCAATCACTATAAATAGTGACCACAATAATCATTCACTCAAGGAATGAACATCCGGACATGCAAGCTTATAAGCTCAAAGCAAAATATCATTTGCATGTCTAACACTCAACCGATACAACAACACAAGGTAATTGCATCATGGATATAAAATCTAACAAGAGCACAAGAGTGATGTACTAAAAGAAATGCAAAAATTAACTAAAAGTACTGAGCTACAAAGCTAAGGTACAAAACAAAGCAACATAATCTAAAAACACAACACAACGAAAACATAAAACATAGGTCTTTTCTATCTCCTGCTCTTCAACATCAATAATCCCCCTTTGATTGAGCTCTTACTCCCCTTATCACCATCATCATCTCCCCCTTTTTGTCATGGAATAGCTAGTCCTCATTTTCTTCTAACTTTCTCTAAATCTGATCCAATTGAGTTTGGAGAGAAGTGAACCTCGTATCACAACGGATGTTGTGATGGTGCAGGAGAGAGGCAAGTCTGGACATTTTGGTACTTATGTCGTGGACAGATGCCATAATGTTGTCTAACTTCTCATCATAGGAGGATGAACCAAGCGTAAACATTATGAGAAGTCGGAGTCTCTGCCTTGATTCCCTTCCGACTATGACTAATACTAGCATTGAGCGTACGAATGTTGACTGGACTAGGCTTCGAGTACGGAGATTCATATTCCGATGGATGAATGCCTTTGAGTTTCAATATTCTTGAAATGAGACAGCAAAAAGGAATGCAAATCCTTGATTCAGTTCTTGCTACAGTTTTGCACAAAATATGAAAGATATGTGTGCAAATATCTATCTCTTCATCAGTTATCAGATCATGAAGGAATAAAGCTCTCCCAAGATTCATGTGGTGCTGGATAGAGGATAGAGATTGTGGAACATGATTATTGTAAGCACCCTTAATTCTGGAGATAGGGAGGAAACATTGATTGAGTTCCCATTTTAGGAGAATTCCAAGTTTCGTCCAAGAGCATCCCAAAGTAAATCCTCATCTGGATTCAAATCATCATATACCGGTAGATTAGGAAACATTGGTCGGTTGATGTGTAGGATATCTACTAGATAAACGGGAGTCACTGAGAAACGTTTTCCTCTAACCCAACATTTTAGCTCATCTTCCTCAACAATGGCGTTAGCATAGAACTCTTTTACCAAAATCTAATATGCATCATCAAGGTTGGAGAGAAGGAAGTTCCAATCCTTGGTGTTAAACCATTTAGGAATGTTGGTGTCTAGGAGAGACGGCTAGTTAACAGCCCTTTCAACCAGCAATGAGGCTTCTCTAAAGAATTTCTCATAGGTCTGAAAAGCAGCAAAAGATCTAAACTTGTTAGGGTCATACACTCCCGTCGGTGATTGGGTCCTCTTTGACCTAGGATAAAGATCATCAACATCAATCACAGGCTCTTTCCCTTTGCTGCTACCTCCTTTCACTGCAAATCTTTTGAACGGAGACATGGTCAAGCTGCAACATGTTACACCAAAACACAACAGAAACCACATAAGACATCAAACTCTATTAGCACCGAGTTAGTCCCAAAACAGGAATATTGAAGAAAACCCTAAAATCCTGAGGTCTTAATCAAGTCACAGAATGTGTGTCCCACAAATTGCACATTGTGCAACCAAAGGTAGGGCGTTTTTTTAGAAATAACTAAAAAATTCAAACTATATCATTAGTAAGCAAAGGTTTGAAACAAATTTGGTTTCTAACAAATCGAGTCCATTGGACTCAATTTCTCCATCGCGGCACTGGCTGAGCTGGATAAGGAGTCCACGTAGGCATAAAAATCAAGTTTAATGAACTCGATTTTTGGTCATAAAAATCGAGTCCTTTGTACTCGATTTCCAATTTCCACATCTTACCATGTGAAGGTCACGGGCGCACATGATCACTTTAAAGTAAATTGAGTCTACTGGACTCGATTTTTGGTCCCCCATGGTTTTCGGGCACGTGGACGTAACTCGAGTAAAGGAGACTCGATTTATTTGCTTCAAAAAATCGAGTCTACTGAACTCGATTTCTGTGAATGGTCCCCAGCCCATCCACGTGTCATGTGGGTCCCAATTGTGACCTTTTTCCCCCCTTATGCTCTCACATTTCTTTTCTACTCTCATAGCAGAACTTACCTCATCACTCACACAACTTGCCTCTCATCACTCACACAACAATCACACTCAACTTTCATCAACTCTCAGGTAATGTTTTTACAATATTGATAATATTTTTTGTTAGTTAAATATAGTGGTTATTTGCTAGGTTATTTTTTTAAGAAACAATTAGAAAATATTAGGAAAATTTTTGTTTTTTTGTTTGTTAGTTTAAATATTGTGATTAATTTATTTGCTAAGTTTTTTTTAGAAAATTAATATTGTGATTAATTATTGGGAATTTTTAGTACAAAATATTGTGATTAATTATGTTATTACAACATATTGGGAATATTTTCTTATTTTTTGTTAGTGTAAATATTGTGATTAAATTATTTTCTAGGTTTAAAAAAAAATTAATATTGTGATTAATTATTGGGAATATTTAGTATTGGGGAAATATTTAGTACGAAATATTGTGATTAATTATGTTATTACAACATATTGAGAATATTTTTTTTGTTAGTGTAAATATTGTGATTAATAATATGCTAGGTTTTTTAAAAAAATTAATATTGGGAATATTTAGTACTAAATATTGTGATCAATTGTTAGGAATATTTAGAACTTTTAGGTTTTTGTCATTGGTATGAAATGGATTATGAGTTTGATACCTAAGACACCCATTACAGTCTTTTTAGTATAAATTATTTCAAGATATAGTTGTTTCAGATTTGTAACAAAGATTTCAATGGGTAACTAGTTGCTATAATATTTTTGTTCATCATATCCTGTTTGAATGGGTTTTGAAAGTCATACCTCTAGAATGATTTGGATGTGAGTATATGCAAATTTGGTTGACGTTAGTATTGTTGGCATGTCATACCCAAAGTTTTGTGATTGATGTTGATTGAGAGTTATAAATTTGTCACTAACACAATTGCACTTGATGATCTATAGGTTGATAATGATCTATATAAATATATACTACGGTAGATCCCTTAGCAATGCCAACCCTTATGACGGATTTCCATTTCAAGGTCCGAGTATCCAGTGCTGTTATATGATGATACGCCATAAGTTAAAGATCTTGAGTGATTTGAAGATAAAAATTATGGAAGAGCTGCAACTGAACCCTGCTTTGCATGACATACATATTACTTTCCGTTCTCCACATGAAGTCCTCAATCAATGCATTAATTACAAATATATGGCGATAACAGAAGACAAACATGTGAAGTTCATGTTTCACAAGATGCGTCAATGGGAACAAGTAGCAAATTTTGAGTTGTACGTCAGTTTGGAGCCGCGTGCAGAAGTCGGCGCAGAGGATACTGTACAAACAACTACATCTCTACAATTTGCAATCCTAGATGATCAATGCACTACGTTGGGAGGCTATACACCCCCTTTTCAAGAGACACCAAGAACAGTTGAGAGCAAACTTGACAATAGATATGAAGATCAATTTTGTACACATCGAGGTGAATCCTCTACAGTTCCAGTAGTTGAAGATGAAGACGAACACTGTGTTGGGGAAGATCTTGACGATAGAGATGAGTACGAAGAGAGGATTGAGCGAGGTGACTTTGATAGGGGTGTTGATGACCATGAAATTACTCTCAATCCTAATGTTGATGATATGGATGAATGTGATGAAGATGATGCAAACCCTACTGTTAGAGTTCAGCATGTTACAAATGCAACCCCCGTTTATGAACCTCCCGCCTTATCATTTTATGAAAATACTTGGGAAAATATGGTTGATCTTGAAGTTGGTGAGCAAGCATTTGCTTCTTCTTGGAATGCGGACATGAATTTTTGTACGAGATTGATTTTTGCGAATAAAGAAGCGGTGAAACGTGCATTAAAAATTTATGCCGCAAAGCATAACAGAAACTTTCTAACTAGTAGGTCGACCAAAAGTAGACTGTATGTGAAATGCATGGATGGGTTATGCAAGTGGTACGTTGGAGCAGTTATGAAGCCTAAACAGGGAACATGGATAGTCACATCTTATGGAGGTCCTCACTGTTGTATGACCCTTGGCATGGCTCTTGATGGTAGAGTAATGGATTGTAATTTTCTTGCAGCAGAATTTGTTCCAACGTGGCAAGAAAATCACATGGCAACAATTCAACACTTAGAGATTACATCAAAGGGAAGTATTATGAACATAAGCTTTCTTACTATAAGATATGGGATGCGAAACAAAGGGTTATTGCAAAGATATTCGGCGATTGGGAAGAGTCTTACGAAAGGCTGAAAAAGTTGTTGTTGGCATACTTGGATCAAGAAGCTGGCACCTGGTACTGGTATCTCACTGAACTAAGGGAGGAAGGTGTTACAATATTGTAATATGTATTTTGGGCTTTTGCTCCTTGCATTGAAGGATTCAGACATTATAAGCCAGTAATCAGTATTGATGGGACTCATTTGTATGGTAAATATCGAGGGGTGTTGATGATTGCAATGGCCACCAATGCCAACAACAAGGTTTTGCCTCTCGCCTTTGCTGTTGTGGACAAAGAGTCAGGGCCTAGTTGGAGGTGGTTTTTAGATTGTGTCAGGTTTGCACTGGGGGATGTGATAGCAAATACGGACATATGCATAATTTCTGACCGACATAAGGGTATTTGAAACGCAATTGCAAACTGGCCTAGAGATGATCATGGACGAGTACGAGAATACCACAGATATTGCCTTCGACATGTTGCTAGCAACTTCAACATGCATTTTCAGGACACCACTTTAAAGTCATTGGCCTTGAAAGCGAGGTATGCTACTCAGGAAGCTAAATTTGAGTTGTACATGCAACCTATCAAGGAAGCCGAGATCGAGGCCCTTAGGAAGAAATCAGCCACTGAACAACAAGTAAGTAAACCTGACCCATCCATCATGTCATACACATATCTAATGAAAGAGGATATAGAGAAGTGGACCCAGCTACGTGATAGTGGATACCGTTATGGGGCTATGACAACCAATGTCTCGGAGTGCTTCAATGGAGTACTCAAAGGTGCCCGTGGCCTGCCCATTGCTGCACTGGTTGAATTCACTTGGAGCAAACTTGTCACGTATTTCCATGATCGACACAAAAAAATTACTCATGATCTCTTGGAGGGCAAGGTGTGGAGTAAATATGCTTTAGAAATCTTTGATGCAAATCTGAAAAAATCTAAAACACACCAAGTAAGGCCGTTTAATAATATCCATGGTGTATATCAAGTAACGACTGCGTACAACATCCATAGCTCTAGAGGGGGACAACATAGTCATGAAATAAACATATTGGCCAGAACATGTGGTTGTGGAAAGTGGCAAAATCGAAAGATCCCTTGTTCACATGCGATTACAGTTCTTTAGTACTTGGGGCAAGATGCAAGTGCATATATTGACCCATGCTATAGTTTGGAGAACGCCATTCGCACCTACTCACACCAATTTGTGGTGCCAAAGTCAAAGTCATTGTGGAGGGATGTGGAAGGTCCAAAGTGGGTGCCTGACCCAGACCTGTTGCGGGCCAAAGGTCGACCTGTGAAGTTTAGGATACGGAATGAGATGGATGGGGTCTGGCGAAAACCGGGAAGCTGAAGGCCAGATTCTGAGTTAAGGGAGATTCAACAAAAGCAGAGCTGTGGACTGTGTTATCAACATGGGCATAACCGTAGAAGATGTCCGCTTTCCCGTGGGGCTTCGACAAGCAATACTGACCCAACCTAGGTAAGTGATGTTTTTATATAAAATTTCATGATTGTATCAATTATCCAAGTTACGTAGATTAGTACCGTTGTTTTGGCTGTTGGTATCTAACGACAATATTTCAATTTTTCTCAGGTATGCAGATACTCGATTTTGGAATGCCATTGTAGAAATTTTGGTTCTCTTTATTGTGTATTTGAACTTACTACTGGGTTGTATCGGCACAATAATTATTTTCCTTTAGCACTGAATGCACTTGTAATCTGTATCCAATGTACCTGTTTCTATTTTGTGATATTATGAATGGTTAATTTTATCTTTCAATTAGTTGTTAATTATTTGTATTAGCTGTTATACTCATCTGTGTTGGTGCTTCTTGTTGAGACTATAAGAAAAAAAAGGAAAAAAAAATAAGAAAAAAAAAAACGGAAAAAAAAAGTAAGCAAAAAAAAAAGGAAAAAAAAAGTAAGCAAAATAAAGAAAAAAAATGGAAAAAAAAGGAAAAAAAAAACCTAAGAAAAAAAATGGATAAAAAAAGTAAGCAAAAGAAAGGAAAAAAAAAAGTAAGAAAAAAAAAGGAAAAAAAAAGGTAAGAAAAAAAAATGGAAAAAAAAGTAAGCAAAAGAAAGGGAAAAAAAAAAGTAAGAAAAAAAATGGAAAAAAAAAGGTAAGAAAAAAAAGTAAGCAAAAGAAAGGAAAAAAAAAAAAGGTAAGAAAAAAAAAAAGGAAAAAAAAAAGGTAAGAAAAAAAATGGAAGAAAAAAGGTAAGAAAAAAAAGTAAGCAAAACAAAGGAAAAAAAAAAAAGGATACGAAAAAAGTAAGGAAAAAAAACGTAAAAATCGACTTCATAGGGATCGATTTTGTCCCAACTCTCTACTTGGAAACTCGAATTTTTGGAAGTCGAGTACTTAATGTAGAACTCGAGTCCATAGGACTCGATTTATAAGTCCACAGAAATCGAGTTCTATGAACTCGATTTATAGGTTTTATTATTATTTTTTGGGTGGTTTCCTATCAGGCCCTAACTGAATTCACGTGTCAACCTCACAAAAAAAATTTGCCCCATTCAGTCCTCGCTATTACCCTCATAATTTTATTAAAGAATAACTTGTCCAAAAGGCTATGTTAGAAAGTGACTTTTTGATGTGCCAAATGCTAATTTTTTTTTAAGTGTTGATGCTAGTGCTTTAATGCCTTTAGGATGAACCATGACACCTTTTGTTTTGCACTTAAATGAATATACCGTTTAACCTTCAACTATAACTTCTAGTTGAGTCTTCTTTCCTAATCAAAATCAAGAGATTATAGATGACGAAGGGTAGGGCTGAAAAGCCACCAGCTCAAGGCTCACGTTTTTACCTGAGATCATGCCCTCTACATCCAGCTACTCACCCCAACCAATTTTTAGGAACAAAAAATCTTCCTAATTACATTATGTAGGAGAAGAATTAACAAGAAGAAGAATTTTCATGGGGAATATATGAAGTACCACAAAGGAGAATTTTCACAAAAACAAACAATAGAAAAGGTCATGAAGCTGTCACAACCCAAATCCACATAATCAAAGTACATAACTAACTTACAACGTCAACTAAAGTTAAACCTCAAATATAATAAAACTCCAAATAATCTCCCATAGCCAATAAATATTCATTACTGAAAAAGTCTACTGCTCTCAGTTAAACTTTACACTGACAGTTATCAATGAAAGCGAGCTACACAGCTCAGTGAGTGATTGACAACACAATGGAAATGAGTCAAGTTACACACAAATATTTTGAATTTGTATCATATAAGAAGATGTGACATGATTTGGAGGAGCAACCTGTAAAGGGCATGCAGTTTTGATGTCATCCTCCATCAAATTGTGCAAATGCTACCATGATTCAAATCTCACTGCCTTTACCAAAGAATTGCTACTTCCAATGACCCCCCTTGCATCTTGATCATCAGATCAATAATAGCTTTTACAAATCACGCTCCTGAAAGAAAGAAAGGAGGGAGGGATTTAATTTATTGCCATCAACGAAGCGAGGAAGCTTTGACAATTATCAATTATAGCTTCAATATTTTTCCCAAAAGAAAAGTACATAGTTTCAATTACCTCTGCACATTTAGCCATTCTTAGTCTTTGTAGATTTCTTTTCTTTGGTACTCCAAAAATGTGCTGGTAGGAGGGCCTTTTGAGAAGGTAATTCAGCAATGAAAAGCAGAGTTTGAGCCCAACCAGCATACTTGCCATATTTGCTCTCAAATGCCTCTGACACACAGCTGCAGAGTTTAGGTGTCAGTCGGACACCTGCAAGCTCTGGTAATAGGTCCCTTGTAGCAATCTTCCCAAAGAAGAAAAAATATTTGCAGATCAGAACTTCATGAACTATAAATCACAAAAGATAACTTGGAAAGATGCAGTTTAGTTATTCAAACAAAAGCTAATGCAAGCTTCTATGTGATACCCATCCCCCCCCCCCCCCCCCCTTCTTTTTGGGGAGATGGGGGGGCGGTGGGGTGGGGAGAGGAGGGGTTGTCTTGTGGTCTCATACATTTCAATGTCTTGATATTTTCTTTTGTCCAATACCATTACAGAAAATGCATTTATAAAAATTGTACCCACATATTAGAAGAAAAATTAATAAACTAAACATTAACAAGATCAGTGACACAACATTCCATGGTTGCAAATGGCTAAACCTGCAACTTCACATAATAAATTAAGATTTTTTTTTATAACAATCTGACATTTTTGAGCATTCCATATTCTTCTCAATGTTTATATGTGTGTGTGTGTGTCACAAAGTTAGGCCAACAAGATACTTAGAAAGTAGGAACTTTAATTCCAAAAAGAAGTTGTTGATTTCATTTCAATCAAAATCATTATCTTGGTTATAACACAATATAGCCACAGTCCAGGTATTGGTGAAACGTAGAACACAGGACGCGTACCTGCCACACGTGTGTGTCAACGGGAATGGCATGGTGTTGATCAAGAGAGAAGAGAGCAATGCATGCTACCACCTTAGGACCAACTCCAGGTAGAGTAGAGAGAGCATCAATAACCTCTTGAAGATCCATATTACGAAGAGAAGTAAGCCATTTTTCACCTCCACCAGGTTTTGATTGCAAAGCACTTACAGTGCCAATAATGTATTTGGCCCTGCACGTGAGCACGTCCAAATCATGAGTGAAATAAAAGGTCAAGATTGTTCTTAGCAGATAAAGCAAACATTATAAAGCCAAAAAAGCTATGCATCAGATCATTGACGTAAGAAACAAATTCAGAAATGAGCAGGCATGTATTCCAATCCATATAAATATGTACATGAATATCGTAAAATGGTATCGCCGTAATAAGTCAATTGAAGTTCATAGTTATGAAGCGCAAGACACATGTCCAGTCCTCAAGGGTAGTGTCAATTTACACCTATCCATTAAAATTTTCTTCTGCCTCTCTATTCTTCTAAAAATACATACTCCACCAAAGTAAGATAACTTACCAAATTCAGGAACTGAACGCAACAAGTCAAAACATCAAGCACCATTTTAATTTTACCAAGTCATCATAATTCACAACCATGCCATGATCAAATTCTATATTTGTTTGTTCCACAACATTGACATACACAATCAATTACTTATAAAAGCATTTTAAGCCAAAATGCACTAAGAGTTAGTGAAACAATCAAGATACACGCAATGCATAATAATAACAACAACAACAATCAAGCCTTATTACCAAAAAAATTTCTCAAACTTATTATTTTTTGTTGATTTGTTCTATCTGAAGCCTTAACAGTAACAACAACAACAACGAGGACGACAGTCATGTCAACCACACCAGATGTATTCTTTTCCGTGTATCTGAAGTCATACTCTCCTCTCCGTTTATCTGAAGTCAAGTTCCTTTTTTTTTTTAACTAACTAAAAAAAGGATTCGATTAAAGAATAACAGCGACCACACCAATGATTATTTGATGAATGATAATAAAAGCCTTTATAATATTGACAACAGAACACATGCAATAGAATTTACCCAGAATTATCTGTGCACAGCAAGCTAAAAAATCTATATATGCTTTTATCGTACAAGCATAGAAATCAAACAAAAAATAATAATGTCTAATCAACAATAGGCCAAGAACCGAAAAACACACAACTGTATACATATTTATTGTACAATAGTTGACAAAAACTACTCAGTTATTTACATTCTAGCACAATTAATAGAAAGTATACATTTTCATTTTTAAAATTAAAAAAAAAAAAAAAAAAACTTATTACCTTCCCAAGGCTAGGCATAATACAACTCTTTGCAACTCTCCACCAGAAAGAGTCACAACTTCTTGATCCATTAATTGTTCAATAAGAAGAGGCTTCATAACATCCGACACAAACCTGTTAGGCCTGAGCAAAGAACAGACAACTTGAGCAGCTTTAAGCCTCTGTTTTACATCAAGGTAACTTGAAGGTTCATCAAACATATATATTTCTGCATTCTGTACAGAAACAACAGCAATAGCAAATCTCTGAAGCTCTCCTCCTGACAAATCCCCTACATTACGGTCTATAACCTAGTTCAGCTGAAGATCAGCGCAGAGTTTTGACTTCATGTCTCTCTCATCCTTTTGGTCCAGCACCTGCCCTACATTACCTTGAATAGCTTTTGGAATGTGATCAACATACTGGGGCTTTATAATGGCCTAATAAAAAATATATATACATTCTTAGTAGAGAGACAAAGGTTAAACAAAGGTATCTAATATCCAACCAAAAGACAACCCACAAAATGATCAAAATCATGGGATCCAAGTACGTACAGCATATTAAATTCAGCATTAAACTAATAAAGACAACTTCCGATGCTCGTGAGTCATACCCATCAAACGTTCTTATAATTAATATCTCCATCCATGAAAAAAAAAAAAAAATAAATAAAAAAGGACTTTTGCAGTTTCATGAAGTCCATGGGCTTGGTACACTAAGTGGTCAGATACAAATTAACCAAGTTAATGCAAGCATTAAGTTAGACAAACCACACTGCATTCCTGCAGAACTGAGGGTAGGAAAAAAATCAATGGCGCAAATAGGGAAACAGGCCAAACCCTGGGCTTCAAAACATCTAGGGATGCTAGGAATCACCATCAAGCTGTAGAGCAAGATCTAATCAGAAATTTTTCATTCAAAATGCATTGCCTCAAACAAACTATTTCTAAAGCCTCCTTTTAATAGGCTTCCAGGACTACATCAACAAGGAGAGAGATATAATCAAGCCACAATTAAATCCATAAAATCCTCAACCATTATAAAGCCCAAACAAATTCAAGAATGAAATCAACTATCTCAAACAAGAACAAATATAGAACAAATGGTGCCATTAGGCGTTGTTTTGGGTTTCAACAGTGGGTGTGGATCATTTGGGTATCAGCAGCCTTGGAGTTTGTTTGATGAGTTCTGGGTGTGGGATTGTGGATTTTGTGTTTCAGGTATGGATTGATACAGGATGCCTTGTCTCCAGTTTGCAGATAAGAGTTGCATTTTCTTTTTGATTGGTAAGCTACACGTGCACCTGATCAGCCTTGAACCCACGGCCATGACCCCACCCTCCACCTAAAACTTGTAAGGGGAGGAGGTGCCAGTTGAGCTAGAGCTCATTGAAGATGCTTTTTGTTCCCACAGTTATAAACTCTGTCTGTTATGTAGCTAATATAGCAACTACAATGCCATTTCACCAATGCTGGTCTAGACCAGCTACTTTGTAACAAACTCCCTGTTTTGTCCCTTTGAATGGTATTAGAAATGCAAAAAAATTTGTCAAAAAGAAGAAAAAAAAATAGAAATGGGTTCTATTTTTGAGGTAAATATAGTGATTGTTCTTCACATTTTGGATCAATGCAAAGCTAAATTTCTTCAACAAGAGAGAGGCCTTTTGCACTATCTAGGTGCTCATATTATGTGAGGCCTTTTGCACTATATAGGTGCTCATATTATAAAAACTCTCTTTCTACTTGATTAACTGTTTTGATCGAAAAACAAGTATTACATGACCACAAAGGCTGTCAACTTATTATTACTCATACAATAGGCAAGCATGTAGAACATAACAAAAACTTCAATAACACGAGCTAAAACAAACCCAATTCACATCACCATAAAAGAACATTTTAAGGTATATATGTCCAAGAAACAAACAAAGCACTCGTTGTACATTAAAAACAATGTTCATAAAAATTGGGTGTGAAGGGAACTAACTTGTGCACAAATAGTTACATGCCCTGGCCCATGCAGTAACAATCTCGAGACCAGGCCACATATAGTTACATGCTGACTTGTGCACAAATCACCTCTGACAGGACTTGTTTTGGGCAACTGTTTTATCAACCTAAAGCTCAAAGTAAGTTTTAGTTCGATTTCCAAGAAGGTTAATCAAACTTTGATAGAGTTTTCAATTGTTTAATTCAAGATATCTACAGCAGAGTAACACATAAAGCTATATATCATGAACATACCTCAATGACCTAAGCAAATACTAGGAGGCTGGAGTGAGGGCAATCGGGTATTGAAATTGCAACTTGGCCTATGCCTTTTCACTCCCTTGTTAAGAGCACTCATTATTTCTACAAACAAGATCACAGGTTCTTAAGCATAAAGATTCTTAATGCAAGCAAAAACATCAGGCACATGTATGAACAGAATGGCTGAGTTTATCAAAATAACAACAGAATTGCTGCAACTTTTTTTTATAAGCAACAAGAAATTTTGTTGAAAAAAAACTGAGTACAGGAAGAAGTACAATCATACACTTAAATCATAATGCTCAAACATATCTAAAAGAGAAAAAGAATGGCTTGAAACTGTTATTACAATGATGCTGAGTGTCACAATATTTTACTTCCAAATGAGGATCATTTGGATCTTTTTCATTTTTGTTTCCTTTAAATCTTCTAAAAGGTGCAAAGTCATGCATTTTTTTGTAATTGAGTTTGCTTCTAAGTACTTATTGTTTAGATATGTGTAGCAACTCTCAAACAGACTGTAAATCGAAGCCTTGAGGCCCCAAAAGATAGAACCCCTTGGAGATTAATAAACTTCACAACAGTCTGTTATCCATTTTGTTTCTATCTCCTTTAGCTGGGTAAATCAAGAAGGAAACAAGGCAGCCCATGTGTTAGTGACATGATCCTATAGAAGCTCTTTTTTTGTTTTTTTTGGGTCCAGCTTCTGGCCCTCCGCATTTTGTAGATGTTATCTTGGTAGAGGGGCCGAGGCTAGGCCGCTTAGATTGTGTTATGGCTGCTATTTTGTTCTTCTTTAACAAAATCCTTTGCATTCATAAATAAATAAATAAATAAAGCTCCTCCTCATTGTATCTACATCCATAGATGGGGCACAACATGCCACCATAATTTAATTGTATTTGTTAAATTTAGGTTGCCCATTTTTAACAAGTACCTATCTTCATTCAAATCTAACCAACATTTTCCACTTATGCCTCTCCTAGAAACCATGGAAGGTCTTACTGCATTGCAAGATCATCAAAACCCCACTTTAATTGTTTACCAGGAAATAGAAAGGAAATTGAAACATGGACCAAAAAAAGAAAAGAAAGAGGAAAGCAATTGAAACATAGCTACTATATAAAGTTATAAACATGGGGATATTTCGTGGTGTGTGTGTGTGTAAGAGAGAGAAAGAGAGAGCAAATGGATTAAGGAATTTTTATAACAAAAAAAAGGGCTTAAAAATATAAAGCACTAAGTAGTGGGCAACTATCCCAGAATTGCACCTGAAGTGATATAAAAGGGATTGCATCAATAAAAGCTAACCATATGGCAGATGGGGTGCTGACCCTATGGCACTTGACGCTTATGCTATCTTGTATAATGTCTGGTCTGTGGGGGAGGGGGCACTGCATCTCCTTGGTCAGGCTCCTTGCGTTGCTGCAAAAACGAAGTTACAAAGAAACAAAGGATCAAATGAATTTTAATACCAACCATAACAGCAGTCACGAAAGTATTCAAAGCTAGTAAATGATCAATCATACCGTGGGGCCAGCCTTGTGTCCTACTTTGTGACCACCTGTCCCACAAGGAGGTGTTTTTCTTGTGCGTTTAGGCCAACCTTGTGGGGGTGAGTGTAACCTAACTACTTGCTCATTCTCGACATGCATAGCTGGCTGATTTGCTTGACTCCCAACAACTGAAGATACTACAACTGCGGGGGAGGATGGTGTAGCGGACGAAATGTGACTGAGGCTCATAGTCGTAGGAGCTGTATGCAATCCAGGAGTGAGCATGAATGACATGGAGTCACTATGGGGTGGTACATGGTGTATATGACCAATGCTATATGAGGGAGATTTAGTGTGCATGACAGGAGGGGTGTCATTGAAATCAATGCCGAGATCGAAGGATGGTAGAGTAAGGGATAGATGAGCGGGGTCAAAAAATGTACATAGGGTGGGTGAAGGGATCTCGGGGTGAGAAGATGCATGTGCAGTGGGTACAGGGATCTGTAGGTCAGGAAATGCGGGAGTAGTACGAGGAGGGGATCTCTGGGGAAGGAGATGCATGTGGGGGTGGAGGTAACTCTGGGGTAGGTGATGCATGTGAGGGTGGAGGGAACTCTGGGGTAGGAGAAGCATGTGGGGGTGGAGGGGGTTGATTTTGCCATTGATGGGATGCAGCACACTGGCCATGGCTATGGCTGATAGGAGTTAAGCTTGTGCTTGGTCGTCCATTATCTTCTGGCAGTTCTGGATTTGCTGTATCGGCATCTTCCAAGGGAAGATGGGCAGCTAGACGGTGAAGGCGATCCACTTCCTTTAGCATAGCTGTAATCAGCTTGTGCTCAGGACTATCTATTACATAACGCATCAACATCTGCTTGTGCATGGCGACCTGCAATTTTTGTAATACAATTAGTACACCTAAATCAAAAATGGTAATACGCAACAAAATTTGAAAAGAAAGGTCAAAGCGATTACTGTAATAAGAAGTGAGGCGCTAGTATGGTTGACAAACCTCCATGTGACTTTACCATACCAGCCAATGTATGGATGAACACTCGACATAGCACCCTCTAGTCGTGCTCCATGACATAGTTTCTGTGCTCTTGTATTCCATACTTGGATGTGGCTAAAATGTCTGACCCTCCAATCCACTTCAATCTTCCCCCTTAAGTCTATCTTATGAAGGGCATCGTCAGTATCAACATCTTCGGGAATTTCTTGCACCATCCCAAACTGACGAAGAACACGATCCGGTGTATGTTTCTCTACTAGCCAGAAACATACAAGCGGCACCCTCGCCGTCCACATGTCCCGTCCTGCTACACAGAACGCAGGCAGGTGGCCTAATTTGGCTTCATATGGTTGCCACACCACCTGTTGTAGTTCCAAAAAAGCACAGCACATTATGCAATGTTCCATTATTTTCAACTGACATATTTTACAGTTATAACAGTATACAGTATTCATAAACATTACAAGAAACACAATTTGGGTACCTGGTTGGGATACATAGAATCTAGAAGCTGACGGTACCGAACCAAACAGATTTCGGCGGGGCTATTCTTCGTGCTCACAACCCAAACCAACCTACAATGAAGAAAGAGGGAATCAATATCTACCAATTATGCAATGTAATAAAAAAGAAAAAGGATATGTATGCTGATGGAAGCTTAAAAAATCCAGCATGTTTATTTTTCCTTGAAATACTACTACTACACTACATAAGCATCTTTAGTTGTAGAATAATACTTGAATAATGCTAAGTTCAATTATTTTGTAATGCTAAGTTCAAAAACTTAAGTAGTTGAATAATGCTAAGTTCAATGTGTCATTTCGTTTAAAATGATGGATCCAAAAAAAATAGAGAGAATCGGTCAAGGAAGAGACTTACTTAATTGACAATGGCGAAGATGGTAATGGTGGGCCATATGCACCATCTGGTGGGAGGTCCATCCTTGGGCACAAAAAAGGGAATCTAGACCATGCCCAATGTTGAACGAGTATTAAGGCCCCACCAATCTGACTAGCATTTTTGTCAGTTGCCCTGCATAACTCTCTGTACAACCATGCAAGGCAAGCGCTCCCCCAATTGTACCAAGGTGGATTGTGAAGGTCCCTCAACATCTGCAACCACATCGTACGCACCCTATCGCCAGACTTGTTAGCGAAAATTGTGTCCCCTAGGAGTGCTAGAATATAACACCGTGCATACTGATGCACAACAACCTCTTCTGCACCATCGGGCAACCCTTGGTCAATTTTTTCAAGTAGCTTCTTGATTTGGATCCTCTGTCCTTTAAGCACCATAGAATTAGTAACAATTCCAAGCATTTTCTGACATTCAACAGCCCACCTCAAGGAACAAGTTCCAACAATTGCCTCACCATCGATTGGAATCCCCAACAGAACCTCCACGTCTTGTAATGTGATCGTCATCTCACCGTGTGGAAGGTGGAAGGTGTGGGTTTCAGGCCACCATTGCTCAACAAAGGCCGTTATCAAATTATGATCAAGCTCTCTAAATGGGGTCCTATACAGCCTCTCTAATCCAATTCTCTTGACAATATCGAGGACGCAATCATCCACCATCGGGCTTCGTTTTCGAAACTCCTCATTACGACCATGACATTTCAATACCCCCGGATCCTGCACATGATAGAACCATGGTGATGAGATGCAATATGCCATAACCTTTGTATAAATGATTGTAGCTATTGTTGGGAAAATAGACTATAAGTTCTTCAATTGGAATTTCCATGAGTTTATGACAACTTATTTAACGAAGTGTTTGTAGTCTCCTTATTTTTTTTATACAAAAACCACAATTACAAAAGCTATATATCAAGATTAAGGTTATGCTCAAGAATAATTACATCAACAAAATCAGGAGTATAGCCTAAAACGAAAATGATAAGAGGTAGATAATTATTTAGAGACCATTTTGCAAGAGCATTACTATGCATTCAAAGCTAGTGATACCATTGACAAACTTAGGATTTTAGAAATGAAAAAAAGAAAAAGAAAATCAACATAATGTAAAAGGATAAGAAAAGAATATAGAAATTCAGCAGGTCGTCGATTTTAATTTTACCTGGCCTTCCCAAACAGCGGATGATCGATGTTCTGTTAGAAACCTTAACACCGAAGGAACCTTGGGACTAGGACCGAACTCATTAACCACCTCAGCAACAGCAACCATACTACACAAATTTTAGGGAGTCAAGAGTAATATAAGCCCATGTTCAAGATAAATTGGCAAGGATCTCAATGTATAGACTAATTTATTGCACAATTCTCCAAATACCACTATGCACACAAGCTCCATAAGAGATAATATTTATGTCAATAAGATAGAATCAAGTGAATAGAAAAACTAGCTAAATAGAAGACATCAACTTAAAACTACTAGGTAAGTTCGGGTGACATTGCAAGGAGAAAATTGGCATATAAAGATAATTTTCAAACATATATGTTAGTTAACATCGTTTTCAAACTAATTAGTAAACTAACATCTCAAGTTTTTTAAACTCGATTTCACTGTAGCAACTCGAAACTCAGAAACTTGAGTTCCACGTGAACTGGACTCTTTAACACTCGATTTCCCTAAAACAAAAACAGAACCAAAATTAGAAAATTGGCATAAGACACCCATTTTCAAACATATACGTTAGTTAACATCGTTTTCAAACTAATTAGCAAACTAACATTTCGAGTTTCTTAGACTCGATTTCACTATAGCAACTACCAAAACAGTAACACGAAGCATGGGACTTCATCTAAGTTTTTTTCATTGCTTCTTGAAATTTAATTAACAATTGGAGTCTAAAGCTAATTTTGCCACTCTACTTCAAACATCAAAAATCTAAAAAATAAGCTCATACTTCCGGGTATTTGTTTCGTTTACAATAATGATGCACTAGAGTTCAAAATTTTTGTGTAGTTTAATGATTTAACCATTGGATTCTTATAGACCTTCAAATCTCTATTTTAAATGATCTAATATTAAAGCCAACAGAAGAAGAAGCAAAGCTGTTTTATCAGCACTGCATATAAAGGTTAACTTATCCACAAGAATAGTGTGGCTTAAGGGTCAAATATTAGCGTTACTAAATCTATGATATGAAACCTAAATAAATATCTTTTGGTTCTTCAACAACACTTTTATTTTCTATAGAATCAACCCACCAACTAAAAGGTATCATCATGGGATACAAAATAACTCTTTTAAAATAATGGTATACTCATAGCACTAGAATAGCTAATGATTTTCACAATTTCACCCAGCAATCTTACAAGGTGAGAAGAGCCTATGAACAAATACTTTGTTAGGATAACCATATTTTCAAATTTCTCTTCATTTGCATCGTTTGGTTCATTATATAAAAGGCAAATGAAAAGAAAGAAAGAACTTAAATTTCCACCCATCCCTAAAATTATCTATCGAAACTTGAAATTTGAAAGTAGGAGAGGCACAGAACAAAAAGTAAGTAGAACTTCCATTCTTCCTTTTGTTGTCCCTCCACTTTCCACATAACAAAAGTTATACAGTTTTCACCTTTTTTATTTCCTACTCTCCATTTTCTCTAAATACTAAGTTAAGCAAATGGAATGTAAAATTTATCTAGAAATGACAGTGGGAAGAAATGAGGGATGGATGTATCTTTTGTCCACAAACAGTAGGATTCTTAGCAAGCTTTGAAGTAAACAGAGAATGAAATTTTCTACTTGTCTATGTACTAGGTAAGTTTGTGTTTCATTTCAGTACTTTCAAGGTCTTATTAAAGCTAAAGCCAAATAGGATTTTGCACAGCTCTTCCTTGGATAAGGTCATAGCTGGATGCCATTTCTTCAACACTAAAGTGCTTGTTCTGAAAGTGCCAAGAAGGCCTTTCCAGAATTGAATTCATAGCTTTAAAGTCAATGCATTTGAAGCAGGAACCATTACTTGTAGGACAAAACCACAACTAATCAATCCTTAGTTTCTATGTGCAAGGTTCCTCTATAGATCAGCACTTTAGCCTTTGAATGCCCAAAATTAACTGTTTTATTTAGTTTTCCAATTTGCACTTCTATCTTATCATTTTGAAATTTAATGGACAAATATGAATTAAATAACTTTGAAATGGAAGAGTTTTGTTTGAACTCCAAGTCTTTGAGCTCCTCCTTCTATAAATAGAGGAAGAATCAACACAGAAAGGCACTCAATTCGCCTGCAAGAAGCCCTCCAGAAAAGACTAGAATAAAGAATAATTTTAGTAAAATTGATTAGCATATTCATTACTGTATCAATCTATGGTAATTAAAATTGATAATAATTTTAGTTTTTTTTTTATATATAAAATTTATGAGTATAAAAATATTGCGCAGACAGTACAGAAATAAGGTATTCATGATTACTGTTATTATCTTTTATAGTGAAGTCCAAGTGCTATATTTAACGGTTTGGTGCATCATAAAAATAAAAGAAAAAAAATCGAAAAATATCACCTGACCCTATTTCTTCTTCTATTAATTAATATAACGAATTATTGTATTACATTGATATTGTATTACCTAACGAATCATTGGTATTACATTAATAAAAAGAACAAGTTAATATATTACATGAGGGTAGAAAATTCATAGGAAACTAAAATCCTAAAAATATTATACCTAAAGTTCACACTACAATGGCTCCTTTAGACCCCTTCTCTGGTACTATTACCAAGTACCAACAATGCAATTTTATCATTGCTTTAAACCTAAAACTTTGAAATTAAGATTTGGTTACACCAATCAATTAGTTCAAATAAGCTATATGTACAGAACCCTTTAAACAAAAAAAAAAAAACCAAGGATGAATCAATTACCTGAGAGTGAGAGAGAGATGGTGAATGACCCAACAAGGCTCGAAAAGATGCTGGGCTCGCAGAGATAGTGGGTCAGAGACCGACGACGAGAGGAGCCAACGACGACAAACCGAGTCACCGATGAGGCCGAGCCGCCGATGAGTTGAGAGGAGAATGACAGACTGAGGGAAAGTCTCGTGCTTGAGTAGGTTTGAGCGTCTGTGGTTTGAGAGTGAGAGATGAGGGAGATTTTGAGATTCTGTGATTTTGTGATGTTTGAATTTTTGTGATTTTGAGAGTGAGATCTGCGAGGTGTTTGAGAGTGAGATTTTGAGTGATTTCGAATTTTTGGGAGTTTGAGTGTGATCTGCGAGGTGTTTGAGAGTGTTTTGGTGTGAGTGATCTGGGAGTTTGAGTGTTTGGGACACGTGGACGGTTGAACACAAATCGAGTCTATTAGACTCGAGTTCTCAATATGACTCCAATGCACTCGAGTTTGAAATCTACGTGGATATTTTGTCCAGCTCAGTCGGTGCCACGATGGAGAAATCAAGTACAATGTACTCGATTTATAAGCCCAAAATCGAGTCCATCAAACTCGATTTGTTAGAAACCAAATTAGTTTGAAACGTTGCCTAACTAATAATATTGTTTAGATTTTATAGTTATTCAAAAAAAATTTCCCAAAGGTAGAGTTTATCCAACACAACCCACACAACAAACTTGAAAAAACTACTCAATTCAACTCAACTCAATCTGACACATGCACATTCCTAACAACTGGGATGCTTGGGCCCATACATAAATATTATAAACCCAATTTTTTTTAACAATATATATATATATACACACACACACACTTTGATACAAACAATATATTTTTTTAGATTTTATAAAGTTTATAATATTTTCACAATCAATCCTTGTAACTAATCAAAGAGGCTTCATGAAAGGTAGATATTGCCGAGATCGCTGCTCCACAATGGTTTTTGGTAAAGTCGTTGCTGTTGTTGGACTCGTGAGTTTGCAGTGGCTGCTGAGCTTGGAATTCAAAGAATGCACGTGAATGAGCCTATAAAGATAACGAGACCAATCCGATATAACATGGTTTATATCTCACTGCTTTGTTTGGTTCGATTGAAAAGAAGATGGATATCAGTACCAAAAGAAAAGTAGGTGAATGAAACCAGGGTGCAGAAAAAATTAAATGATGATTTTACGGTAAAAGAATGTACGCATCAACCTTTCATCTTTTCTCCATTTTAAACCAATGTTATCGATGTTGTTTGGTACAGACGGAAAACTTTGTCTTGGACCCTTGGTTCGTTGAATCGGTATCAAAACAAACTTAACATTCCTTTTCATTTTTTTGTCACATTTTTTTTTTCGTAAGAATAATATTGATTATAAAATGATGAAAGGCAGAATGAAAGATTTTTAATGAATCTATTATATGGTAAAATCTTATGTCCTCACATACGACATTCTTGCATCTATGTATTGGTAGCGCACACGCACACACAGAATTGATTCTGTTTATATTTTTAAAATTTTTTGTGCATGATTTTTTATATTAGAGTATATAATTGCAATGACACAGCATAAAATTAGACTACAATAAGAAAATAATTTGAATTTTTTTTAATTTTAATTGTTGTTGCACTATAATATATGATATATGATATATAAATATTGATTTTTAATTATAATATTATGCAGAATTTAACCATTTGACAGCGTTGTGAAATATTTTTTTATAAATTGCTTAAATATATAGGATCATTCTTTTTTTTTTTAGAAACACACACACACACACAAATATATATATATATATATATGTATGTATAGGGGAAGGGAGATGATATAGGACCATTCATAATTACATACACCATACATATATTAACAGGAAACCAAGAAAGTAATGATTATGCTTATTTATTAATTTAAATCTTTACTACTAAGTATTACAGTAAAGATGTGGAATAACTTTCTATAAAAAAAAGAAGAAGAAAAAAAGAAAGAAAGATGTAGTTTTGATAATCAGGGCCGGCCCTAGGCTTAGGCCATTTAGGTCATGAGCAAGAATATGATTAATGTCACTCAAACAATATAATAAATAAATGTTTTGAATAATTTTTATTTATTGATGACTTGTCAATTTGTACAACCTACATAAAAAGTATCACTATCTCACTTTGGGTGAATTAGTCTTATTAATTAGCAAGAATTAATAATAGATTTGAAATATGTTAGGACATATGTGATTGAATGTTAGGAACATATGTCACTATTTATGTAATATGCTCATCCTTTGACAAAACGTAGTTTACTTGTAATTAGGTAGATTTAGGATGTGTTTAATACTTTAAGAAACCTTGTTTCAAGACCAAGTGTTAAAGATATGCAAGTCTGTCCAAGATTCAAGTGTGAAAAGTGCTATTCATTAAAACTCGATAGCTAACATCTATCGAGCCTTGAAGAGCTGTACTAGCCCGTGGCTCGACAGCAGCTCGATAGATAGGGTATCTGTCGTGGTTTATGAAATACAGATTTTCAAGTCTATTTCATGTGTTTGGCTTTCTTTTCTCACAACCCTAGACATATAAAAAGATTATTTTAAGGGTCGCATTAGGTTACACAGCCAAGAGCACAATTGCACAAGAGCATAATTCATCAAGTGTGACCAGAAACGTAGTTTGCCCTAGTTCTTGAGAAGCTACTGTGTTTTGTACACCATAGGGTTTTGTGACCAAGCAACTTTGTAATCTTCCTATGTTGAAGAGTAGAAGAACTTTATAGCCAACCTTCTTCTCTAGTTGGTGATTGAAGTTGCGTATTGAGATCCACGCAATTGGTTAGTTACGTATTGGGAGTCGTGCATTGAAAGGAGAGATTGTCACTACAAAACGAGTCTAATTGGGTATTAAGGTAAGGGTTCAACTGTAGGTATAAGATACTAGGATTCCTTTACTTGTAACCGCTTGTTGTGATAATAGTGAATTTTCGAAAGTGGTGACCTTAAAATCACCCGGTGGGATTTTTGCCTGTTAGTTTTTCCCATTCGTAAACAAATCACCGTGTCAATTTATTTTTCACTGCACTTTAGTTTATTGGTGATTTTTTTGTGCTACCACGCGTTTGCATGTTAATTTGATTAATTAACAAACTTGGCTAATTAATCAATTAATTCATCACAAGGGGTCAATACATTCTTAGCCTATCAAGTGGTATCAGAGCAAGCACACTCTGATTCGGGTTTAATCTTTGCTGTGAGATCCATTGACCCCTACTGTCATGGCTACAACCAGCTTGAAGAGATCTTGTGTTCAAATACATCTTGTTTTTCTAATCTCTACTTGTTTGAATGTATCAGAAAATGCAAGTCTAAAAGTTATTTGAATACTATCATGATGACTATTGTAAAAGATCTCAGGTTGACAAAGAAGAAACTAGACTATCTTAGAATGAAAATGTGCAAAGGAGTTCATGTGAGAGGAGTGAAGGTTAAAGGTTTAATTCATAAAAGGTAGATGAGAGAAAACACCTTTCCCACTGATCTATCATCTAAGCACGAAGTGTGCTTCATGATGAAGTCCGCATTTAAAGTTATGGACACATGTTTGTGGTACCTTGACAACAGCTGCTCAAGACATATGACTGGAGACCGTTCTCTCTACAAGGTTTTCGAGTCTAGGAAAGGTGGCAATGTCACTTTTGGTTATGAGAGCAAATCACAAATTAAAGGAAAGGGAATCATCTCTCTACTAGGACTGCTAGACATTGCACATGTTCTATATGTAGAAGGTCTAAGAGTGAACCTACTGAGCATAAGTCAAATATGTGACCAAGACTTCATGGTACTCTTTTTGAAAGGAAAGTGCCTTGTCATGGATGAGTTTGGAAAGAAACTCATAAATGGTGTTCGTACTCTAGATAATTGTTATGGATTGGTTCCAGATGCTGATATTGTGTGCAATAGCATTCATTTTCCAAATGAAGATCTATGGCACCTAAGGATGGGACATGCTAGCTACAAACATCTTTCAATTGTATCTAAGCATGAATCAGTCTTGGGGATACCAAAACTCAGTAGGGTGAGCAATGTGGCGTGTGGACCATTTAGCTTGGAAAATAGGTGAAAGCTAAATATCCGGGCACTCAGACATCTGCTACATCTAGACCATTGGAGCTTCTACATCTGGATCTTATGGGTCCAACTAGAACCAAGTCTCTTGGTGGTAAGAGATACATCATGGTTGTGGTAGACGACTTCACTAGGTACACTTGGGTTATCCTCCTACGATCCAAGTCTGATGAACCTAAGCACATTGAAGCCTTGTGTACAAGATTGCAAAATGACAAGAGCCTAGAGATTGATCGAATTTGAAGTGACCATGGTAAAGAATTTGAGAACTCATATACAGAATCCTTTTGCACAAGATCAGGTATATCTCAAAAATTCTCTGCTCATATTACTCCTCAACAGAATGGTGTTGTAGAAAGAAAGAATAGGATTATTCAGGAGATAGCTAAAGCCATGTTGCACAATAAGGATGTGGCTAGAAACTTATGGGGAGAAGCCGTTAATACTGCATGTCATACGGTTAATTGGGTGTACTTTAGACCTGGCACCAAGAAGACTCATTATGAGTTATGGAAAGGAAGAAAGCCAAATATAAAGTATTTCAGAGTGTTTGGAAGTACTTGTTTTATTCTTAAGGATAGAGAACATGTGGGAAAATTTGATTCCCGAAGTGATGAAGGAATATTTCTGGGATACTCCTCTACAAGCAAGGCGTATCAGGTATACAACAAAAGAACCATAAAGGTAATGGAAACAGTGAATGTCGTTATTGAAGAATCTTTAGACTCTAGTTCTGAAAAGGTTAGTGAGGAATTCCCCAAAGAAATTCTTCCTCTTGAGCCAAAGGAAGTTCAAGAAATTGTTAAACAAGAGTCCACATCTCTAAGTACTCTTGATACTCCGAGTATTGTGGAAGATTTTGCAGATATATCCACTTCACCAAATTCTGAATCCCACGAAGAGAAAGGACCTTCTTCTAGGATCAAATTAAATCATCCTCCTAAAGTTATTGTGGGAAACATGAATGAACTCACATTAAGGAAGCGTACAGTTGATAAATGTGTTGCTAACTTTGTGTCTTATTCTTGTTATTTGTCACAGGTTGAACCCACTAAGGTTGAGGAAGCTCTTCAGGATGAAAGCTGGGTTGAAGCAATGCATGATAAACTGCTTAAGTTTCGGAGGAATGATGTCTGGACTCTAGTACCTAGACCAGAGGGTAAGCATATCATCGGCACAAAGTGGATATTCCACAATAAGACTAATGAGTAGGGTAATGTGATCCACAACAAGGCTCGTCTTATAGCTCAAGGATACTCACAAATGGAAGGAGTAGACTATGATGAGACATTTGCCCCAGTTGCCCAAATGGAGTCTATCAGGATTCTTCTAGCCCTAGCATGTCACTTAAACTTCAAACTTTACCAAATGGATGTAAAAACTGTTTTCTTGAATGGGCTCCTTGAAGAAGATGTCTATGTGGCTCAACCAAAAGGATTCATTGATCCACACTTTTCGGATCATGTGTTGTACCTCAAGAAGGCACTTTATGGCTTAAAGCAAGCCCCTAGAGCTTGGTATGATCGACTCACACAATACTTGGTGTCACATAGGTTCACAAGAGGAAAAGTTGATCAGACTCTCTTCATAAAAAAGGGAAGATGGTGAGTTGATAGTTGCTCAAGTCTATGTTGATGACATCATCTTTGGGTCGAATAAAGATGAACTTGCTCATAGCTTCTCAAAACTCATGCAAGCCGAGTTCGAGATAAGCATGATTAGAGAGCTGACTCACTTCCTTGGATTGCAGATTCGTCAACAAGATTCAGGTATATTTCTTTCTCAATCTAAATATGCTAAAAATCTTGGGAAAAAGTGTGGTCTAGAATATGCTAGTTTTGTTAGAACCTTTAAGAGACCAAATGTTAAACTCACTGTTGACTTGTTAGACAAATGTGTTGGTTCATCTCTTTATAGAAGCATGATAGGTAGTCTTCTTTACCTTACTGCTAGTAAACCTAACATTAGTTAGAGTGTGGGAGTGTGTGCTAGATAGCAGGCTAATCCCAAAGAATCTCATATAATTGCTTTGAAAAGAATCATAAAGTATGTCAAAACCATTGCTAACTTTGGTGTGTGGTACAGCAAGGACACAAATAATGTCTTAGCTGGGTATTTTTACGCTAATTAGGCTAGGAATGCTGAAGATAGAAAAATTACATCGGGGGGTTGTTTTTATGTAGGTAATAATCTTATCTCCGGGATGATCAAAAAGCAGAACTCCATCTCTTTATCCACTGCAGAAGCTGAGTACATCACTGCCGGTAGTTGTTGCACCCAATTCCTATGGATGCAAAAACTTCTATATGATTATGGTATTTGTCAAAAGCATCTCACCATCTACTGTGATTATACCAGTGCTATCAACATCTCTAAGAATCCGGTTCAACATTCTCAAACTAAACACATAGAGATTCGACATTGATGATCAGAAGATGGTACTCTTACTCTTGAGTTTATTCACATTGATGATCAGAAGGCTGATTTGTCTTGACAGTAAACATTTTGAATTCCTCATGCATTTGCATCTAGTTTTATGTGTTGTGTTGCTTTGCTTTGTTTAAAATATTTTTGTTGTTTATTTTCAGTTTGTTTTATTTTGTTTTTCATAAAAATTAAAAAAAAATTTTGAAAAATCAAAAAAATACAAAAACAGTGTATGTTTGTGTACTTTGGTACTTGTGCACCTTGGATGGCCATTGAAACAAAGTTTTCTAAACTTTGTATCTCTTATAGCTTAGATGAGAATCTCTATGCACAACTAAGCAAGTGAGCTTTGTGGCTCGTGTTTGTGATGAATAAGGTTAAGTAATCTCTTGTTCTTAACACTCGTATTACTCTTTTTTATAGGAAGGACTAGAAAATCCTAGGAGAAAGGCATAAATAACCATCTCATCACTGTTGCCCGCCAATCATGAAATGACATCTGTATGCTTCGGCATAGCAAAAGTGCAATGTCAAAATGCTTAACATAATTGGATATTTCTTTTCTATCTCTTAAATGCCCATGCATGGTTTGCTTAAAAGAAAAATATGCAAAGAAACATAAAAGGAAAAAGATCAAAATGCTTTACATATGATTGCAAGTGTGTATTCTAGGAGATGTGGGAGTTATAGGATGTACCTCGAAGGTGATAGTCCCCATCAAAAAGTTTTGATCTTGTGTGAGTTAAATTGATTTACTCATATCTCAAATCGCATAACATGTATACACTTATACAGTCTTGTGATGTTTTTCACACACACAACACGCAATATTCTTTGCTACTTTTGATACATGTGTAGGTACGATGTGATTTAGCCATCACAAGGTTTATATGTGTTAATGTATGCTCACTAAATTGTCTTAACTTGTTTTTGAAATATAAAATTGATTAGACTTGTTTAGTGTGTGTGTGTGTGTGTGTGCGTGTGTGTGTGTTTTGGGTCTATGTGCCTCACAATGTTTGTTGAGAGAAGTTTTTGAGAGATCAAAATGTTGTTTGGATCCTTGGTTGAGTTTCATGCTTGATTGCATTCATGTCTATGTTTTTCTCTTCTTTGAAAAACTTTTTAAAGCAATCTTGACAGCTCCCTGACACCTCTCAACACTTGGCTTATCTATCGAGCTCATAAGTTATTTTTCTTATCACTATCTCGACACCTCGCGATAGCTAGGTCGATCGATCGAGAATCTTTCTGGCCCCTCGATAGTTCCTCGATCCATCGAGCTTCCTTTTGCCTTGGACACCTCTCAATAGATGCATCTGTCGAACCCTTTAAAGCCCGACACCTCTTGACACCTCTCGATCTGTCGAGAATTACTGAATTTCTATATAAAGGGTCTTTGTGATTCTGATCTCACTTTCCTCGATCTCTCTCGCCTAATCTCAATCGTTTCACCTCCCAAACACATTTTTCTCTCTCTAAACCTCTTCCTCAAGGGATTTTCGGCCTTAATCAAGTTTTCCTTCACTTGGTATGGGTCCTAATCCCTCATATTCATGCATTTCATGTTTTTAACCTAAGTTTTTGGGATTTTTGAAAATTTTGGGGTTTTTCAAAATCAAAGAAGTTTTTGCAAAATTTTTTGGATGGATTTTGTAGTTTCGATCTTGAAACTTCATGCATTGCATCTCATTTGCATTTTAACTATATTGTCATGCATTTTAGATGTGTGCTATATATGTTCTATGATTGTGTGCTGGTAGGATTGGATTGGGCTGAGCCCATGATGCTATTACCTTTACATGTCACATGTTCATGCACTCCTATGCATACGTTCTTTCTTTTATATATTTTGAACTGCTTGGGACTCTTCTGATTGTCTCCTACTCCCTCTCTCTCTTTTATTTGTGTTAGTCTACTTCTATGGCACCCAAACATAAATCTATTCTATCCTGAAACCCTCTACATTCTGAGGCATTCACTTCTTCCGATCCTACTCCCTTTCACGTCCGGTTCCATGATGAGAAGGCCAAATCAGACTTCTTTGAGAACTTTTCACGACAAGGCATTCATTTGGAACGCCAAGTCATTTTGTCGGACTTCTCCGACACTAACTAACCCACTGTCATTCACAGTAAGGGTTGGGAGTCACTATGTGACATCCCGGTCACTTGTCCATCTGTTTTGATCTAGGAGTTCTACTCCAACACGCATGGATTTGATTATTCAGTACCTTAGTTTTCCACTCGCGTTTGAGGTATGCGTATCGTGGTCACTCCGGTTCTTGTAGCCAATGTGCTCTATGTCCCTAGGCCAGCGCATCATGACTACCCTGGTTGTGAGCGTCTTAAGACTTTGTCTAAAGACAAGCTTATGTCTGCCTTCTATGAGTGCCCTTCTAATTAGGGTAAACGTCAGTTCACTTATTGTTCAACCTTTGCTAAAGGTCCTAGGTTCATGAACATGGTCATGACTTTTGTGTTACATCCCTTATCTCATCATAACTCTATTACAAAGCCTTATGTTCAGTTTTTGCTTACCCTTCTTGTGCATCTTAGTATAGATTTTCCCTTTCATTTCATTCTTTCTATCATAGATGTGTATAGGGATACAACAACTCGTGATAAGCTCATCTTCCCTTTTGCTATCACGAGGCTCTTTCGCCATATTTCTGTTCCCTTTCCTGTGTTTGACCACTTTTTTACTATGGGTGCTATAGATGCCGCTACCGTTAAACGGAGCGAGGCACAGCTTTGGTCGTATTGCACGATGGCAAGCAGTCATGGGTGGCTTCGTTGCTTCTCCTCCACCTACTCTAAAGGCTTCTGAGGATGTGGATGATGCTGATGATGCTACTACTTCCAAGGATGAGGATGATAGTGATGCTAGCTCTTCTAGTGTTGACGAGATGTCTACTTGACACTCTTACCCTTTGAGAGTAGTCATAGTTAGGGGGAGAGTTAGTATAGGAGATTTTTGTTAGGGAGAGTGTTGATATTGAGGGATGTAGTAAGGATACTTGTATATTTTCTTTTCTTTCTACTTTAGATACATTATCTCTTGTACATGGGTCTTGTGACCATTTTGACATACATTGTACTTATCTTCTTTATGTTATTGGATGTATATTTTTCACCTACCCTTACCTGTGTTGTTTCTTTTCTCTCTTTATGCACATGCTTCTTATTTTTTGTATGAAATTTTTATTTCTGTTTCACACAAAGATGCCTTAATGAGTTTTGTTTAAGTGTTTTAGAAATGTAGGTTGTCAAAGTCTACTTGTCATGGACTCTCTTCTTGCAAAGTTTTCAAGAGTTTGTGTTAGGATAGATTTTATTGTACTTAACAAGTGAGTATGAGTTAAGTGATTTATGACTCGTCTCATATGTTCATTTGTTTGTTGTGGTTTTGTCACGGATTTCCAAATGAGAAGATTGTTAGGACATATGTGATTGAATGTTAGGAACATATGTCACTATTTATGTAATTGGCTAATCCTTTGGCAAAACGCACTTTACTTGTAATTGGGTAGATATAGGATGTGTTTAATACTTCAAGAAACCTTGTTTCAAGACCTAGTGTTAAAGCCATGCAAGCCTGTCTAAGATTCAAGTATGAAAAGTTCTGTTCATTAAAGCTTAACAGCTAGCATCTATCGAGCCTTGAAGAGCTATTCCAGCCTGTGGCTCGACTGCAGCTCGACAGATAGGGTATCTATCGAGGTTTATGAAATACAGATTTTTGAGTCTGTTTTTCCTCTAATCCGTGATTATGTGTTTGAGCTTTCTTTTCTCACAACCCTAGACATATAAAAGCATTTTTCTAAGGACTGTATCAGGTTATATAGCCAAAAGCACAATTGCACAATCGAGGTTTATGAAATACAGATTTTCGAGTCTGTTTTTCCTCTAATCCATGATTATGTGTTTGAGCTTTCTTTTCTCACAACCCTAGACGTATAAAAGGATTTTTTTAAGGACCGTATCAGGTTACATAGCCAAGAGCACAATTGCACAAAAGCATAATTCATCAAGTGTGACCAGAAACCTAGTTTGCCCTAGTTCTTGAGAAGCTGTTGTGTTTTGTACACCATAGGGTTTTGTGACCAAACAACTTCATAATATTCCTGTGTTGAAAAGTAGAAGAACTTTACAGCCAACCTTCTTCTCTAGTTGGTGATTGAAGTCACGTACTGGGATCCATGCAATTGGTTCGTCACGTACTGGGAGCCGTGCATTGAAAGGAGAAATTGTCATTACAAAACAAATCCAATTGGGTATTGGGTTTAACTGTAAGTTGGTATAAGGTACTGTGATTCTTTTACTTGTTACCGCTTGTTGTGATAAAAGTGAATTCTCGAGAGTGTTGACCTTAAAATCACCTGGTGGGGTTTTTGCCGTGTTGATTTTCTCCATTTGTAAACAAATCACTGTGTCAATTTATATTCCGCTGCACTTTAGTTTATTGGTGATTTGTTTGTGCTACCACACCTTTGCATGTTAATTTGATTAATTAATAAACTTGGCTAATTAATCAATTAATTCATCATAAGGGGTCAATACATTCTTAGCCTATCAAAAAAAAAATTATAATATAAAAAATAAAATAAATATCATTTAAGCGATATTTAGATATAAAATATGTCAAGTTACCATAGTTTTTTAGTGGAGTTGATGTGTCTTTATGTTAGAACATCTTTTTCTCTCCCTTGTATATATGTTTGTTTCTCTCCCTTGTATATATGTTTGTTTCTCTCTCTCTCTCTCTCTCTCTCTCTCTCTCTCTCTCTCTCTCTCTATATATATATATATATATATATATATATAGACACACTCAAATATATTTGCCAATATGTAAGCAACGTCTAGAGTCTAATAACTTCCTATCAAAATCTGGTAAATTCATCATATATTAGTATGATTTGATGTTCTTTATTTATGCATTTTTTTTTGGGAAATTTTATTTATGCATTTGATTGTCACGATTTATACTATATAATGTATGATATGTTACTTAATTTTATTGTAAATATTTTGGCGAGAATAAGTATGTGACCAACTATTTTTTTTCACAATAATTATATATAGCAGTAGAGATCCTATAGTTTCATAAGGAATTTTTATTTATTTATTTTAAATTCTTGTCTTTAGATAGGTGCTACCGTGTATGACATGATATTTACTATCTACTAGCCTCTGAGCACGCACTCACGCACATGCTTAGAGGCTTTTCTATTTTTTTTGTAAAAATTAAAAATTTGAATCCATTATAATTTGAAATTACTACATTTTTCAATCACAAAAAAACCTAGGGGGTGTGATGAGTAAATTATTTCATCCAAAACACAGAACACTCATCACACCCTAGGTATTTTTGAAATTGAAAAATGTAGTAATTTGAAATTATAATGGATGCAAATTATTAACCTTTATAATAAAAAAATAATAATAATAAAAGAGAAATTTGAAAACCATCAAGAGAGTGGTCATGTTTTGTAGGTAACGTTTTAGTGGGAGTTAAAAATGTATCTACTTATAAAATAAAAAAAGTGTATATATCTATTTAGTTTAGTATTTTTTTTTTATAACTATTAGTTTGTTTTCTGATATTTAGATTTGTTTTTGGATAAGCATGGGGTGTTTTTTTAAGGGGGAAAAAAAAAAAAAACAGTAGCAACGTGGGTTGTTTAACTTATTTTTTTATTAAAAAAGAAACAATAAACATATAGTTACTTTGAAGAAGTGGAAGAGTGTTCTTATTTTGTATGCAATGTTTTAGTACAAGTTAGATATATATTTTTACCAGACTATCCTTTAGTTTTGTCTTTCCTTAAACCTAAGGGTGTAGGGGCATTTTGGAACAAAAAAAAATCCGGTCCAAACAGGGAAAGTCCCTTAAATAGTAGTATAGATACTATTATTTAAGAGGCTTCCCTTATTTAGACCATTTTTTTTTTTTTTTTTTTTGGTTTCAAAATAGCCCTACAACCTACGTTTAAGTAAAGGCAAAACTTGGTAAAAATGCTTCTTTAACTTTCATGTAAAACACTACCTACAAAACATGACCACTCTCCTCAAATTTTCAAGTTACTTTATCCATTTAAAAAAAATAATAAATTAAAACAAACGCAAGTTTCTTTGTAAAAACAGATACTACTTACTAATCAAAAAACCAAACACATATGCCGTTATTACCAAAAAAAAAAAAAAACCATACACCCACATTTTAGTCACATACAACTCCAAACTTCTACCCAACAATTTTAAATTTTCCCATTATCACATTATTATTATTATTTTTTTGTTAAACATATATCTCAAGTTTCAAAAGTTATCATCCAAATTAAAAACTCCTCAATTTCAGCTACAACTTTTTCTTTTCTCCCACTCTCTCAAGTTGTTTTTTTTCCCCTCTCCACGTATAAATATATATACACACACACACACACATAGCTTTTTTTTTCTCTCTCTCTTCCCCTCCCACGTTGTTTTTTATTTATATTTTTTTTAAACTCTATCTCTAACATATATGATATATCACGTTGCCTTTTTTTTTTTTTTGGTTAAATAAATATCTTAAGTTTCTAAGTTATCATCCAAATAAAAAACTCCTCAATTTTAGCTACAGCTTTTTCTTTTCTCCCACTCTCTCATGTGGTTTTTTTTTTTTCCTCTCCACATTTAAAAAAAAAAAAAAATATATATATATATATATATATATATATATATATATATATATATATATATATATATATATATATATATATATATATTAGCTTCTCTCTTTTTTTTTCCCCTCTCTCTCCCCCTCTCACATTTGTTATTGTTGTTGTTGTTTTTTTTTTTTTTTAATTAAACATATATCTCAAGTTTCTAAGTTATCATCCAAATTAAAAACTCCTCAATTTTAGCTACAACTTTTTCTTTTCTCCCACTTTCTCACATTGTTTTCTCTCTCTCTCTCTCTCTCTCTCTCTCTCATTGTTGTTGTTGTTGTTTTTTTTTTTTTTTAAATTTATAAACTCTATCTCTCAAGTTATTAAACTGGGTTATCAATTATCATCCAATTCAAAACCATAAGCAACCACCTTATCACTTTTTGTAAATGTGTCACTCAGGGTTTTTGACAAAAAGAATTTTATGACAGAGCCAACACAACTATTCATCTGGGAAAAGGTATGTCAACCTAAAAATTTTGTAACATTCTCTTTTGATATCAATAAACTCCTTTGTCCTTTTTCACCTTTGGAATTTTTTTTCTTCCTTTGGATTTTTTTCCAATATATATAACAACACCATCTTTTGGTAAACAGACTCACAAGTTTACAAGTTTTTGGCAAAAGGATTTTCTTCTAAGGCCAGAATGATCATTCATATGAAAAAGGTATGTCAACCTAAAATTTAAGGTATTTTTTAAAAAATTATGTCATTGTTTACTTCTTTTTAATAACTCCAAAAAAAGGATCATATAATGTGTTTTTTTTTTTTTAATTTATAACATTACTTTTTTTTTTGGATTTTTTTTCAAATATATATAACAATACCGTCTTTTAGTAAAGAGACTTACAGGTTTACAAGTCTTTTGATAGAATGATTTTCTTATAAAGTCGGCATGATCATTCATATGAAGAAGGTATGTCAACCTACAAATTTAAGGTTTTTAGAAAAAAATTATGTCATTGTTTGCTTCTTTTTAATAACTACAAAAAAAAGATCATATAACGATTTTTTATAATTTATACCATTACTTTTTTTAATATATAAGACGACATTGTAGCTTCAATAAAAATTATGATATATAAGTTTTTTTTTTTTTAATGTTTTATTCGTTTTAAACTAATGCCACTGTTTACTATTACAAAAGACATTGTTTTACATATTCTGTTGCATTAAATTTATTATTAAAAAAATGTTCCAAAACAATATTTGCAAGTCTTTGAATGTTCCTTTAATATTGTCTAATAGTTTTATTGAATTCTAGCATTGATTGTACATTAAATTGATAAATGTAAAAAATTAACTGATCGATTTTGAGATGAATTTTGACATTATGAAAAAAGTATAGTTTGTTTATTTGTTTATACTTTTTCATTGCTTGATATTAAATTGCTTAAAAAATAAAACCATGATGTTATTTTATTTTGTGACTATTTTAACAATTACTTTACCTCAAAAAAAAAAAAAAAAATTTACCTTAAAAAGATGTCAATTTTTTTTCTCCATTTCCTTTTTAACAAGGTTGATTTATTCACAAATTTGTTAGATTGCACTAGCCTCTGAGCTCTTCTTTTTTTTTTGGATAAAATTTAATAATTTACATTAATTATAATTTGAGATTTCTATATTTTTCAATCACAAAAATACGTAGGAGTGTGATGAAAAATTATTTAACTTGCAAATGCATAATACTCATCACACTCTTAGGTATTTTGTGATTGAAAAATGTAGTAATCTCAAATTATAATTGATGCAAATTATTAAATTTTACCCAATAAATAGAAGTGCCCTAAGCACGCGTGTGAGAGGCTAGTTATTATTAAATTTTTTTTTTGTAAAACTAGCCGCTTCAGAATATAGTTTATTTCTCAATTTCCCAAACGCATCCCTTTCGGCAAACTTCTTGGCAGACTCACCGGACACCCACGGAAAGGAGCCACATGAGAATATACAATAATTCTCATTGAAATGATGCCGGAACTTTTAGAGACACCGCGGACTGATTCCGAGAAAACTATGAAATTCTTATCTAAATTTATGCATTTTCTTTGGTTTTGTTGTCAAAATTTGGGGTTAAAATAGGATCTCAATTTAGGCAGATGAGTTTTACAAAATATGGTTCTTCCTATTCAATGCTCCATCTGGTTGTTGTGTAATCGTGTACACTTAAGAGAAAGAACATAAACTTACCCCAGGCAAAAATTCACTTCCATTTTGTGATAAAAGCTTCAAGCTTTCGTTTTTCTTTCTTTTCTTTTACTTTCTCAGCGACCAAACAATGGCGGTGAATAGAAAAAAAGAATAAAAATTGAAAAATTACCACGTGGACTTTCTAAGGAGACAAATATCTGAGAGAAAATCCCTCAATTCTGGATCCAGATTTTCTCATCATTATCAGTTTTAACATCAAAAGCCTTTAGTTTCTCCACACACACACACACACACAAAAAGAAAAAAAAAAATCTAAAGCCTTTGGATGTTTCAATAGATAGCATTGGGATTGAACGGTTTGTAACAGAATAAATGTCTTGAGATTACACATGTGAGTGAAGTTCCACAATAAATAATGATGAGAAGAATGAGTAATTAATATAACATAATTGAACGCATACTCATAAAGATTAGGTCTTTTAGGTTAAAGAATGTCTCTATATGTTATATTAATTATTCAAGGAAACTCCAAAAGGTATTGTTTATCTCCTCAACAAAATGTTAGCTTATTTTGTTGAAGGGGTTGGATTTGGAAAAGTGAGAAATAAACTATATTTTGAAGGGGTTAGTTTTCCACCTTTAGGTTTGTTATTATTTTTTATTAAAATCATAGTTGATAAATTGTTATTGATTTTAGTTTGAACTGATTACTTAACTTATTTTTTTACACGTCAATAACAACCCATAACAACTTGTTATTTAAAATTTGTTTGGAAAATATGTTGTAAAAATATTATAGACACAATATTTCTCATTATAATTAGTGTGGGGAGTAAAAAGACCCTGATGGAGATATGGGCATTTGGGCCGTGCTAAAGAAGGTCGACCTGCTCTTGAGTTTAGAACTTGTTAGTACTACGGGTCGGCCCATACGCCGAGGATCCGAGGATCCAGCCGAGGGTGAATTTCTCTTCGGACGGACACCGGAGAATCTGGGACTTCATGATAAACGTTAGGCAATGACATGGTTAAAACCAGTGGATAAAAGGGGTAAACCCTTGAATGTCCTGGAAGCGCCAATGTAAGAGAAACACCAAGGATAAAGGCTGTCACCTCCACATTAAAGACCCTGTACCTACCACCCTGGCCGCATTAATGGGGAAATGACACCTGAACAGTGGAAGGGAAACTTCTGGTTACTATTCAAAGGCATTGAGAAAAGAAATATCTAGGCTAAGGGGGAGTTTGGGGCAACACGTGTACAAAGCATAAAAAAGAAGAGTATTTAAGGAGCAACTTAGAAGAGAAATAGAGATCTCTTCTTTGTAACCTAAAGGAAAGAGAAAAAGAGAGAGAGAAATAATATAAGAACAGTTCTCGGCTTACGTCCGAGCAGGTTGACTTACAGTATTCCTTGTTGTTTTCAAATGTTTATAATCTTTGGCTTGTCATTTAATCCTCAAACACTTCTAACCTGGGTTTCAAGCCCACACTCTACAAATTACATTGTTTAAGGCTCATTGGGCCTGAGCCCGTAACTGTTCTTGGGGCCAGGTGCAATTGTGCACTTACAATTAGTCTATTTGTAGTTTGATCGGTTTTAAAGGTATTTATTATTTATTAAAGAAATCAAGACCTAAAAATTAATATCCCAATTCTAACCACAAACTCCTCCCACCAACAATCACAAGAATGCAACAAATTCTAGCGGGTTGATTCATTTATTTATTTTTATTCATTGACCCTTTAATTTTTCTTGCCATGTGTTTGGAATTTGGACCGGACTAGAACAAAAGAAAGAAAAAGGAGAAAAAAAAAAGTTGAGGATCAAAACGCTAAATTTTTTTTTTTTTTTTTTTTTGAGGATCAAATTTAATGTTTTTTTAACCTAACTACCACGCTAAATTTAATCTATATCTAACGGCCCACAATTCAGCTAAGTTTTTATTTTTTATTTTTTTATTTTAGCAACAACACCATTCAATTTATTTTAACTAGTGCCAATTCTGCCAAGTTGTTTGTTGTAATGCCCTATTGTAATTGAGTATTCCTTTATCCCATGTCCGTGACTATTCCAAAATCACGATTATTATCTAGGCATGTGGAAAGTTTGAATATTAACATTTTCATTCATAATCCCAGATGATGCAGACTTCAATACTTACATTATTCACCGAACACAATCACAATCATTTATTCTTGGTTGATTATGATCCTTACGGGGCCAGCATTCATGCAGTTCGTTGACACCAACTAAATTGGTTTCACTTTATGACAGATGGCACCACAAGTGTACAACAAATTAACCAATCGATCCGAGCATTCATCAATTTTTGGATCGATTGGTTAAGTTTTTCCTCTTTGGTGACCCTCATTTATTCTTGGCTGATTATTGTCCCTGGGTGGCCAGCATTTATGTACTCGGTTCACACCTATTGACTTAATTAGTTGGCAGCATATCACATGCAATTTACAGAAAAGATTGAGATAGAGTTAACTAACATCATGTCACTTAATAATTTTTTATTAGATTAATATTTAAAAAATCTTGAATTACATGTTTTTTTATTTTATTATTGGCATGGAATTGGACTCATTAGCACCTAGGTTGCACCGACACGCCATTTTTGGCAACGTGTCGGTGTCGGACACGTGTCGGACACCAGAACTGGTACGACTCGACGGACTCCGGTGTCCAAGCAGTGTTTTTTTTTTTTTTCCAACACGGCACCGACACATCCGACACGCCAAAAAAAAAAAAAATACAGACCTCTACCGGCATCTCAAGTTCTCAACCCACCCTCCCTCTAACCTCTGCCCACTGCCATTGCCTTCTGTCCCTCGCCGAAGCTAGATCGGGCTGATTGGTGAGCTCCATAGACGTCGACGCTATGCCCAGTCCCTTCCGATCTCTCTGTCTCTCTCGGTGTGGACTATTCGACCTCTTCTCTTCTCCCTCTTTGTTTTCTTTTTCTTTTCTTTTTTTCCAGATATTTTGGTGAATGGGTGTACTGTGTTACTTTAATATAAGTTATAACATGTTGTTTTTTTGTTTTTTACCCCACTCACACTGTCACAGTGTCACTGACACTGAGTTATACTTTTCAAAGTTTGGTTTCCTTTTATATTTTTAGTTTGACGTTGAATGTAGTACATTTAAACTCTTGGTTTCTACTCTAAACATTTTATATGTATTATTGCACTACTTTGGGGGTTAGTTTACTTATTTGTAGTTCTTATATAATTTAAATTCTAAACATAAACATATTTTATGTCTAAAAATATTTAAAAAATGCTTAAATATAAAATTTAATTAATTATTTAATTGCCGTGTCCACGCCGTGTCGCGTCCTTATTTTTCAAAAATTTCCATATCGCCATGTCCGTGTTCGTGTCGTGTCCGTGTCCATGCATCATAGATTAGCAGACGAATAAGAAGGAATTGTGTGTTAATGAATCCTTGTAATTTGACAGATACCTTATTTTATGTAGATTTATAATTGCTTTGTTAATGTTTGATCACTATCTTTCTGAATTTCAGGATATATTTTAATATGAGTAAACTACACCACCCACCCTTGAGGTTTATCGGAATGACATTGTTCTCAAATATATGTGTATATGACACTCTTGCCTTGTGGATGCCCCAAAAAGGAAGGCTTTTAAGGCTTCTTCTGTTTTGGCATATCATATATTAGGTCTTTGGTGACGTGACTCTTTTGTGTGTATGTGTATCTAGTGTGAGGTGTGTGTGAGTCTCTTTTTCTTATTTTATTTTTAGGTGTTGCCTCCAAACATTGGTTTTGTATTAGGTGTTATTGGTCACTTATTTGTCTAATTGTTTTTTAATTACCAAATTAACTAATACCAATTCAAGGGTAATTTATTAATTAAGCTAAACTAAAGTCTTAAACCAAAGTTCTTGGACTCGGAAGTTTGGTTACAGATGGAGAATGTATTAGGCACCCCACACCGCTTATCCAAAGGATAATACTCCATTTTAATTTTAATTTCAATGTTAACGTTTTAGAAAAAAATAATAGATACTTGGCATTTGGATTTTTTGAAAAAGAAAAGATTTTGCACAGTCAATACATATACATGTGAATATTAATTTACATCTAATATATCACGTGAATATTTATGACAAAGAATTATTTACAAGCAAAGCATGTGAGATATATGTACATAACATATGAGAGTTTATTATGTAGCAAAAATAATATATATAATTTAACATGTGAGTATTATTTATTACATATTTAACATGTGAATACATACATAAAAAATAAAAGAGAGAGAAGAAGAGATATCATCTTTTAACAAATTTATCCTCCAATATCTCATTCTCATGCACAAACATAATGAACCAAAACATTAATGCAGAGGGGGAATATGTTAGCTTGATTGTTGTCTATTGGTTCAATGGAAATGAACCATAGACACAAACCTCAAAAAGAATGCAATTCTAAAAGGTTCAAAACAAAGCATATACAAAAAGAAAACTTAACTTTGGAGAGATGAGCAATTTCTTTTAGGAAAACTTATGACTTTTGGGAAAGTTTTATTTATAATCGTAGGTTTACCTCTTTTTTTTTGTAAAAGGATCGACTTCTCTTGAATTTACGTGAAAAAGGATTTTTTTTTTATTATTTATTTTATAAAAGGAAATGGATTTCAAAAAAAAAAAAAAAAGAATCCAAACTTATTTGGGAAAAAAAATTAAGACCAAGATTATTTATATATGGAAAAAAAAATGGTTTTTCAAGAAAATGGATTCCATGATTTTGATGAAAATCGATGTTTTTCTTCATTTTTTAGGATAGAAAGAACTTGGTTAAAAGATATTTTAAAAGGATGAAAGGCTTAAACATTGAAAACCATTTTATTTTAGGAAAAATGTTTCCATGGTTTTAGCAAAAACCATGGTTTATTATCCAACTTTCACAAGAAACTAAACTTTCACCTCTAGTTGCAAAGATGCAGATGATGAAGGAAAAAATGGATCTGATGATGAACCCCCTCAGAGGACGGGTGTCAAGCGATCTTGACGAACTGGTATACTGGACAAATTCACCCTTTACTACACCCGTAACTTCGTTCTCCCTCCCACTGAAGTTATGTATACCATATGGACCAAAGGATCCATTGGACCACCGGGAGTCGTTCAAGACCCTCATGCACCTGCAAGGCATAGCGGACGACATCATGTGCCTGGCCTTTCCCACTACATTAAGAGGTCCCGTAAGAGTATGGTTCAGTAGGTTGATGCCAAACTCCATCAATACCTTTAAGGAGTTGAGTGCCCATTTCGCCTCGCACTTTATCGGGGGACACAGGTACAAGAAGTCCATTGCATGACTAATGAATATCAAGCAACAGGAAGATAAGACGCTGAGGTCTTACATCACCCGCTTCAACAAGGAGGTCCTCTCGATTGATGAAGCTAACGACAAGATACTCGTGGCTGCATTCACCAATGGGTTACGGAAGGGAAAGTTTCTGTTTTCCTTGTACAAATATGACCCGAAAACCATGTCAGACATACTTTATAGGGCTACTAAGTACATGAATGCAGAAGACGTGTTGTGTTAGGACATATGTGATTCATGTTAGGAACATATATCATCATGTATTGGCTAATCCTTTGACAAAACGTACTTTACTTGTAATTGGGTAGATCTAGGATGTGTTTAATGCTTCAAGGAACAAGGTTTCAAGTTCAAGTGTTAAACCCATGCAAGTCTGTCCAAGAATCAAGTAATGAAGTGCTTGTTTTTAAAGCTCGACAGCTAGTATCTATCGAGTTTTAAAAAGCTATTTTAGCTCGATGCTCGACAATTGCTTGATAGATAAGGTATCTATCCGAGATTTATGAAAATAAGATTTTCAGATCTAATTTCATTCTAATCCATGAGTATGTGTTTAGGCTTTCTTTTCTCACAACCCTAAACATATATAAGGATTATTTTAAGGGGCCGTCACAGGTTGCACAATTGCACGAGTTTGAAGCAAATTGTTGTTCATGCAAATTGTGATCGGAAACCTAATTTGCCTTAGTTCTTCTTTCTCTTAAAGAAGCTATATGTTTCTACACCGTAGGGTTTTATGACCAAGAAGCTTCGTGATCTTCATCGTGTGATGAACTGAAGAACTTTGCAGCCAACATCATTCTCAAGTTGGTGATTAAGTCGCATACTAGGAGCCGTGCATTAAAAGGAGAGATTGTCACTACAGAACAAATCCAATTAGGTATTGGGGTAAAGGTTCAACTATAAGTTGGTATAAGGTACTGGGATTCCTTTACTTGTAACCGCTTATTATGATAATAGTGAATTCTCAGGAGTGGTGACCTTAAAATCACCTAGTGAGGTTTTTGCCTTGGAAGTTTTCCCCATTCGTAAACAAATCATCTTGTCAACTTTATTTTTCGCTGCATTTTATTTTAGTTGGTGATTTGTTTGTGTGGCCACGTATATTGCATGTTAATTTGATTAATTAATAAATTTGGCTAATTAATCAATTAATTCATCACAAGGGGTCAATACATTATTTACCTATCAAGTGGTATCAGAGCAAGCACACTTTGATTAGGGTTTAATCTTTATTGTGTAATCCATTGACCCCTATTTTTCATGGATAAAGGACAGTCATTCATTGTACCTCCTTTATTTGATGGAACTAACTATGCATACTGGAAAGTACGCATGAAAACTTTCTTGTAGTCTTTAGATGAGAAGGTGTGGCAAGCTGTGGAGATAGGCTTGACCAAGCCGTAGGAAGCGCCAACCGATTGGGATGATGCTAAGATCAAGGCGGCAAACTTCAACAGCAGGGCATTGAATGCTTTATTCTGTGCTGTCACAAATGAGGAGTTCAAGAAAATATCCTCCACTGAGACTACAAAGGAAGCATGGACCATTCTCTAAACAACCTATGAGGGAACAAAGGCTGTGAAGGATTCAAAGCTTCAGAGGTTCACTACAAGCTTTGAAGTTATCAAGATGGAGGAGGATGATTCATTTGATGAGTTCTATGCCAAGCTCAAGGACATAGTAAACTTAGCTTTTAATCTTGGGGAAACCATTCCTGAACCCAATATTGTGAGAAAGGTACTCAAATCTTTATCTGAGAGATTTCATGCCAAGATCATCGTTATTGAGGAATCAAAGGACATTGACAAAATTCCTTTGACGGAGCTAGTTGGCAATCTGCAGACCTATGAGTTGGGTTTGACAAGGATTGGGAAATCAAGTAAGAGTAAGTGCATGGTACTGAAGGCCAAGAACAGTGACACAAATGAGTCTTCAGACGATGAAGATTCTAAAATGAAGTCCTACATCACAAGGCAATTCAAGAAGTTCATGAAGAATGCCAATGCGAAGGGCTTCCATAAGGACCATAGGCAATCTAGTTCTTCTTAGTCTAAGAACCAAGACAAAGGGAAGAAGGATGTTAGGGATGGTGGCCAGTACATTGTTCCCTCAGGACCCAAATGTTTCGAGTGTCAAGGCTTCGGTCACATGAAACAAGAATGCCTTTCTTATCTCAAGTCCATTAAGAAGAGCAAGTCACTTGTTGCTACTTTGAGCGACACTAAACCTAAGGATGATTCCGAAAATAAGGATGCTGGAATCCTAAATGCATTCACCACCATTTTTAATCCTACTGAGGGGGTTGTAGAAGATGTGGATGAAGAAGAGGACTTGGTGGAGTCAAAGTTTGAGAAGATGGATGAACAAGATGACATCCACATCGCCTATGCAAAGTTATACAAGGTCTCCGAAAAGCATGAGAAGTTGTATAGGTTGGCCACCAAGAAGCTCAGTGATGTGGAGCTCGAACAAGAAGAAATTTTCAGAAAATTTGATGAAGCCAATCAGGCTATTGGAGCACTGAGGTTTGAGAACAATTTCTTGGCTGAGAAGACCAAGAAGCTTGAAGCAGAACTGTTTCAAGGCAGAGCTTAGCTGGAGTGGACTTCAAGTGCAAAGCTTGATAAGATGCTCAGCTTTTAGAAATCTGCTTCTGATTGAACTGGTTTAGGGTATGATTTCTCTTCTCCTAATACTACTTCTTCTAGTGCTACTGTTTTTGTTTCTCCTATTGATAATGTTGAATATGAGAACAATGATGTTAAAACTGTGATAGCTAATGAGAACATTGACAAAGGTAAATCTATCTTAGGAGCACCCCTTAAGCATACTAGAAAGAAACTAAAAACCCTAGGGTCAAGAAGGGAAATGCTCAAAAGTCTAAATAGAGGAAGTAGCATCTCTGTCATCATTATGGAGTAGCTGGACATACTCGACCTAATTGCTATAAGTGGCTAGCCATTGAATAGAGCAACAGCATGGTCTCATCGGGAAACTTGAGTCAGTTTCCATCCTTTCTTGCTCCTCTTAGAGATCTTCTTAAAGCCCTCATGTTCCTTTCAAACTTGAATGCTTGCAATTTTTTCCCCTCACTACCTGTTCAAGGGTTTACTAAAAGGAAAGGTTCTTTTAAGGTGTGGAAGAAAAAAGGCTCTAAGTGATTTAGTCATTTTTCTCTCTCTCCCTCTTTTTGTGTGTTTGCATTACTTATGTGTTTTGCTTTATTGTTTTGAGTCAGTCTAGTTTTTATGCATTGCTTTGTTTAACATGTTTGTGTTTGTGTGTTTTTAGTATTGCTTTATTTTTTTTTTTCATAAAAAATAAAAAATTGAAAAATCAGAAAAATACAAAAACAATGTGTGTTTGAGTACATTAGTACTTGTGTACCTTGAGTGGCCAATGAAACAAAGTTTTCTAAACTTTGTATCTCTTGTAACTTAGATGAGCATCTCTATGCACAACTAGCAAGTGAGCTTTGTGGCTCGTGTTTGTGATGAGTAAGACTAAGTAATCTCTTGTACTTAATACTCGTATCACTATTTTTGACAAGAAGGACTAGGAAATCCTAAGAGAAAAGCATAGCAAAAGTGCAATGTCAAAACTTAACATAATTGGGTATTTCTTTTCTCTCTTTTATATGTCCATGCATGATATGCTTAAAAGAAAATATGCAAAGAAAAATTAAAGCAAAATGAATCAAAATGCTTTGAAATATGATTACAAGCGTGTCTTCTAGGAGATGTGGGACTTATAGGATGTACCTCGAAGGTGATAGTCCCCATCAAGTAGTTATGATCGTGTGTGAGTTAAATTGATTTACTCATATCTTAAATTGTCATAACATGTTGATACTTATGCAATCTTGCGATACTTTTCACACACAACACGCAATATTCTTTGCTACTTTTGATACATGTGCAAGTACAATGTGATTTGGCCATCACAAGGAATACATGTGTTAATGTATACCCACTAAACTGTCTTGACTTGTTTTTGAAATATAAAATTGCTTAGACTTGTTTAGTGTGTGTGTGTGTGTGTGTGTGTGTGTGTGTGTTTTGGATCTAATTGCTTGACATTTTTCTTGATTGAGAGATGTTTTTGAGAGCTAAAATCGTTGTTTGGATCTGTGGTTGAGTAGCATGCTTGATTGCATTCATATATGTGTTTTTCTCTTCTTGAAAAACTATTTGGAGCAATCTTGACAGCTTCTCGATACCTCTCAACAACAAGGCTATCTATCGAGTTCTTTAGCTTCTTTTTATCGTAATCTCGATAGCTTCTTGATAGCTCTTCAATCCATCGAGAAAGTTTCTGTCTCCTCGATAGTTGCTTGATTGCTTCTTAATCCATCGAGCCCCTTTTGCTGTGGACACCTCTAGATAGCTCCTCGATAGCTGATTCTGTTGAACTTTAAAGCTCGACACCTCTCGATACCTCTCGATCTGTTGAGAATTATGAACTTCTATTTAAAGGGTCAGCGCGATTTCAGCTTCACTTTTCTCAATCTCTTTCGATCCTTTCTGACCTCTCACCTTGCCAAACACCTCTCTCTCACTCCAAACTTCATTCCTAGTTGATTTTCGGCCTAGATCAAGCTTTCCTTCTTTGGTAAGGGTCTTTAATCCTTCAATCTTCATGCATTTCATGCATTAGACCTAGGTTTTTGAGATTTTTGATAAACTTTGGGGTTTTTCAAAATTTTGGAGTTTTTGTGAAATTTTTGGGATGGGTTTTTTATAATTGATCCTAAATGATCATGCATTGCATCACATTTACATTATAACAATGTTTCATGCATTTTAGATGTGTGTTTACTTTGTTACAAACTTGTGTGCTGGTAGGTTTGGATTGAGTTGAGCTCATGATGCTTTTAAGTTTGCATGTCACATGCCCATGTATTTTTCATGCATACGTACCTTCATTTCTTTTTATGCTTATATTGAATTGTTTGGTATTCTTTCGCTTGTCTCCTTCTCTCTCCTTCTTTCAGTTTGCATCATGACACCTACACTTAAATCCACTCCATCTCGAAACCTTCTTTGTTTTGGGGCATCTTCCTCTGATCCTACTCCTTCCCATCTTTGGTTCCATGATGAGAAAGCCCGTAAGGAATTCTCGGAGAACTTTTCAAGACAAGGCATTCATTCGGAACGCCAAGTCATCCTATCGGACTTTTTCGATACTGACCTTTTAACTGTCATCTACAGTAGGGCTTGGGAGTCACTGTGTGGCATCCCGATCACTTGCCCATTCATGATCATTTAGGAGTTTTACTCCAATATGCACGGATTCAATTATTCAGTACCTCATTTTTCTACTTGCGTTCAAGGTACACGTATTATGGTCACTTCGGATATTGTATTCGAGGTGCTCCATGTCTCGAGGGTGGTGTGTCCTGACTACCCTAGTTATGAGCGTCTTAAGAATATGTCTAAAGACAAGCTTATGTCTATGTTCAGTGAGACTCCTTCTCATTGGGGTGATCGTTAGAACGCCCGTTGCTCGACCTTTGCTAAAGGTCCAAGGTTTCTTAATATGGTGATGAATTTTGTTCTCCATCCTTTGTCTCACTATAACTCTATCACAGAACCTCGTGCTTGATTTTTGTTATCCCTCCTAGAGAACCTCTCTATTGACTTCCCTTCTCATTTCATCCTCTCCCTTATAGATGTCTATAAGGATATGATGACCCGTGATAAGATCATCTTTCCTTCAGCTATCACGAGGAACCTTCGCCATTTTTATTTTCCGATCATTTCTCTATCATGTGTGCCATTGATGTAGCGACTGTTAGATGGAGTGAGGCCCAGCTTCAACCGAAGTGACCACTGATTGAGATGGCGACACTTCCAGCTTCTTCAGCTCTATCCACATCTGCTCCTTCTTCTTCTGCAGATGGTATGACTCTTGATGCGATCATGGTGCAGCTTCAGTACATGGATGCTTGCCTTGACAATCTCAGTGATGAGTTGTGTCAGGTGAACACTAGTGTCGGTCATATTGCACAACGACAGGCTTGCCTTGGTGGCTTCGTTGAGTCTTCCACTCCTTCTCCAGAGACTTCTGAGGATAAAGACGACGATGGTGGCTCTGATGGTGGTAATGCTGAGTATGGTGGTGCTAGCTCCTCCAGCGATGATGAGATGATTGCTTGAGTTACTTGCCCTTTGTCATTCGTGACAAAAAGGAGGAGTAGTTTTAGGTATGAGAGTAGCCATGTATTTAGGGGGAGAGTTAGTACATTAGGAGGTTTTTGTTAGGGGGAGTGTCTATACTTTGAAGGATGTAGTGAGGATTTATGTATCTTTTCTTTTCTTTATCTTTTAGATACTTTGTTCATGTACCTTGGTCTTGTGACCACTTTGTGATAGCAAACCTTGTGACCACTTTGTTCATGTATCTTTTCTTCTCTCATATGTTCATTTGTTTGTTGTGGTTTTGTCACGGATTGCCAAAGGAGGAGATTGTTAGGACATATGTGATTCATGTTAGGAACATATGTCATCATGTATTGGCTAATCATTTGATAAAACCCATTTTACTTGTAATTGGGTAGATCTAAGATATGTTTAATGCTTCAAGGAACAAGGTTTCAAGTTCAAGTGTTAAAGCCATGCAAGTTTGTCCAAGAATCAAGTGATGAAGTACTAGTTTTTAAAGCTCAACAGCTAGCTCGACAGCTAGTATCTTTCGAGGTTTAAAAACCTTTTTTAACCATGCTCTATAGCTGCTCGATAGATAGGGTATCTATCAAGATTTATGAAAATCAGATTTTCAGTTCTGATTTCATTCCACTTTGTATATGTTTAGGCTTTCTTTTCTCACAACCCTAACATATATAAGGATTATTTAAAGGGCTGTCACAGGTTGCACAGTTACACGAGTGTGAAGCAAAGTGTTGTTTATGTAAATTGTGACCGAAAACCTAATTTGTCCTAGTTCTTCTTTCTCTTGAAGAAGCTATTGTGTTTGTACACCATAAAGTATTGTGACCAAGGAGTTTCGTGATCTTCATCGTGTGATGAACTGAAGAACTTTGCAGCCAACATCCTTCTCAAGTTGGTGATTAAGTCGCGTACTGGAATTCACGCATCTATTGGTTAGTCACGTACTAGGAGCCGTGCATTAAAAGAAGAGATTGTCACTACAGAACAAGTCCAATTGAGTATTGGGTAAGGGTTCAACTGTAGGTTAGTATAAGGTATTGAGATTCCTTTACTTATAACCGCTTGTTGTGATAATAGTGAATTCTCAGGAGTGGTAACCTTAAAATCACCTGGTAGGGTTTTTGCCTTGGAGGTTTTCTACATTCGAAAACAAATCACCTTGTCAACTTTATTTTCCATTGCATTTTATCTTAGTTGGTGATTTGTTTGTGCTGCCACGCAAATTGCATGTTAATTTGATTATATAATAAACTTGGCTAATTAATCAATTAATTCTTCACAAAGTGGTCGATACATTCTTGGCCTATTACGTTGCTTGCCCGAGAAGAAAAGCCTAGGAAGAGAGAAAGACAAGAAGAAACACGGCAGGATAGGGGACAGAAGGCCACAAGGACTGGAGATGGACGAAAGGATAGTAGGCACTCCAAACCCCCCAATGGAAGGTTCGCAAGTTTCACCTCACTGAGTGCCCCAATTGATCAGGTCCTAATGTAGATCAAGGACGAAGGATCCTTGAAATTTCCTGGCAAGCTAAAAGGTGACCCCAATAAGAGGTCCAGAGAAAAATACTGTCGTTTCCACCAAGATCATGGCCATGATACGTTCGACTACTACGACTTGAAACAGTAGTTAGAAGCCTTGATCAGATAAGGAAAATTGTAGAGATTCGTCAGCAAAGAAAGGACGAACTAACCATAAGAGCAGGGCGCCCGGAGGGAAAACGAGCATCCCAAACCCCCCATAGGAGACATAATGATGATTGTAAGGGGCACCATAACTTCTTGTTCGACCAAGAAGGCGCGCAAGACCTATCTCAGGATGGTTTAGAATGTCCAACTAACAGGTTTGGTCCCAAAGATGGCTCACATCGATAACCCTGTAATTGGGTTCACAGAGGAGGACGCTTGACGTCCCCATCACCTACACGATGATGCACTTGTAGTGAGCATACGGATTGGGGAATACATCACTCATAGGGTTTTGGTGGACAATGAGAGCTCTGCTGATATACTTGACTACCCAGCCTTCCAGCAAATGAGAATTAGGAGAGAACGACTACTTCCAACTAACGCACCACTTATTGGATTCGGAGGAACAAGAGTGTACCCACTCAATGCGGTCACTTTGCCCGTAACAGTCAGTGATTACCCTCAACAGATCACCAAGGATGTCACATTCCTAGTTGTAGATTGTTCATCCACTTACAATGCCATCTTGGCCTATCGTACCTTTAATTAGTGGAAAGTTATGACCTCTACCTACCGCATGATGATCAAGTTCCCCACTGAATATGGAGTAGGAGAGGTATGAGGGGATCAAGTAGCAGCACGCGAGTGCTACATTGCCATGCTAGAGATGGATGACCATTAACAGACCATATTCATAAAAGAACAGCAGGCAGTGGCAGAACCAGTTGAAGGTTTAGAAGAGGTACTCCTCGATGATTCTAAGCCCGAGTGAACGATGAGAATAGGTACACTTGCTAGCCTACTAGTTTGCCAGGCACTCACAGTATTTCTAAGGGAAAACCAGGACGTTTTTGCCTGGAGCCAGGTGGACATGCCCAAAATCGATCCTTTGGTCATAGTCCATAAATTAAATGTCTTGCCCTCGTTTCCTCCCATCCACTAGAAGAAACGGGTGTTCACGCAGGAACAGGACAAGGCCATAGTGGAAGAGGTTTACAAGCTTCTTGAAGCTGAGTTTATACGGGAAGTATACTACCCCTATTGGTTGGCCAACATGGTGATGGTCAAAAAGGCCAACAGAAAGTGGAGAACGTGCATAGACTTCACAGACTTAAACAAGGTGTGCCCCAAGGACAGCTACTCACTTCCACGGATTGACGTCTTGGTGGATTCAACAGCAAGCCACCAGCTGCTGAGCTTCATAAACGCATTCTCTGGTTACAACTAGATCAAGCTGGATGAAGCGGATCAGGAGAAGACTTCTTTTGTTACCAGCCAGAGTCTCTTCTGCTATAAAGTAATGCCATTTAGACTCAAGCATGCGGGTGCTACGTATCAAAGGTTGATGAACAAGATGTTTGTGCATCAGATTGGGAGGAACGTTCAAGTCTACGTCGACGATATGTTATTAAAGAGCCTATAGGAAGATGACCAATTGGACAACCTCAAAGAAACCTTTGATACCCTTTGTTCTTACAACATGAAACTAAATTCGAACAAATGTGCATTTGGAGTGACGGTTGGAAAGTTCCTAAGGTTTATGTTATCCCAAAGAGGTATTGAGGTTAACCTGGACAAGATACAGGCAATAATGGAGATGGCGCCACCAGCGAACATTAAGGAAGTACAGAGCCTCAATGGCAAAGTAGCTACACTAAATAGGTTTGTCTCGAGGGTAATAGACAAGTGCTTGCCTTTCTTTCGCACGTTGAAGAAATCGTTTGAATGGACGACTGAATGTTAGCAAGCGTTCAAAGATTTAAAAGCATACTTCTCCTCCCTACCGCTGTTGAGTCCCTTTAAACCGGGTGAAGAGTTGTTCATCTATCTGGCCGTCTCCCTAGTGGCTGTTAGCACAGCCTTAGTCAGGGAAGAAGACAGGGTACAGAAACCTATATATCACACTAGCCGGGCGCTCCAGGATGTAGAAAAAAGGTACCCCCCGATGGAAAAGCTCACCTTCACGTTGGTAACTGCCACTCGTAAGCTCAAACCATACTTCCAGGCCTACATTGTGGTCGTCTTGATAGACAAAACCCTGCAGAGAGCAATGAGCAACCCTGAAGCAGCTGGACGGATAGCGCTATGGGCAATTGAGTTGAGTGAATTTGACATACAGTATCGCCCACAAACAGCCATAAAAGGGAAAGTCATCGTTGACTTTATTGCAAAATTCATGAACGTAGAAGACTAGGGGGCAGGAGCACAGCCGCAATGGAGCATCCACACGGACAGATCGTCCAATAAACAGGCAAGCAAGCTGGCATAGTGCTTCATTCTTCAGAAGGTAACAAGATCGAGTGCATGATCTGATTTGACTTTCCTACAATTAATAACGAGGTGGAGTACGAAACCTTAATAGCAGGGCTAGACCTAGCTAGAGTAGCAGGTGCTACAAATGTGGTCATGTATTGCAACTCTCAAGTAGTCACAAGTCAAGTAATCGGCGATTACGAATGCAAGGGTGAACAGATGAAGAAGTACCTAGAGCAAGTGAAGTATCGGATGAGCAACCTCTAAGTGAAGTTCGTTCAAATCCCAGGGGAGGAGAACAAGAAAGCTGACCACCTAGCTAGGGCCACATCAATAGAACACATGCTTATCCCTAGCCAGGTACTATCCTTTGTTCAAAGCTCACCATTAATAGACAGCGTCAGTGTGCAAGAGATAGGTTCCAAAAATAACTAGACCACACCAATAACCTCCTACTTAAAATATGGTATGCTACCAGACAATAAAGAGGTCGCTTAGAAGCTAAAGGTACAAGTAACACGGTTCGTACTAGTAAAAGGCATCTTGTACTAGTCAATATAGACTACTTCACCAAATGGGTGGAAGCAAAAGCCCTGGCCACCATCACAGAGAAGAATATACGAGGCTTTGTATGGAAGAACATCATCTATAGGTATGGTATACCTAGGGCACTAGTCTTAAACAATGGGAAACAGTTCGACAACGATTCGTTCCGGGATTTCTGCTCACTACTTATCACGAGCCCACCCACAAGCCAACAGACAGGTCAAGGTGACAAACCGATCCTTGCTCAAAATCATTGAGACTCGGCTTGAGGGGGCAAAGGGAATATGGCCGGAGGAATTGCCCAGCGTCTTGTAGGCCTACAAGACAACAGTAGGGATACCTGCAGGAGAGACTCCGTTTCGACTGGCATACGGGAATGAGACAGTTATCTTGGCCGAGGTCAGACTCACAAGCTACAGAGTGGGAAACTATAATAGTAGTAAGAATGATGAAGCTATACGCCTTCAGCTTGATTTGGTGAACGAGGTCAAGGTGACGGCAGAGCAGAGGTTAGCATGGTACCAAGACCTCATGGCCAAGCATTACAACTCTAAAGTCAAAAATAGGGACTTCCAGGTTGGAGATCTCGTCTTGAGGAAGGTGACGGGCGCGACAAGAGACCTTGCCCAGGGAAAGCTAGGACCTAATTGGAAAGGACCTTACAGGATCACGTCGTGGCAAAGGAAAGGCACCTACCATCTTGAGACACTAGACAGACAAAAGCTACGCCATCCATAGAACACGGAGCACCTGAAGAAGTACTACCAGTAGGCGAGGGTACAAGCGACGACACACCTCATTTTTAGTTTATTTCTTTTTGTTAGTTTTTATTACCTACAGTACTTTTTAAGTCCAAAGGGCAATTTCTTAATTTTTCAAAGAACAATTTCTACTTACGTATTTATCACAATAAGAGGAGTTATTCAGAAACGCCGTGTATGTCTACAGAATTATATTTATTAAGTCCACAAAGTGGATGGGATTGTCCTAAAGGGATGAATCATATTATTAAGTCCACAAAGTGGACGGAGTCATCCTAAAGGGATGAATCATATTTTTAAGTCCACAAAGTGGACAGGACGTCCTAAAGGGATGAATTATATTTATCAAGTCCCAAAAGTGGACGGAATCATCCTAAAGTGATAACTCATACTTTTAAGTCCACAATGTGGACGGGTTCATCCTAAAGGGATGACATATATTTTTTAAGTTCCAAAGAAGACGGGGCCATCCTCAAGGAATGAATAATATTTATTTAGTCCACAGAGTGGATTGTTCATCCCAGGGGATGACTAATATTTATATAGTCCACAAAGTGGACGAGTTCATCCCAAGGGATGACTAACATTTGTGAAAAACACAAAGTGGATGGGTTCATCCTAAAAACGGCTTATATTTACCAAGTCCATAAGTGGACAAGTTCATCCTAAACGGATAGCTTATAATTATTGAGTCCACAAAGTGGACGGATTCATTCTAAGCAATGGTTTGTATTTACTAAGAGGATGGGTTCATCCCAAGGGTTGGTCTGCAGTTATTAAGCCCAAAGTAGACGGATATCTAGCAAACACATATTAACAGATACATGATTAAAATACCATATATCAAAATGATATGGAAAGCCCAATAAAGGGCAAATGTCTACATGTAAGGCCTAACAATAGGCGACGGTTAAATAAAAACACTGTCCTCCCAAAAATCTTTACATGCAAAAAAGAAAAATTAAAGCTAAGAAAAAATATATCTAGTCCTGGTCCACAGGGTTTTCTCCATCATTCCCCCTAGTCATCTAGTCCCCCTCAAATGGACAGGTGTTATCACCGACGGAGGTGGCTTGATCGGTGACGATGTCATCAATGAATAGCTCGTTGGTGCTTTCAGAATAGACGGGCTGGGTTGGAGCCTGGGCCTGAGGGTCAATGGAGATGTGGGATAGGTCCAAATCAGGAAAAGAGGCCTTAACCTGAGGGAAGAAGTCATCGAAGCCGTCCGCGAGCGAGCTACCGAACTCTGCTAGGAGGGCGTCGGAGTCACGATACTCTTGTATTGCATCTTCCTTAGCCCGACGGAGTTGGTCCTTGACGTCCTTGACTTCTCCTTCCTTGTCCTCAAGGATCTTCCTCAACACCTCCGTCTACTCCTATAGTTCGCCCCGTAATTGCTCTGATGTAGCAAGTTTTTTCTCCTAGACCACCTTCCAAACCTTCAGCTCCTCCAGCTCGGCCGCTGTCGCCTTTGCCTTCACTCTGACACGGTCCAAAGTCATCTCATAGGAGAGGCAACAGTCCATCAAGCCCTTCATCATTACCACCCCTATAGAAACCAAAAAAAGGGTTAAAAGAGGACAGGGGCAATTTGACCAAAAAGGGAAAGGGACGGACATATTTACCTATGTGATGCTAAAGAGACCCGTCTCCCCCCATTGCCTCTGTTGCGTGATTGCTTAAGTCCTCGTAATCATCGGCTTTAATGATGGACAAAAGCTGCTTGAGGATGTATTGAGGGTCTTGCAGAGAAGGACGGGTGACTTTTAGGTGACGGGGACCTAACCTGTCATAAGACCTTTACCCAACCCGGACTAGGCAGAGTAGGCGTCTTCTTTATTTTAGCTTTAACACCAACGGTTGACTCTGCCACCTTGGGTGTTTTAGGGGGTCGGTCAGTCTTTTCTAATGATCTCTTCTTTAGTGATGGGGTGACTTAAGTGGTAGCCTTAGGAGGCAAGTTGCCCTCTTGTTTCTTCATAGTAGCAGCTTGTTGCTTTATAAAAGCTCTCCTCTTGCCCTCCTCCATTTCTACATCAAGGTAGATAAAGAAAAGGTTAGGTAAATTACAAGAAGTAGAAGGAAAACATAATAAAGAGCGACGGACTTATGTTTGCGTGCCTAGATGTCGTAGCGATGGGCAACTTCGGTAGGTTCGAGACCGTCGCAGTACCAATGGATCGTGTCCAAAAGTGACAAGCTTTGCCCAAGTCTTCTTCTTCAACTTAATCGCAAAAATTTTCTCCAAGAAGCTCCACTTCTCCAAGTTCACTTCTGGAAGGTCTCGAGCTACAAGAAAGGGATGGTTAGATCAATAACTATAAATAAGAGACAAAATTTAAACCAAACAGACACTTACTAGACAGAGGCATTATGCCCCAGGTTTTGTTTACGGGCATGTACTCCTGATCATTGGGGTGACATATCCAGTCGTCACCCTGTACGAATAAATAACGACTCTTCTAGTTCCTGTTGGTGTCAGGAGTGTCACACACTAGCCCAAGCACATGATTCCTTGGTAGGAAGTTGTACATACCTTTAGACTGGCTAATCTTGGATGGACGGTAACAATGGAAGAACTCCTCCATCGTCATCCTACGCTTCTCGTCACTCAAGACGCCATACAAGACTTCTGCACCTAGGAACACCCTTCAGGCGTTCGGAGAGATTTGGGTGACGGTAAGCCCCAAATATTGAAGAAGACGATGGTGAAAAGTGCTCAGAGGGTACCTAAGTCCCGCCTTAAACATCTGCTCATATACCCTGACGTCCTCGACTCCCTCGTAGTAACACTTTTCAGACCTAAAAGGTAGACGGATAGGTATGTCGATGGGGATCTCTTACCTCTCCCTAAGGGTCTCGAAGTGTTTTCGCTTAACGGTTGAATTAAAATCATTTACCGTCCAAAATAGGAGAAGAATGAACTCCCTAAGGCCATCTGGACCTATAACAAACAGGACCGGAGGATCAATGTAGACTACGTCTGAACTATTTGAATCACCTCCTGAACCTCCCTCTGACTCGACGACGTCCACGTCGTTATCCTCCTCCAAGGGAGAACTGGTAGATGGATTCCCTTCATCATGAGAGATTTCAGGGTCATCATAACCAGATAGATACACCTCATCATAGCCTGCTCCTTCACGGACACACGATTGATCACTCGACGCCTCACTAGACATCTGTAACCTACATGTGACAGATAAACCCTTAAGACTCTACAGGCATACGTAGGCGACGGGAGCTATTTGTGATACCCCAATTTGATTGATTGTGTGATGTGTATGGGTGTGTGATAAGTCCCACATCGGGTATTTATTGGGTAGATTTGGGCTTTATTAACAACTACAAGGAGCCTCAATTGTGATTAGTCCTTTTGAGGTATAACGCAGATGTGGCTAGCATTTTTCTTGGGTCGTTACATAAAAAACAAAAAGAGAACTCAGTAAAAGGCAACGGATGCTTATCAGTTCGATGATATGAAGAAGTAACGAGCAAAGAGAAGCAGACGGGTGCAACAAGGGAACAACCACCTATAAGCGACGAAAAGGACAAAGTTGAAAAGGAAGTAGATGGTAGTGCTCTTGCTCTAGAAATTTGTTACGGAAAGTAAAAATGAGAGGGAGAAGTAACATATATATATATATATATATATATATATATATATATATATATATATAGAGAGAGAGAGAGAGAGAGAGGGAACGGCACGGAAGACAAAGGGATGCTTCGATACGAGCAATTAACCACTAGAAATGTGTCATGTGCCCCTACTACATTAATGGCACTAAGCTAGCCTGTCAAATCAGAATGCATTTTCTAAGGGTTGTGTTAAACCATCACTCTATGAGTCTGCCTGGGAAATAGGGCGATGGACCCATAGAGTGAGGGGGTAACTGAAGAGGACAAAATTAAGGTAGATGGTCTGATTTTACAGAACCTACCATGGGCGACTATACTAGGTTGTGGAAGGTCAAAGGAAGGAAGCAACACAACGAAATGTGTTGCAAGTGGACGGACTCTCTGTGGTGGACAGACGAGAAAGAAGAAAGATACAAAGTGGACAGTGGCAAAGCCACATGGCACCCACATGGTGTAATTGGTCCTCAAGGAACTTTAAATGGAAATGTTTTGTACTTCATGATTAACCCTAGTCAACAGAATCTTTATATAGAAAGGATCTAGTAAAATACGCGTATTTATGAGGATCTTCCCTACAAGGAAACATTTCTCTTCGCGAAGAAACCAAAGTCGGTTCTATAGTACTATAAAAACGCAAAACCTTCAGAGATCAAGGTACGCATAATTTTCCCCAGCTCTAGCACTCTAGAGTTATAAAAGTTCTCTGACTCAACTTACGGACGGTATTTGACCGGTACCACACTGGTACTCTCTTGAGGTCTTCTTTTTCTGCGTTGTGCAGGTGTTGTCTTGAGCACGTGAGGACCGTGTGACTTACTGACAATTTTTGACATCATCACATTTGTACAAATCTCATGGATAGAGTGTTAATTCATTAAACTTCTAAAGAGATTGATTTATGTAATTTATTCTTATAATTAAGTTGCATATGGATAACTCCAAAGGAAGAAGAAGAAGCTAAAAAGGAGTTTTTGATGTTGGTAAACTGATGCAATAAAGACATTTAAACAGTTTGTTCACACCGACATAATTGGTTTTGTAGTAAGAAAGATGGTACCAAAATACGACAAATTAACCAATCGATCCCTTTTGTCATTAGCTATATTTTTGGATGATTATGATCCTTATGGGGCTCGCATTAATGCAGTTAGTTCACCAAAGGTTGTTAAGCTTAGATGTATTAATTAATGTTCTCCCTCTTTGGTGACCATCATCTATTCTTGGCCGATTACCGTCCTTGGGTGGCCAGCATTCATGTACTCGTTTCACACCTGCTGACTTTAGTTGGCAGCATATCGCTTGCATTTTTAGAAAAGTTTGGGTTAAAGTTTACTAATAATATATTACTTAATAATTTTTTTATCAAAAACTTTATATTTAGATTATAGGGCAGGTTGATGTATTTAGGGGCTTAAAGCGAAAACTAAAATTAAGGTATTTTATATATGGGATAATTACAGTAAACCCACTTGTGGTTAGACTTGTTTTCACTTTACCTACCAGTGGTTCAAAACTTAACACTTTACCCATCTGAGGTAACGTCCGTTAGGGATCTGTTACCCACCTCTCCATTTGCCGTTAGAAAAACACATTTTTAGGGAAAACAAACATAACAAAGATAGAAAAATTTAGGTTTTTTTATTGCTTAAGAACTTCTATGAGAACAAAGTGGAGGAATAGCACACAAGTCAACAGTATTGCTATTCTCTTGTCCAATGGGTTATTCAAACATGTATTGGTTTGAATCTGTACTCTTAGTTGTTTATTTGCCTAAAAAGCAATCTCTTTTTTATCAAAACAGCACCCATATACTCAAAACCCACAAGCTAATGAGCAACACGTGCATAGAGCTCCCAAATTATTGAAGTATTCAAGAGCAGATTCAGCTTAGTCTTTATGACAAGCACTATCTTCAGTGAGATATTAACAACTTTGGTGCTAGACTGTCCCACTCCGTCATGGAATCGACTGTGACAATGGTTGTGCTCTTCAACTTCGCAAGCTGAAGATGATCATGATCACGATCATGATCTGGGTTGAGCAGTTGCAAGGAGAGCCATTCGATTTGGCGAGTTGTGGGGTTGTCAAATTTAGATTTAGTTTCGTCAGGTTGCTTATTCAGGTGTTTTGCTACTGTGACAATGGTTGTGCTCTTCATCTTCGCAAGCTGAAGATGATCATGATCTAGGTTGAGGAGCTGCAAGGAGAGCCGTCGAATTCACCTAGTTGTGGGGTTGTCGGATTCGGTTTTTTCAAGTTGCTTATTCAGGTGTTTTGCTACTATGGCTGGGATTTAGAGTGGTTTGAAGTTGGAATTAGGGGTGGGTTTGCTACAATGGTTAGGATTCAGAGTGGGTTTAAAGTTGGAATTGGGGTGGGTTTGAAGTTGGACGGTTCCTTTCCTTTCCTTAATTGGTGGTGTTTGGTTGTGCTGAAAAGGACTGAGAATTAGGAGAGGCATAAGCAATACCTAGGGTCACCATCACACCACCAAACCCATGGCTGAGCTACCACAATCCAAACCCACGACTGGATTTCTCATTACCTCATTTTTTGGTTGTTGATTGCTTATCTCTATCTCACTCTCTTTTGTTAATAACGTTGCTAGTTGTTTTGAGATTGTTGGTCTTCTTGTAAAAATTAGTTCACAATTTTGAGTTGTCATGAGATTGTTGATATTGATATAGATTAAAAGTGATTTCATTGAGCCCTTTGATCTGTATGATATTCCTCCACTTTGTTCTCATAGAAGTTCTTAAGCAATAAAATACCATAACTTTTTTTTTATTTTTTTTATTTTTTATCTTTGTTATGTTTGTCTTTCCTTAAAAATATGTTTTTCTAACGGCAAAGAGAGTGGTGGGTAACAGATCCCTAACGGAAGTTACCTCAGGTGGGCAAAGTGTTAAGTTTTGAACCACGGGTAGACAAAGTGAAAACGAGCCTAACCACAGGTGGTTTTACTGTAATTATCCCTTTATATATATATATATATATTTAAATATGAGTTTTAAAAAATTAAATATTAATTAAATTGTATTGTCTTTTTAAATGCAAAATTATTACTAATTAATGTGAACCACATAAAAAATTTTCTTTTAGAAGTCTATAAACACAAAAAATTTGACAAAACTTTTTACACCTGTTTATGTGATGATTAATAGTGGTAAGTAAAAGAGTGATGTTAGTAGTGGGCCTGGGTGAGAACTAGCAAAAGTTTACCAACTCAACTATTGTGAAAAATATTGTGAATTTTGTTAGGACATATGTGGTTCACTTAATATGAACATATGTCATTTTTTTATGTAATTGACTAATCCTTTGATAAGATGCACTTTACTTGTAATTGAGTAAATCTAGGATGTTTTAACACTTCAAGAAACAAGGTTTCAAGATCAAGTGTTAAAGCCATGCAAGTTTGTCCAAGAAACAAGCTGAGAAGTGCTCATCATTAAAGCTCGATAGTTGGCTCGACAACTGCATCTATCGAGCTTTAAGAAGTTGTTCCGGCCCATGGCTTGACGGCTACTTGACACCTCAACACCTCTATTTATCGAGGTTTAAGAAAAACAGATTTTCAGTTCTATTTTGATTCCAATCCGTGGATATGTCTTTGAGCTTTCTTTTCTCATAACCCTAGACATATAAAAGGATTATTTTAAGGGCCTTCAAAGTAAGCACAAGTTGCACAAGCATTAAGCAAAGTCTGTTCAAGCAATTTGTGACCAGGAGACAAAGTTTGTCCTAGTTCATCTCTTTGTGAAGAAGCTGTTGTGTCTTTGCACTTTGTAGGGTTTTGTAACCAAACATCTTCTTGTTCTTCATTGTGAGGATGAACTGAAGAATTTTGCAGCCAACATCTTTCTTAAATTGGTGATTGAAGTCGCATCTTTGGAATCCACATAATTGGTTAGTCACGTCTTGGAAGCCGTGTATTGAAAAGGAGAGATTGTCATCACAGAACAAGTCCAATTAGGTATTGGGGTAAGGGTTCAACTGTAAGTTGGTATAAGATACTGGGATTCCTTTACTAGTAACCACTTGTTGTGATAATAGTGGATTGGTGACTTTAAAATCACCCGGTGAGGTTTTTGCCTTAGAGGTTTTCCCCATTCGTAAACAAATCACTGTGTCAATTTATTTTCCGCTGCACTTTAGTTTATTGGTGATTTGTTTGTGCTACCACGCGTTTGCATGTTAAATTGGTTAATTAATTGAACTTGGTTAATTAATTAATTAATCCATCACAAGGGGTCAATACGTTTTTGGTCTATCAAATTTTTTTTGTGTATTGCTCTTTTCTTTTCTTTTTTTCTTTTTTTGTGATGTGCTACTACATTCACAATATTTTTCACAACAAATCTTATGTGTTAAGTTGTTACTGGTTCTAATTTGAAACTACCACTAAAATTATTATTTTTGCCATCAATAATAGCCTGTAAGGTTGTAACAACTTACTACTTAGGATTTGTTGTAAAAGTGTTGTGAAAGTAGCATTTTTTTCTCTTTTTTTTTCATTTGATAAAAAAATAATATTTTATTTATTAGGAAATATTTGGGCTTAATTAAATTAAATTGGGGCATTTTTTTCTACTTGGGACCTTAGGCGACCGCATCAATTATTTATATAGTAGAGCTGGCACTGGGTGGGAAAATTGGCGGATCAATCGAGTTTGGGTTTAAAATGGGCTTGGGTAAACAAGGGGTCATATTTAGTGGATTGGAAATAAATCTGATAAATTGAGTTGCAAATAGGGTTAGGTTGGGTCGACCTGCAAATTTTCAAATGATTTTAAAAAAAAAAATTTAATTTCTTAATCGGTGTAGTTCTGGTGCAGATATAGAAGTCACCGAGGGTTTGATCAATGAAGCTTTGACCAAGGTGGGATTCCTAGTTTCGTTAGTTATAGTGCTATGGCTATTGATCTTTATAATGAAGGACATTAATGAAATTTGATTAAGATTATCAAAACACAATCTCAATACAAAAATTTAATTTTAAGTATTAAACCGTGGTACTCTTCAAATATTAAAAGAAGATACTTAGAGTTACTTTGAGAAACACAAATATAATTTCCCAGTTGACATCTTCCACTAAAAAAGCATACGTTTAGGTGGCACAAAAAGAGACCTAGCCTAGAATGTTGATTAATGTATTTCCTTAGCTCTCATTTGGGAGGAGGGAATGAAAAGAAATAAAAAGAATAATTTTAAATATATTTCATTTCCCTTATTTAGGAGTTTTAATAGAGGGAATAAAAAGTTCATTCCCTTATTTGGAAGTTTAAGTGACACGAAACAAAATTGGTAGGAGGGAACATACATTCCTCTCTATTTCCTTAAAAGTTAAATCTCAAACTTTCATTCTCCCCGAAATTGAGAGGAATTTGAGGGAATAGAATTAGATTTAATGATTTTTTTAGAAAAAACTCCTAAAGTACCCTTATATATTGAACAATTTATTTTAAAATAGGGTCTAATAGTAATATCATCGTAAAATGATTCTATAAGGGCGAGATTTGGATCCTAGACCCAAATAGCAATAGGACTAGGGCCCAAACAGTCTAGCACAATGAATTTGTAAAGAGTGGGCTTAAAGGCTGGGCTTCCACTGAAGGATCAACACGCACAATAGATCACGGAAGATAGTAAAATAAAGAAAATTAAACTATATGGGAAGAAAATCGCTCATCAGCAAAGTTTGAGGATGATAGTTCTTGAATATATTCCTTCAGACTTGGTTACACTTTCTGTTCTAATTTGCTACAGTATCTTTTCCCACCATTTTTTCAACTCCCTTTTCCTCTAGAGGGTCTCTCACATTATATAGTCCCCTTTAGATGATCTTGGCCCTCTAGTTGTTGATCGCCCAGGCTATCACTTGTGTGCTTGTCCCATCAGACCTTTTACAAAACCCCTTGTGAGTTGCAGCAATCAAAGTAGCACTATTCAGGGGTCTTCTCCACATAAACGCAGTTAGAAGGTTTGGTGGAAAGTATTAAATATAGTGGCAACTACCATCCCTTCAGTCAAGACTGGTCCCTTCCCCGAAGCTCTTTCTCTTCAGTGTGACCTCCTCTGGTAACGTGCCACTGAAGTGGCCTTACCATCTAAGGGCATGATCTCCTTGAAGATACAGGAGCCTCTTCGGCCTTAGGTATGACATGTGGCATGATCTCCTTATTGGATTTACGTACCCCACGAGATTCAATTCCATTCCCTTTATGTTACTCCCAAACAAAGCTAGTAACAATCTATTCATTATCATTCCCTTTCATTCCTCTATTTTAAAGCATCCAAATAAGGTTACTTAATTCCATTCCATTCCATTCATTTCTTTTCCATTCATTTCCCTTGCTTAAATTCATTCCATTCTATTCTATTCCATTCCATTCCCTTATGATCATTTTTAGGTTTCTATCTGTGGGTGGGCCAAAAATAATTTTCTAGATCCAATGATTATCAAATTTAAATTATACAAAATCTAAAAATAAGAAACAAACACACATAAATATATAAAATCTTACAATTTCTTTTTACAAGTTTTCTTATTTTAAAATTTATTGCGTGATAAACTCATCATCAATGCTGCAAATCACATCTCTGTCAAAATTTTAGTTCAATAAAAATTTTCTTAGCTTTCTCTTTTTGTTTGTAAGGACCTAATATATAATTAAGGGGACTAAATTAAGTTTAATTACAAATTTTGTTGTTGCCTAAAGGTACAATTCTCACTAAAAAAATAAGTATGGTTATATATTTCAAAAATCTAACCGTTGAATTACATATTCTTTATGTTTTTTAAATAGATGTCAAATTTCAGGTTAATCGAATATTATTTATTATTCGATTTATAAACTTATTTTTTAATATATAATTTTAGACTATAAAAACTCAAAATTTAAACACTTGATTGATAACATAGTTACTGATTTTTGATTTTATTGAAATTTGTTAAGTTTGAGGGATATAAAAAGAAAATATAATTCAATAGTGGATTTAATAAAATTCACATTCAATAAATAAAAAATATTAAGTGGTGTTGTAACTTTAATCTACAACTAAATTTACAGCTAAATTTTGCCCAAAGTTTAATTATGTAGCTACTAAAAATATTTAGGGTGCTACAATTGTTTTTAGAGGTACAAAGTCATAAACTTCGTTCACAAAGTCATAAACTTCATGATCAGTTGATCCTAATGGGGCCAGCATTCATGAACTTCGTTCACACCGACTTAATTGGATTCATAGTATGACAGATGGCTCCACAAATTAAATAAGACAGATTAGCCAATCAATCCGAGCATTCATGCATTCTTTTCACCAAAAGGGCCTCAAGCATGGATCCTTAAGGTGGCCAGCATTCATTCATTCCGTTCACACCTAATGACTTAATGATCAGTTGGCAACACATCACTTGCAATTACTGAAAGATTGGGTTAAAGTTAACTATTATTATATTCCCTAAATATTTGCTAGTGGATTAATATTTTATCCAATATTTTAAAATTTTCACCAATAAATTATATTTTCTATATATCCTTAACATGCATGTTAATGTAGTTCTTGTTATGAACATATTTTATATAATTGACTAATCATTTGATAAACTGCATTTTACTTGTAATTGGGTAGATTTAGGATGTGTTTAGGACTTCAAGAAACATGTTGTTCAAGTCAAGTGTTAAAACCATGAAGATCTAACCAGGAAACAAGCAAAGAAGAGCTGTTCATTAAAACTCGACAGCTATCTCGACAAAAAGACTTCTATTGAGATTTAAAGTCGAAGTTCGACAAAAGCTTGACACAAGCTGTTTCTGTCGAGACTTACGAAATCAGAAATTTTAGATCTGATTTTTGGCCCATGTTTGTATATTTGTATAGGGTTTCTTTTCTCACAACCCTAAACATATATAAGGATCATTTTAAAAGCCGTCGCGCATGCAGAAAGTGACCTAGTTCATTATTCTCTTTGAAGAAGCTACTGCGTCTTTACGCCAAGGATTTTGTGACCAAGGAGCTTCCTGATCTTCATTATTAATGAACTGAAAAATTTTGCAGCCAACAATCTTCTTCAAGTTGGTGATTTAGTCATGTACTAGGATCCGTGCATCATTAGTTATTTATGTACTGGTATTCGTGCATTGAATGGAAAGATTGCTGCTACAATAAAAGTCCAATTGGGTATTGGGGTAAGGGTTCAACCGTAGGTTGACATTTTGGGATAGGCCAAAAGGTTTGGTAAGCTTCCTTATACTTGTAACCACTTGTGATTGATAACAGTGGATTCTTAGGAGTGGTGACCTTAAAATCACCCGGTGGGGTTTTGCTTCAGTGTTTTTCCCTATTCGTAAATAAATCACCCTTGTCAAATTTATTTTCTGCTGCATTTAGTACAATTGGTGATTTGTTTGTGCTGGCACGCTATTGAATGTAATTGAACCTAATTAATTAACTTGGGTGATTAATTAATTTGCAAGGGATTAATTCATTTTAACCCAACAAGTGGTATCAGAGCAAGCACGCTCTAATTAGGTTTTAATCTTTGTTATGTAATCCATTGAACCCTGTTTGTCACGGATAAAAGACAATCTCTTATTATACTTCCTATATTTGATGACACTTATTATACATACTAGAAAGTACGCATGAGAGCTTTGTTTGCAGTTTTTAGATGAGAAGGTCTAGCAAGTTATGGAAATTGGCTGGACGAAGCCAAAGGAAGTGCTGGTTGATTGGGATGAGGCCAAGATCAAAGTGGCAAACTTTAACAACAGAGCATTGGATGCCCTATTCAGTGCGGTGACCAATGAGGAGTATAAGAAAATATTCTCAACTGAAATTGCAAAGGAAGCATGGACTGTCCTCCAGACAACCTATGAAGGGACTAAGGCTATCAAGGATTCAAAGTTCCAAAGGCTCACGACTAGCTTTGAGGAGATAAAGATGGAGGAGGATGAGACATTCAATGAGTTCTATGCCAAGCTGAAGGACATAGTGAACTTAGCATTCAATCTTGGTGATCATATTCCTGAGTCCAAGATTGTGAGAAAGGTGCTTAGATCTCTCCCTGAGAGATTTCATGATAAGATAACGGCAATTGAAGAATCAATGGATATTGACACCATTCCTTTGACAAAGCTGATTGGCAACTTACGAACCTATGAATTGGGTTTGACTAGACTTGGGAAAGGAACCAAAAGTAAGAATATGGCACTGAAGGCCAAAAGTAATGGGACTGATGATTCTTTAGATGATGAAGATTCCAAAATGAAGTCCTACATCAATAGGCAGTTCAAGAAGTTCATGAAGAATGCCAATGTGAAAGGTTTTGACAAGGACCGTAAGCAATCCAGTTCTACTCAGTTCGAAAGTCAAGATAGAAGGAAGAAGGATGCTAAGGATGACGGTCAGTCTACTATTCCTTCCTGACCAAAGTGCTTTGGATGTCAACATTTTGGACACATGAAACAAGAATGTCTAACATATCTCAAATCGATTGGGAAAAACAAGGCTCTTGCTACTACCTTGAGTGATACCGAGCCTAAGACTGAGTCAAATGATAGTGATGACAAGGGAATCCTGAGTGCTTTCACTGCCACAGTGGATCCTACTGAGGGGATCGTAGAAGTAGTGGATAAAGAAGAGGACATGGTGAAATCCAAGTTCGAGAAGATGGATGAACAAGTTGACATCCATACAACCTATGCAAGGTTATACAAGGTATCTGAAAAGCATGAGAAGTTGTATAGGTTGTCTACTAAGAAGGTTAGTGAAGTGGAGCTAGAACGAGAGGAGCTATCCACAAAGGTTGAAGAAGTCAATTAAACTATTGGAGCACTGAGGTTCGAGAATAACTCATTGGCTGAAAGAACCAAGAAGCTTGAAGTAAATTTGTTCCAAGTTCGAGCTCAGTTGGAGAGGACTTCCAGTGCAAAGCTAGATGAAATGTTGAACCTCTAGAAATAAGCTTTTGACAAAACTGGCTTGGGGTATGAACTCTCTAACTCTTCTCCTATTACCTCTTCTAGTAAGACTGTTTTTGTCTCACCTGCTAACAATGAAAATCTTGAGAAAAATGAGATAGCTAGTGAGAACAATCTAGACAAAGACAAATCTATTCTAGGAGCACCCCTTAAGATAGAGAAGAAAGGGACTAGAAACCCTAAGAGCAATAAGGCTAAAAATAAGCCGCACTTCTGTCATCACTATGGAGTTTCGGGACACACTCGTCCAAATTGCTGTAAATGGTTAGCCACTCAACAGAGCAATAGTGTGTTATCATCTGGTGGTGAAGGTCAAATTCCACAATCTTTAGGTCCTCTTGGAGATCTTTTCAAGGCCCTCATGTTCCTTTTGAACATGAACGGTTTCAATTCTCCCCCCTCACCTCTAGAACAAAGGTTCAATTCTAGGAAAGGATCTTCCTCCAAAACCAAAGTTTGGAAAGAAAAAGGCTCAAGGTGATTCAGTCACATTCTCTCTCTCTCTCTTCCTTCTATGTTTTTGCATTACTTGTTTGTTTTGCTTTTCTTGTTTTTGAGTTAGTCTAGTTTTATGCTTTGTATGTTTACATGTTTTTGTTTTTTTGTTTTATTTTATTTTACATAAAAATTAAAAAATTAAAAAATCAGAAAAATTAAAAAAAACGAGTGTGTGTTTGTGTATATTGGTACTTGTGTACCTTAGATGGCAATTGAAACAAAGTTTTCTAAACTTTGTATCTCTTGTATCTTTGATGTGCATCTCAATGCACAACTAAGTTAGTGAGTTTTGTGGCTCGTGTTTGTGATGAGTAAAATTAAGATTGTCTCTTATATCACATACTCATATCACTCTTTTTGAGGCGAAGGACTAGAAAATCCTAAGAGAAATACAAAAATAACCATCTCACCACTAAAGCCCGCCAATCATGTATAACATCTGTATGCTTCGGTATAGCAAAATTTTGATGTAAAAGCTTACGTAATTGGGTATTTCTTCTCTCTCTTATATGTCCATGCATGCTGTGCTTAAAAGAAAAAAAAAATGCAAAGTACATGAAAAGCAAAAAGATCAAAATGCTTTTAAAAATGGTTGTAAGCGTGTTTCTAGGAGATGTGAGAGCTATATGATGTACCTCAAAAGTGTTAATCTCTATCAAGCAGTTATGATTGTGTGTGAGTGTATTTGATTTTTTCATGCCTCAAATCCTCATAATATGAGACACCTCTTGCTATGTTTCACACACAACATGCAAACTCTTCGCTACTTTTGATATATATGCAGGTACAATGTGATTTGGCCATCACAGGAGATACATGTGTTAATATATGCTCACTAAACTGTCTTAACTTATTTTTGAAATATAAAATTGGTTAGACTTGTTTAGTGTGTGTGTGTGTGTTTTTGGATGCTATGTTTATATGTTGAGAGATGTCTTGAGAGCTTAACATGTTGATTGGATCTTCGTTTGAGTAGCTTGCTTGTTGCATTCATTTTTATGTGTTTTTCTTCCCTTGAAAAAACTCCATTTCTTCAAGCTCGATAGCTTCTCGACAAATCCTCGACGAGATTCTCTTTCTATCAAGCCTTTTTTCTCTTTTCTCAAAAAATCCCGATAGCTTCTTGATCCGTCAAGATTTTTGGGTTCCTACTCTACACATTCTTGACGGCTTCTTCAATCCATCGAGCCAAATTTTTTTGCTCTCTATCTGCTCGATAGATGTTCGACAGATTCTCGATCCATCGAGACACTTTTTTGCCGTCAATAGATCCTCGATAGTACCTCGACAGATTCATTTCTGTCGAGATTTAAAGCTTGACATATTCTCGATAGGAACCTTGATCCATCGAGCTGCGTTTTCTATTTAAGGTTGAGGCACAATTTCTTTTTCATTTCTCTCTTCTCACTCTCAACAAATTTCACTTCTTTCTCAACTCATACTTTCTTCTCTCACTCAAATCTCTTCTCCAAAGTGTTTCTCGACCCATTCCTAGCAAGATCCACTTGGTAAGTGATCTAAACTCTCTCTCATTCATGCATTTCATGCATTTAGACTTAGGGTTTAGGGTTTTGAAAAATTTTTGAGGGGTTTTTGAGATTTTTGTGAATATTGTGAGTTAGGGTATGTGAATCTAATCTTATATAACCATGCATTGCATTCTCATTGCATTATAACAATGTTTCATGCATATTTAGATGTGTGTGATTGATTATTGTTGTTGAATGCTAATAGGATTGGATTGAGTTTTTCCCATGATGCTTTTAATTTATGCACGTCACAAGTTCATGCATTCTTCATGCATACGTTCTTTCTTTTCTTTCCTATTCTAAGCATGTGTTACAGCGTTATGGCAGCCAAATAGTGCAAATCTACTCCAGCTCGGAACCCTCGTCATGGTTCCTGGTCATCCCTTTCTCCTATTCCTACTATTCCCTCTCACATCCGGTTTTGTGATGAGAAGGCCCAGACGGACTTCTTTGAGAACTTCCAAAAACGTGGCGTTCATCCGGAATGCAAAGTTATTCTATCGAATTTTGATGACATTGCTCTCCCTGAAGTTCTTCGGACTTAGGATTTGGCCTCTCTACTTGAGAAACCCTTGAGTTGTCCAATCGTATACATACAAGAGTTTTACTCCAACATACAAGGCATCGGTACCCCTGTGCCTCAATTTGTTACCACATTCCGAGGTACATGTATCGTAGTTACTCCAGATCTTATATCTGAGGTACTACGTGTCCTTAGGGTAGCGCATCGTGGCTACCCTAGCTGTGAGCGTCTCCGGACCATGTCTAGAGACAACCTTCTTTCTCACTTCTGTGAGAAACCCTCTCTTTGGGGTGATGCTCTAAACACCCATTGCTTGGGCTTTGCTAAAGGCCTTCGCTTTCTGAACATGGTGATGACATTTGATCTTACTCCTCTGTCACACTATAACTCCATCACTGAGCCGCATGCTCGTTTTCTTTTTTCTTTGATGGAGGATCTTACCATCGACTTTCCCTCTTACTTCATCACATCTATCATAGATGTGTATCAAGACACTACAACCTGTGATAAGCTCATCTTTCTTTTGGCTATCACGTGGATCCTTCATCACTTCTCCATTCCTATTCCTTTCTCTCCTCTTTTCACCATCATGGCTGCCATATGCGCTGGTTCTGTCTGGCGGAACAAGACCAAGCTTCAACTGAAGCGGCCATGAGTAGAGACGATTGATCTTATAGCTTCTGCTGTTCCGCCCTCTTCCACAGCTCCTTCTACCTTCGCTCCTTCCTCCTCCGCAGCTAGTGTCACTCTCAATGCCATCATGGAGCAGCTATAGTGAATGCATGTTGATTTTGGTGGTTGTCTTGACTATCTCACTAATAAGATGTGTCAGATGAACACTAGGATAGGACACATTGCACGTCGACAAGCTCGCATTGGCAACTATGGACCTTCTCCCTCTCCTTCTCCTAAACATCCTGTTGTTTCTCCTTTTGAGGATGATGAGGATGATGCTAGTGATGACGAGATGACAACCTCTCAGTGACTTGTCATTTGTCATTCGTGACAAAAATGGGAAGTAGTTTTGGTTTTGAGAGTGGTCTTGTACTTAGGGGGAGAGTTAGTATAAGACATTTTTGTTAGGGGGAGTATATATAGTATTGAGGGATGTAGTGAGGACTTTATGTATTTTCTTTCCTTCTTTATTTACATTAGCCTCTTGTATACCGGTCTTGTGACCATTTTATTACATACATTGTACTTTATTTTCATATATATGATGATGATGTGTGTTTTTCTTCACCTATCTTCCCATGTGTTGTTCCTTTTCTCTCTTTATACAAATGTTTCTTTATGTAAGCAATCTTTATTTCTGTTTCACACATGATGCCTTGATAAGTTTTGGTTAAGTGTTTCAGAAAGATAGGTTGTGAAAGTCCATCTTGCCATGAACTCCCTTCTTGCAAAGTTTTTCAAGAGTTAGTAGGGATAGATTTATTTTGTAATACAACAAGTGGTTATGAGTTTAGTGATTTAAGACTTCTCTCATGATTATTTGTTTTGCTGTGGTTTTGTCAGGAGTTGCTAAAGGGGGAGATTGTTAGAGATATATTTTATGTAATTGGCTAATCTTTTGACAAAATGTACTTTATTTGTAATTGGGTAGATCTAGGATGGATTTAGGATTTCAAGAAACATGTTGTTCAAGTTAAGTATTAAAGCCATGAAGATTTGACCAAGAAATAAGTGAAGAAGAGCTATTCATTAAAGCTCGACAGCAATCTTGACAGAAAGACTTCTATAATTGGTGATTTGTTTGTGCTACCACGCTATTGCATGTAATTAAACCTAATTAATATTGAGTGATTTAATGTTATGAGATTTGTTAAACTTCGTTTTATTTTAAACTAGTCGATAATCAGTACTATGTACGGGAACCTACTTATTTGTGAGGTAGACTAAAATTAATTTTATACAATTTTAAATTGATTAAAAAACTACACAATTGCATGATTTTCTTTTTTATAACTTCAATTTGTGTTACAATTTGATGAAGAGACCATTGCTTGAATGTGCAATGACTTACAAAATTTTGTTAGACAACTTCAGATGTTATCAAGAAATTCAAAAACCTAAAATCAAAACTCTAAGTAGGAGCAGAAAAATTAAGAAGCAATTAGAATCTAATATATCTACCAAAACTAAAAACCCAAAGAGTGAGAGAGAAAAACTTAAATACAGAGTGTTCCAAAGAGAGAAAGAAAGAGAAAAGAAGGTACGTACCTGTGAGAGAGAAGATTGGTGGTGAATCAACAATAAAATAAATAAAAAATTCAGATATTTCAAATATTGCAAAAACTAATACAAATTCAGATGTTAAAACTTCCAAAATACCAAAAAAGATATATAATTAAAGAATAAGTTATTGAAACAATTTAAAAAATATATGACTATTCAAAAGAGAAATATAAGAAAAAGAAAAAAAATACAGAAACTCATAGAAAATAAGTTTTAAATTTTAATAGGTCTAACCTTTAAACGATGAAAAAAAATCAAATACAGTCATAGATATCATTCAAATTAAAACGCCAAAGACATATTTCGGTCGCTCATTTATTTGAATACATTACATTACATCAAACTATATAGTTTTCAGGTTTCATTATCCAAAAAAAAAAAAAAAAAAAGCCGCAACTTAATTATTGAGTGCATATTACAACACTGCAAAGCTTGAGGCATCACAAACAATTTCCAAACCATGCATATGATATATTTGACTCAAAACCTACTTATTCTTAAGTACTGATCTCCATGAAAGTAAGCAACCTGATGCATATTGGCTTATATATTGCTTATTTTTTTTCTTTTTCTTTTTTTTGAGGATAAATGGCAGATTTGGCTTATATATTGCTGAAACATGTATATTTCTTCTTATCTTAAAGGGTAATGTGGCATGTAACTAGGGTATGGGAATGGATAATAGTTGTATGGAGATGAAAATCACTTTTTTAAAAAATATTGGGTTTTGCACTACTTTTATAGTTTCATGATTAATCTCATAAATTTGGAAATAAATTATCAACGTTTAAGTTTGAGTTTAAGATGAACTTCTTAGAGAGATAGAGTTTCATTCCTTGTTGAGTTTAGATTAAACAAAAATAACTTTGTTTTAAAAAGATGATGAGTTTGAGTTTAAGTTGAACTTGTTAGAGAGATAAAATTTCACTTCTTGTTAAGTTTGAACTAAACAAAAATAATTTTATTTAAATAAAATGATAATTTGATTTAAAGATTGTGCTGATGTAGAAAATTATGGGAGTTTCAGAGGCTTCGACTCTATATATAAAGAGAGATGGAGTTTCACTCATTGTTAAATTTGAGCTAAACAAAAATAATTTTATTTAAATAAAATGATAATTTTATTTAAATATTGTGGGAGTTTCAGAGGTTTCGGTTCTATATGTAGAGAGATAAAGATTCACTTCTTGTTAAGTTTGAATTAAATAAAAATAATTTTATTTAAATAAAATGACAATTTTATTTAAATATTGTGTTGGCATGGAAAATTGTGAGAGTAACAGTCTAATTGGTATCATCCCAAATGCAATCTTCAATATAGCTCAAGGATTGAAGTCTTTAGTCTATAGTCTATACATGAAGCAGCTCTCCGGCCATCTTCCATCAAGCACGAGCAATTGGCTTCCAAATCTTAAGGTGCTTTACCTATGTAATACTGAACTGGAGGGAATTATCCACAATTCCATCTCAAATGCTTCTATGCTTACTGAACTTGAGTTGGGTGCAAACTATTTCTAGCTCTATTCCTAATACTTGTGAAATTTAAGGCATCTGGAGAGACTCAACTTAGTTAACAATTATTTGACCAAAGATTCTTCAACTCTAGAACTAAGTTTTCTTTCATCTTTGACAAACTACAAAAATTTGACAACTATATAGTTCCAGCAGATAATCCATTAAATGTTGCCCTTCCAATTCCATGGGAAATTTCTCTACTTCTCTTGAAGAATTTGTATCATTTAATTGCAACATAAAATGCATCATTCCTACAAGGATTGCAAATTTAAGCAACTTGATGGCCCTACACTAGAAGACAACGAATTGGTTGGACCTATTCCAACTACAATAAGAGGAATGAGAAAGCTCCAAGGTTTGTATCTTCAACATAATAGATGGCAAGGATTCATCCCAAATGGTATTTGTCATTTGAGAAACTTGGTGGAATTATTTTTAAATCATAATTGGACCAATACCAACACGTTGGGAAGGTCTTTCTAAGCTTCAAAAGTTGTACTTGGATTCCAACCAGTTGACTTCCATACCCTTATCCTTTTGGAGTCTTTAAGACATACTGCAAATAAACATGTCATCCAATCCTTTTGGAGCATGTAACACACAAACTAATCATGGAATCTACTGTCAGGTGACATTCCTACTATTAGAGGCCTAGAGTCTTTGGCAAACTTTTCTGTAGCATATAAGAAATTTCAAGGTCCTATTCCCCAATCATTTGATAAGTTGATAAGCATGGAACGCTTGGATCTATCTGATAACAACTGGTCTAGAGAAATTCCTAAGTCTTTAATGGAACTCAAATGCCTCAAATATTTCAATGTGTCTTGCAATAGATTACAAGGTGAAATTCCATATGGGGGTGTTTTTGCTCAATTCTCAGCTCAATCATTCGTGGGAAATGAAGCATTGTGTGGTCCACCCAAACAGCAAAAGTAATGTTGGACAATCAAAGATAGCCACTACAGTTGTAGTAAGATATATTTTGCCAGCAATGATAGAAACAATACTTGGATAAGTTCTCATATTTAATCTGATGAGATCCCGAAAGAAACATGTAAAACAAAAAGGTTAAGAAGATTTGTTACCTCTAGCAACGTGGAGAAGAATGACATACCTAGAACTTGAACGAGTAACAAATGGATTTAGTGAAAGTAACTTAGTTGGGAAAGGGAATCTTGGTTGAGTGTACAGGACACTTTCAGATAACAAATGTGCTACAGTAAAGGTTTTTAATTTGAAAATAGAAGAAGGGTTTAAGAGTTTTGAGATTGAATGTGATGTATTGTGTAGAATTCACCACCAGAATCTTGTGAAAATCATTGGTAACTATAGTGGTACAAATTTTAAAGCTTTGGTACTAGAGTACATGCCCATGGGGAGCCTTAAGAATTTGTTGTATTCTCATAACCACTTCTTGGATATGCTAGAAAGATTGAACATGATGATAAATGTTGCATTATCTTTGGTGTTTCTCCATCATGGTTGTCCTTTACCTGTTGTTCATTGTGATTTGAGGCGTAGCAATAGTCTTCTAAACAAAGATATGCTTGCACATGTGAGGGACTTCGGCATTTCAAAATTGTTAGGAGATGAAGACTCAATGACCCAAACCATGACATTGGCCACTATTGGTTATAGAACTAGGTGATGTCTCTACTTTATAATTCAATTTTATGTTTATACACACACAAAAAAGCTATCCCAAAAAAAAACAAAAACAAAAACAAAAAAAAATGAAGAATTTTTCTTTTTAGCATCAAGTGAAGGTATTGGATACTTTCTGACAATAAATTTTATCAAACTTATAAAGTAAGGATCACAACAGACCATTTTTACACGTGAAGACGTATATAGTTGTAGCATTTTGTTGATGGAAACATTCACAATGAGCAATCTCACATGAAACGTTTGCTGGAGAAATGAACCTAAAATGTTGGGTAAAACAATCACTAACCCTTTTAGTAATTTTAGTTATAGATGCTAATTTGCTAAAGAAATGTGAAGAGCATTTTAATGCTAAGCTGGATTGTAGGTTGTCCATTATGCAATTGGCTATGGATTGTTTAACAAAGGTCCTGAAAAGTGGATAAACATGAGAGATGTCATAACAACACTCAAAAAATCAAATCAAAGTTTCTAAAAAATGTTAGAGAAGATTGACAACAGGAAATTATTCTAAAGTTTGTCCTTGTTTGTGCTTTTTGCTAATTATATTTTGTAGGCTATGCTATTCCCTAAAAAAAAACCTGTTAAAGTAGATTAGCTCGAACCAATGTATGAGCATAGTAATGAACTAATGATGAAGGATGTACGATTGTCTTATATATTTAGGCATTAATTTACATAGTAATGGTAATAGGCAATGCAATGACTCAAAGTTAGGTACAAAAGAGTCAACTCAAATTTAGCATGTTAAATCACATACGATAAATAACAAGATGGTGTTTGTTATTCATCAAAAACATGTATTGTAGATTAAAAATCCATCATCTAGCTTATGAGAGAAATTTTATAGCAATATTGAGTGGAGGATATTAGCCCCATTTTATCTTCTCTTCTTTGAGTTCTTTCTTGGTTTGTTTTGCATGTTTTTCTTGAGGCCAATATGCTAGCTCACTCCTGAGCTTCTTGTGCTTCTAGATGTAACTTTGAGGGATCTAGCATTGTGTCCAATATCTCTCTTATTGTGCTAAATAGGAAAGTATTCTCCCTCTTTTATTCTTTAATAATTTATTTTATATATATATATATATTTTTTTAAATTGATAGTTACAACGGAAGAATGGAGATTTGAACCCTAGATGTTTCCGTTGAAAACACTCGAAGGTGCCAACTAATTGAGTTATAAGGCTCTTGGCATAATTTATTTTACTTAAAATAATAAAAGAAGAAGAAGGTGAAATCATGACAAAATGGGAAGAGTGATGAATAGAGGAGGGTTGAATATAACTAACAAAATTAGATTTAAACTTGATCTTAGAGAATAAAAATAAGTATGAGTGAGGGTTTTTAGGGCATTTGAAAAAAATGGTTAATCCAAACTTTTAACATGCTAAAATGGCAGGTTTGGTTGGGTTAATCTGTAGATTGGCTTGTTGTTTATGTGGATAGGAATCCTCTCCTTTCTCGTTTAGGTAATGAAGATTTTTTTTTTTTTTAAAGATAGAATTTTCTACTCCTAGCCTAATTTAATGTCTATATGTGTGTGAGAGCTCCACTCTTTGAGACTTGAATCACGGCCCTTACCCCCCAGCACCTTGCCAGTAAGCATTTATACTTATAGACTGACCACCGACACCTCAAGAGTGCGCGGTGGTAGGTATGACATTCTTTGTTTCATTGTTTCATACTCTCAAATCTTTCTCTCTTCAATTGTTTATATTTTTTTCTTTCACTCTTGTTAATCTTTCTTTCTTTCTCTGAGCCAATAAGGGCTAGTCTACCCCATATCATCATCATAACTCATCTTCTTCTCTCTTTCAATCTCTCATTCTTACTAAGCAATCATGGATCTTCATTTTTGTTCTTTGATCCCCAATCTCCCTCCACTAGGGATGCTACACTACCTTAATATGTAGAAATGGTGTGGTGCGGTGCCGTTTTCTTATTATGAAACTGCAAATTGCACTAGACCATGTAGTGCGATATGGTGTAGTGTTATTTGCGATGTGGTGCAGTTATGCCATTTTGCAAACAGTTTTGGTGCGGTTTGGTGAACACCCCTTACTTGTAACCATCAATCCATCATTACATCGGCCATTGGCCTTTCCAATCAAAACACTCATACTTTTTGTATTATAATTATTATTTTTTATTTCGGATAAATTATACCAATTCCTTTTGAGGTTTAACAAAATGACACTCTCCCCTTAAGGTTTGCATAAAAAAAATAAAAATAAAATAATGTCCCCTTCACCCCCATGACTTCTATGATGGAATATTTCATTTTAAAAAAATGGCACTATTCCTCTCTCGTTTGTGGTTGTTGTGGGAAAAGAACACTCCCTACCTGTGATTCGTAAAGATGAGACCAAGAATATGTTTCCAAAATAGTAAAACCACTAGGCTATAGGTGCTACAAGTCTCACGATGTTAGTCTGCTTGATTAGTGTTGGTGGGAAAATTTTAATGACACCAAATTGCAAACTGGTTTTTTTAAAAGAGTTATAATTTGTTAAGGATGAAGTATAAAATTTATGTTTTACATCATCCAATAAGAGATTGTTATGTTAATATTTTATTTAAAATTCATTACATCCTACCACACCTTGTAACATCTTAATAAACTCCTAATTTGATTGAATTTGTATAGGAGTATTAGAATTGATTGGGTGTGCTTATGGTTGTGCTTATTCTTAGATATGTTGTAAAGTTGTAATTAACAACTATTTTGTGTTGACTTTAATTCCATGCCAAATTTGATTGTAACTTTGTTCAATCTTTTGTATCCCTCGTATTTCATGTGGGATTTATTTGTAAGGGTTGTGTGTAAGAGAAAGAGTGTGAAGACTCAAGGCAACTATTAAAGACAAAAGAAGTTTACGCGGGTAGCTCGCAAGTAGCTTTCCTACAAAGTGAAGCATGTACTCGGCACATAACTAGAATGCGAAGAGTCATGGATGGATGTGACAGCTACGGTTTTCGCGAGGTGTGCCGTTGCCGTTGAAGGTCTTCTCGTGAGATACCTGTAACGAAACCGTCTATTTTGCTATTTTGTCATATTTGCTCATCCTTACATTCTCATGCATACTACTATATATACTATCATTATACCCACATATTGAGTAGAGAGCTTTCCGAGAGAAAACCCTGAGCCACAAACCCTTAAGAATGAGAGATTGTCATACCCACAATTCTCTACACTATCTTTCATTTGTGGTTTTCCTCTACTCCTACATCTGCCATATCCAAATCCTTGAGAGGTTGAATAACCCAAATACTTACCACACCCATGTACTGAGTGTCTAGTGAGGTTTTGGTGCTGGCTAGGAAGCATTGGAAGAAGCCAAGTTTTGACGGATGAAGCGGGCTGCATTGCGGGATCCGGAAAACTAGACAAGACATGGTTTTGAGAAGCCTTGTTGGAGTAGGAGATTGTAGAAGGCTTGGAGGTGCATTAGGTAGATTCCAGGCTTGGAAGGTTTCTCATAGCTTATTCGTGTATCCCAACTTTTATTGTCTAGTGGATCGATTTACCGCTTGGAAGGGCGGTAGAGAGGTTTTTTGTCGAGTTCTTCGGTTTTCTCTTCGATAAGCATATCAACGTGTTATCTTGTGTTTGTATCTCCCATCCTCTTACTCTTTTAGTCTTTCATTTTAATGTTGTATTGTGTTGAATACTAAGCTTAGAGTAGTTGTATTGGTTGTTCGCTTGCATTTACTTTCTATTCCACATTTAGTTTAAGTTAAAGTGAATTCAATGGAAATGCGCTAATTTTTTAATTTTGGAGGTCTAAAACTACTGCTTGTGTTTTTAATACAAGCAATCGAGTTTAGTTTTTATATGTATATAAGATGATATATAGAAAATGTTTTGTAGTATTGGGGGTAAAACATTGAATTTTATATCACAAATTTACAAAATTTAATTCTTTTTTTTTAAAAATAAAAAAGTAAATTAACACCAACAGCATTCATGAAAAAAAATCATTTATAACTATCAAAATAAAAAAAAATAAAAAAGTAAGAAAAGAGAATTGGGCCAAAATTGGAATCATAAAAAGTTCAGTTTCCTGTATTGGCTTCACTCTTTTTTTTGTTTTTTTTATTATCAAAACAAGATTTTTTAGTTTATTAAAATTGTGCCAAATAAAAAAAAAATTTGGAAGAATCAATATGCTATATCTTTACGTTTTCACTTACAAATTTTACAATTTAATCAGTTAAAAAAAAAAAAACCTAAATAACCAGACCGGACCCGTATTCTAGTCCTACTAATAAGAGAAATGAAATTAAAAACAATAGCATGTTTCGGGAGAAGAGGAAAAAAAAGAAGGATTTTGCGAGAAGAAAGAATCACACCGGTGCGGAGGTCGTAATCATCTCTTTGTCGCCTGACAGTGCCGTAGTCTCTCTGTAGCCGTAGCCACTAGCATTCGACTCTCTTCTCAAAATTACAATCAAAGTTCAGTAATTCTAATAATTGCGTGACCCCCCATTCTTCAGAACCATGTTTCTCTCTCTGCCTCACTCATTTTGTTCTTTCTTTTTGCTGAATTTATTTGTGCTTTAGGAACTGTCATTTTATTTGAGAATGTTCTGCTTTTGGAAATAGGCAGTGCTTTTATGATTTCCTCTCTTTATTTTGTTTTAGATTAAGTTGGTACAGTGCAGAAACTTGGAAAACATTTGTTTGTTTATCTTTAATGAATCAAGTGAGATATTATCTCATGATAAGCTCTATACAACAAAATACACTGTTGCAATGCTCTTTGGCAAAAAAAATCTTCCCATTAAATGTCCTTGCAATTCGTCTGAATCCATATATGGTAGATAGCCACTTAAGAACTTAATCCCAAGAACGTGCTAATTGGTGAAACTGACACAAATGCATAAGATTGCTCCAAATTTAACGAGTGAAAAGAACACTCGAAGAACAAATTATCACAACTCTTGCATAAAGTTTTCATAGAACAAGCACATGATATGACCTTCATACCCCGGTTAAGAAGCCATTAGCTCCAACTGATAAAAGAGTGTTTAGGAATACAAAGTGGTTGATAAATCAGTTTGTCCCCTATTTTACTATTTCATGCTTTAACTTGAACTCTTATTCTAAGCATAACAACATGAGAATGTACTAGAGATTAGAGAGGATGCAGTGAACAGAATCAACACCTGCTATTCTAGCTGATTTGGGTAGATCAAGTTATTTCTATTTTATTTTTATGATAATTTGGGATCGAACAAGTTATCTTCTTGAAGAATACTTGAGACTTGCATCAAAACTATTGCAATGCTTCAGTATACCAATCTGAATTCAAACTTCACTTTTAGGAATACCAGTTACCATGACAAAGTATGGTTTCTTACTCCATTAAACCAATAGAATGGCTAAACGAAGGTTTAATCCATGTCTCTAAGCTTTAATATCTTCCTCCAACCCCATGCTGCAAGCTATTGGGTATGTGGACATACCAAAAGCTTTTGCCATTTTAACGAGGTAGGTATGCCACCCAGTGCAAATCACAAGGAATCTGCCTCTTATAAAGAGATTTCCATTATATGGTTACTAACATCAGTTCGATCTCCAGTCCTGGAACTTTTTAAGCCCCAATCCTACTGATTATAGGAGAGGAAATCCACATTTCTCATGCGACTCTGACTTTAGGGGACCATAGATTCAGCACCTGCCATAAAAATCTTGTTGAAGCACCTTTTGCAGTCTCTTTAGAACACTTTAACTGAAGAATGAAGATACTAGTCCACTAAACTTGCTATACCACAAAGCATAGATTGTGTAATGAGTTGTAACCTCCCTGCAAAATAAAGTTTTCTGGCACACCAGGAATTTATTCTGGCTGAAATCTTTTCAATTATAAGCTTGCAGTCACTACTGAGACAGTTTTCTAGATATCAAATGCAAGCCTCAAATATCTAAAGATGCAGTTGGGCTTCAACAAACTGCAAGCAAGATAATATCTTGACCTTTGTACGTTCAAGTCCCCACTAAATGAAGGCTTTCACTCTTGCTGGTATCAACTTGAAGACATGAAAGAATTTTGAATTCGTCCAACACATTTTTTATGATGCTAGCAGAGCCTTGGTCAGCACTAGTAAAATACGATCTTATTACTCACCAAAATATAAAATGGTTAACTGGAGCTTTTCACATCTAGAATGAAACTTGAAGCCTACTGCTTTTATAGCCCTAGACATCATGAGCTTCCTAAAGCCTCCATAGCAAACATAACAAACAAAATAGGGGGACAAAGGATCTTAAGCTGTCTCCAATCCCTTTGCTGCACCCTTGAAATACCTCACAAGACTACCATTAAAGACAATAGAGAAGCTTCAGGTGAAAGTGATGCAAACCTCAGACTCAATGCACAAATTTTTCAGGAATACCACAGGCAGACAAGCACCTCAGAATAATTTTCCAGTACCTCCTAGGCATCGGCCTTCATGAGGTATACTTTAATAGCACTCACCTCTACCCAGTCCATCTTCTTTTATGATATTCATTTTTCCAATTCATGAGCCTGCAAGAGGATGTCTCCGCCATACTATAACCTGGAATAAAGGCTGTCTGAACAGGACTAACAACATCTAATAAGCCAACTTTAATGTGATAGCTAATATTTTTGTACATTTGTAGATGATGCTGCAGCAAGAGATGTGTGTAAATTTCCCCATTCTAGAAGGATTTGGGACCTTACAGGGACTATGGATATATTGCATGGAATTAACCTCACAGAATAGTTTAGCTGAGGAAAAGGAGTTGTCAGCAGCAAGCATATCCTTCTCTATTGACCTTCCTCGCATGCTTAAAAAAAAATGAGCAGAATCGCCATCTGGACTTAGGGCATCTGTCCCGTTTCATTGGAACTATAGACCACTTGGATTTCATCAACAGTAACATCCCTTTGAAGCACTTGCCTTTTAATGCTTCAGGAATACTATCTGGTATGGAGCTGTGAAAGGCTCTCCAATTTTCTTTCATCTGTCCTTGCAGGTGATACCCAAGCAATTTCTGGTAGAAACTAATAGTCAACTCTTGAACTATGAGGATTCCTCCACTCTCATTCCTTTTTAGTCATATAATCACCTAATTTGATTTTTTGCATTCCTAACTTTCAGAATTCTCATGGAAGTATGCTGTTTTGGGCCCAGCAAGTAGAACCTATGAAACAATGAAGCTTCTCCTCATCTTCATCCAGTAATTGTGCCTGCTGACCTGGGAGGAGAGAAGTCTTCTTTGTCTTTACATCCTCTAGATCTTCTCTAGCTTTTTGCAGACTTTCATAACAGAAGACCACCAAAAAATTTCGGATTCAACTTCTTCAGCTCAACATTAAGCAACTTTCATCTTCCTGCACAATCTGACAAACATGGGAGCACCATTAATTTCTTTGCTCCGGAAACAGCTCAGTTATTTTCTTATGCTCCCTATTTCGCTGCTCCCTTAGTTGTTGCTTGCTTACTCTGGTGCGCAAGAAACTTAGGATGATCTGTCCAGAAATCAAAGAACTTGAATGGCTTGGTGCCATAACTGATGACATTATAAGCAGAAGCATAGTCGGAAACAACTGGAAAAATTGAATCCAATCCCTAGTATGAGGAAGACAGTCAAACCAATAACTAACAATTAAGCAAAGACTCTGTCTAACATCCTGTCTAGAAATTGATCATCCTGTCTAGACATTTCAGGTTGCGTAAATCAGACCATTGTGAGGCTTCTAGTATCTTCATTATTGGAATCATAAATGAAAGAAGCAGAAAAAGACTGCCCCTTAACCATAGTGATTTCACAAGTGAATCCCCAACTTAACGAACAATGCAATCTTTAATTCATAAAGCCTTCTCAGCCTTAACCATTTCAACTACGCAAAAAAGCTTAGAGATTATATCCTTTTAACAGCTGCTCTCACTTCCTTCTGACTATGTTTCTTATAAAAGTTGGTGAAAGTTTGTTTAAAAATGATTTTAATTTCTTAAAAACATTTTTTGAGTTATGCATTGCTATTAATACAAATTTATTTTTTAATTTAACTAATCATTAGCTTAGTTATGATGTCATCCCAGTTTAGAATAATCTTTTTGAGACTGGTTGTTTGAGTCTGGTTTTAAAACATTGGCACCTGAGCCAAAGGAAGCAAAAGAAGTGGCATGTGAGGATATTGGGTAGTCTATAGAACTGCTTGTTATATATGCTTAATGTGATAATCCGGCAAGTTGAAGAGGCTGTGGAAATTCTTGGTAAGATTTTAAGGAAGGGGCTGAAGGCTCCTAAGCAGACTGTTTTCCAGCATCTTGATCTCAGTCCATGTAGTAGTGGTGAAGATATAGAAGGCAACAAGCGCTTGAGTTAATGGGGCTTTGATCAGAGGTGGGATTCCCAGTTTGGCTAGTTAATAGTGCTATGGCTATTGAACTTTACAAATGAAGGTAAGATTAGTGAAGCTAACAAAGTTATCATTCAAATGAAAGAAAGAGGATTTAGGCCAACAAACTTAATTTATGAAGCCAAGGTTGCCAGCCTCTGTGTAGGGGAGAGGAATGTTGATGCAGCGAAATTGAAAGGTAATTGAAGAAGAGGAAATGGAGGGAAACTGTGTACCAAATGTTATGGCATATAATATTTGTACTGAAAGGATTGTGTAATGAGAGTGAAATCAATGCTTTGCTGTTGGGTACTTTGAAGAATATGGCTAAGAAACTGGGTTGCAATGTAGACAGGGAAACTTACAGCATTGTAATTGATGGGTTCTGTTGTGAAAGTAGATATACTTGAAGCAAGTCAAGTGTTGCAGGAGATGTTAATAAAATTATATTGGCCTTGTGTTGATACTTAAATCTACTTATCAGGGGTCTTTGCATTGTGGGCAGGCAATACGAAGCTGTTTTGTGTTTGAGGAGATGATTAGCCAGAGGGTATGAAGCGAGAACTTTCTGGATGGAACTCGTTGGAAGGTCTTTCTGTATGTCCAACATGGCTGACATTGAGGTGAGCTCTCAGACATTTGAGTTGGATTATTAGATTCTGGTTGTTCATGTTGGAGGGAGTCATAATGGTGTAACCATTTTTAGTAGTCATATTTTTACTTTCTCAATTGCATGGTATCTGAACATAATGAGGAAGATTTTTTGGCAATTGAGAGATACACAATCTGAAAAATTCATTTTTTCATGAATAGAATTTGTCACACTGATAACTATTTTAGGCAGCAACTATTCACAGAGAAGCATATGGCCTTATACAAGGAGCCTCCAAATAAGATATTGTGAGGAAGCCTCTACACTTGATATTAGGCGTATCTTTTTTTTAGACAAATTTGAAAGAAAAGTTATTACCTAAAATGTGCAACGAGTCTTCAAAGCTCCTTCGGAAGAAAATGGAATTCATCCAATGCTAGAGGTCTTAGGCTTTGGATCTCTTCCATTGCATTGCCAAATAATAATAATAATAATAATAGTAGTTGTAAAAGTAATAATAATAATAATAATAATAATAATAATAATAATAATAATTAGTATATCGGGAATGTTCTCACAATGAAGTTCAATCAAACTCTCAAACTATAGTGATCGAACATATCTAAAAGAGTAAAACAAGGAGAAGAATGAAGAAAAACACTCCAATCTAACAAGGTACAAGAGAAGAAGGCTTAATTTCAAGGATGAAGACCGTTCACATCCCTCAAAAATTCTGGCGCTTTGTTTTCTGCCAAGGAGACACTACAAGATGCAATGTGGCATAGTCTTCCTGAAGGCTATATTCCTATGCCTTCCAAAAGAACCCTGCCAAGCTGCAAACATATCAATAACCCTCTTGGCATAACTCATTGGAATCCAAATAAACAAAACACTGTTGTCCACATCTGCTACTTGTAGGCAATGGGACAATAATAATAAATATAAATATAAACATAAAGATTGTAGATATGATCAGTTGTAAAGTTAGAATGAAACTGTGGAAAAAAAAAAAAAAACAAAATAGGCTAAAATGCATTTTACACACACACCAGAAGTTTGGGGTTGATTTTAAATTGATCATTTGAGTTATTGCAGTTGTTAACCAAATAATAAATAGAGTACTTTCCAACATTTGTGAGAACCAGTGCAGCATCATTTTATTGAACGTGGTGTTTATGATTGATGTTTTGGTTCTTTCTTTGCTGAATATATTTGTGATTTAAGAAGTGTTCTTTTGCATGTGTGTGAATGTGCTGCTATTAAGAAAAGGCCTGTGCTTTTTTGATTTATGTAAGTTATGATCAGCTCTCTTTATATTTCTTTTAGATTTAATCTATTGTAGGTTGTTACTTTTTTGTGATGTTACAATGTGAAACTTGGAATTCTGTTTCTTTATGAAACTATTCTTTTGCTTACTTTGAAGGATTAATTACACTGTATCCTATTAGTTTGCTTATTTATGATTTAGTATTATGGCTTCTTTTTTTTTTCTTTTTCTTTTTCATCTCATATTATAAATCGCAATAAGTTTTGGCACCTAAGAGAAAGCGTCCTCTGCTTCATGAGGTTCAATATATTTCCTATATAAGTTGTGAAAGTATCTTTCAAAGATTTTCTAAATTTCTTTAGGTATCGTTTAGGTCAACATGGCTAATTTTTACAAATTTATCCTATTTAAAATTGTAATTAATTATTTGGACAATTCCAATTAAATCTTAAAATCTTTTACCTTTGCAATTTTTTGTTTGCTCTGGTTTTTTAAAAATTGACACCCTAGCTACTGGGGGTAAAGGAATTGGCTTGTGAGTTTCTATAACATATGGATTCATCCCTTATCTTTTTTGCTTCTCTTCTTTTTATCCGGTTCTTAAGAAGAAAAAATAGGAACAAACAGATACAAAACCTAATAGCTAAAAGTCAGACAAACAGGAGGAAATTAAATGATATCACAGAAAAGGTAGTACCAAGTGCATAAAGCACCCACTTTTGCAAGGTTTGGGGAGAGAGGTGATTGGTAGGGAAACCATACTCCCTCCCACCCTTTTTTTTTGGGTAGAGACTGAAGCCCCCTAAAATCATATCAGAAAAGAAGAAAATAAAATATAGGAGAGATTTTGGAAGGATTGGAAGAGTAAAATCAGCCAAGATATCTTGTAGAATATCTAAAATTTTGGATACAATTTGTTGTGTGAGTTGTCATTTTTGAAAGCTCGAATTTGTGTGAATACACTAGAGCTTGTTTAGACCCCTACATTAAAAGTTATGGCTCGGTTATTGTTACTCTACAGCTTAAACTAAATGCGAAATAAAAATAAAATGCGAGCAAACAAAAGAAATAAAACTACTCTAAGTCATATTCATCAAATATCAACAATAAAATGAAAGCTAAAAGAGTAGAGAAGAAGAATGCAAACACAAGATAACACCAAGAAGACACGTTATTCGAAGAAAAAATGGAAGAACTTGGCAAAAAAACCTATCCACCGCCTCCCGAGCGGTAAATTGGATCCACTAAAGAATAACTTCAAAACACACGAATAACAAAAGACCCTCTAAACTCTGAGCTTTCCCCAATCACGCGTGCAGCCCTGATTGCGTCCGCCTAGCAAATGCAAGCTTCTTCCAATGCTTCCCAACAGCGCCAAAACCTCACTTTATACTCAGATTGGGTGTGGCAAGTGTTTATGCTACTGTCAACCTCTGCAAGGATTTGGATATGGAGAGGTAGAGGTAGAGAGTAGAAAAAAACCACGAGAAAATGTGTAGATGATTGTAGGTATGACAATCTCTAACTCTCGATTGTGTATACTAGGGGTTTTCTCCTCTTAAAAATCACTCCTTACAATATTGCGTGGATAAGTGCAGGGTATATATAGTGTGGGTGAAGACATGGTAGGAAAGCACAAATGACAAAATCAATAAAATCCCACATAAAATACAGGAGAAAATGATTGAACAAAATTACAATCAAATTAATAGCACGTAATTAAAGCCAACACAAAATAGTTGTAAATAACAACTTCACAATCTCTCATTTTGGCTATTCCGAGTCAAAACTCCTGAGGCAACAAACTCTGCAGACTTGAACTTGAGTTAAGAAACAATGACAAGGACTCACTCACATCTAATTCTAGAAGCTACTGAAGCTCTCACCACCGTATACACCTGTGTCCTGAAACACTCACACACAAACAAAACTTCCCATAACTTTGTGGCAAGTTGAATACAAGGTACGTATAGGAACAAGTAAAATGCGATCAAGGTATTAAACAAGATATAGTCTGTGAAGCGTAACTTGATCAGACATAGACGCCCATTAAAGAATGACTACAATGAACATTTATCTAGTAAATGATCATACGGATTAGCGATGGTTAAGAGCAACACAAAAATCAATTGCATGCTCAACACACAACTAATGCAAAACCCTAAGGTCTTCCCATGAAGGATACAAGATCCAACAAGTAAGGGCACAAGGGTATAGAGTGCTAAAGATAATGCAACATAATCTAAAAGTACTTATAAAGCTACAAAGGCAAAGATGCAAAAACAAAGTGCTTAAAAATAAGACCTGAATGCAAAGTGAAGTACTTTAAAGTTTTCTTTTAAAAGGAAGAGTAATATAAATATCCATAAGTTATAAAAACTTTTAAAAGGTAAATGAAAGTAAACTACTAAACCACTACAAAATAAACCAATATTCTCTATGATATGCTATGCTATGCTATTCTGCCTGAGCTGTGCAGTTCCTCCCTCAAACTTTTTCCCTCTTTTTGACTGGAAATGGCCAAAGAGGCTAGAACTAACTCGGACTCGGCATCGGAGCCATCTTGGCTACTACCGCTACTACTCCGTCATCATGTCATCAATCTCGAGACGGAAATGTATGTGATTTAGCTTTCAATGTAGGTAAGTCTCGAGTGCGAGGTGTTTTGCACATGAGATTCTAGCATGCCATACATCTGCTTAACTCATGCAATGGGATGGTCAAGGCAAACGCATGTACCATGCACGTGCTTGGGAAGAGGGTTATGCGTAGGAGCCCCTTCCTCTGAGGGCTAATGTGAAGCTGCTTTCTCTTTTGCCCTCCAATGTCTCCACCTCTGTTCTCTCAACATTATCCCTTGGAATTTGAGGACACAAACAGATAGTCCGGTGATATGGGATTTGCTTCGGTCATGGTTTGAGCACTAATCGGGTAATCCCTTGGCATCTCGAGTAAAGGGGAGGCCAACTAGAATCTTCACTCTTGCTCTTGCTATAAGAGCCGTGGCAAGACTTGGAAATGGAAAGACCACTCTCGAGTTCCTTTTGGTGATGCATTTGGTGAAGAGTTAGAAAATCTGGGATCGCTCCGAAATGTCGATCTCCTTGTGTGTGAAGAGATTGAGTAGGAAAATGGCTCTTGGGCACGGACAAGGTGGTGAGTGCTACTGCACCGGTAGAGATTGTAGACCATTCTGCGGCCGTGTTCTCCATCTCCGTGGTGAAAGG